>NC_092274.1:10757600-11100082 GCF_036320965.1 Panulirus ornatus
GAAAGTGAGTTGGACTATGTAAAGTGGAATCATCATAAGAATGAATAGGATTAGAAGTAGAAGAAAGATGATGATTTATTGAGAGAAGAAAGTAGGTGAGTTAGTAGGATGAGGAGAGGAGGGAAAGTGAGTTGGACTATGTAAAGTGGAATCATCATAAGAATGAATAGGATTAGAAGTAGAAGAAAGATGATGATTTATTGAGAGAAGAAAGTAGGTGATAGGAAAGTACCTTGAAGGACACCATTGTTGATAGAATAGGACTACTGCAGTGACTACTACACTAGAATGGTCAGAGAGGAAACTGTGCATTATAGAAAAGCAACAAAACCAAAGGAAGGTTGCTTAGAAAGCAAAGACTTATGCCATATCCTCACATGCCTTGGAGATATCAAGGGCTATGATGAAAGTTTTACCAAAATCCCAGAGAGGGAAGGGCCATGGGAAAGATCACAAGTAGATCTAGCACTGCAAAATCCATATTGGTGATTAGATTGAGGGTAATGAGACTCTAAGTGTTTAAGAAAGTGAGTATTAAGGAGAGTTTTAAAGACAATGAAGATTGGGGAAGTGAGAGGAAGGGTTTTTAGAGGGGTCAGAATGATTTTTTCTCATATGGATGGGCTGCACTAAGGCATACTTCTAAGAGGAAGGAAAAAGTATAGGGTTTTCACACAGAACAATGCTTAGGGTGGCTTAGATTAGCTACTTTTCCTTTCCTTCCCAAAACTGATAAGAAGACTACATACATCCACATTATGCTGAGGTCTATATAGAGAAGGCACTAAAAACATTTCCAGAGAACCTTCCCACATGCATCAGAAAACTTATGCCATACTTCTATATATGCTCTTTAACTCCCTCTTCCATTTCAAAACTACACCTTCCCTTGTCCAGCTTGTTCTTCTCTATTTAATTACCCTGTCAGAGAAAGAGATATTACCCCAAATGTACTTGGATTAGGAGATTTCAACCTACCATACATTAGATGGAGACAAGCAGGAAATAACACCAAAGCTGAAAATGCTGATACTTGAAGCATTCTGGATGAACAGTTGCAAAAATGAGTTACTCAGACGAAGTGAAAAGATTTCCCTCAGACAGCAAAAACACCCTGGAGTTAATTTCTATAAATACTGAGAACTTAATAAGTAAAATTACAATCTCAGACACCCTTTACTCTGGTCACAGCTTGATTAAAGCAAAAACAAGCTTTGGTGCTAAACTAATTTCTATAAATAATGAGAAAATAAGTAAAATTACAATCTCAGACACCCTTTACTCTGATCACAACTTGACTGAGGTAAAAACAAGCTTTGATGCTAAACATGTAACAGTGGAGATGTTTTCAGTAATTTCAGTTTTAATAGTAAACAGATAGATTAGGAGAATGTGATCAAGGAGATACCAGTGACATAGTGGGAATCCCTGCTGAGCACCAGAACAGAGGAGTAATTATGTATGAATGACATGACCACTGTGGTACTCCAAACATGGAACAGATACGTACCAGCAAGAAGTACGAAATATCTATGTTAGAATGAGCATCACGAGCAGTCTATAAGAGGCATAAAGGAATTGCAGACCTACTAAAGAAGCCACAGTGCACTCAGGAAAGAAAAGAAAACCTATCATGTGAATTAGTGTATATATAATGTGTGGAAATATAGAGTGTGGTTGAGAGAGCAGAAGAGGGTGTTTTGAAATGGTTTGAACATATAGAGAGAATGAGTGAGGAAAGATTGACAAAGAGGATATATGTGTCAGAGGTGGAGGGAACAAGGAGAAGCAGGAGACCAGATTGGAGGTGGAAGAATGGATTGAAAAAGATTTTGAGTGATCAGGGCCTGAACATACAGGAGGATGAGAGACGTGCAAGGAATTAAGTGAACTGTAATGATGTGGTATACCAGGGTGGACATGCTGTCAGTGGACTGAACCAGGGCACATGAAACGTCAAGGGAAACCATAGAAAGGTCTGAGGGGCCTGGATATTGATAGGGAGCTGTGGTTTTGGTGCATTACACACGTCAGCTAGAGACTTAGTGTGAACGAATGTGGCCTTTTTCGTCTGTTTTCCTGGTGCTGCCTTACTGAAACAGGGGGTAGTAATACCATTTCCTGTGGGGTGGGGTAGCACCAGGAATGGATGGAGGCAAGCAAGTATGTATATGTATATGTCTTTGTATATGTATGTATATATGTATATGTTGATATTTGTGTATATGGGCATTTATATATATATATGTATATGAGTGGATGGGCCATTCTTCGTTTGTTTCCTGGCACTACCTTGCTGATGTGGGAAATGGCGATCAAGTATAATAGAAAAATAAGATAAATGAAATAACATAAACTGAAAATGTCATATGAAACACAGGAAAGATAAGAAAAATCTATTAAGGAAATAAGAAATAACCTAAATTGGATTTTTTTTATATGCAAAATGCCAATCCAGGACTACAGACTTCATCGGCTCACTTAAGACAGAAGGTTTTTAACTGACAACTGCTAGGAGATGAGTGAGATTCTAAAAAAAATGCAATTTGATTCAGTATTCAGTGAGCCAAAAATCACAGTATAGATAAATGACCCAACAGACTTCTTCCTAAACAGAAAACACTTAGCAGATTTCAGTACCTCAAGACAAAATTTTGAGGTCCACTGAGGGCATGCCCATACACTCATACCCAGGCCTGGACTCTTGGAACTTAGTCTTCATAAAGAAACACAAGACACCTTTATTACATGCACTAGATATCCCCTGGAGATAAAGTCTAGATTCTTTGATCATTTCCAAGACTCTGAAACTGACTCACATCGCTTCATTCCACAAAGGTGGAAGCAAAGCAGTCCCAAAAGACTGTTGACTTATACCATTAACATTGCACATCATTAAAATCTTGGAAAGAGTCCTAAGGGGCCAGCTGATTGAATTTATGCAAGTGAACAATATACATAACCCAGGACAATATGATTTCAGAGCGGGAAGATCTTGCCTCTCTCAGTTGCTTGACCATTATGATAGCATTGTTGAAGCTCTGGAAAACAAAGAAAATGCCAGTGTGCTTTGCAAGAGGATTTAACAGATATGACCATGATGTCATAACACATAAGATGTGAAAGATGGGAATAACTGGAAAAAATGGGAGATGGATGTACAACTTTTTATTAATAGATCACAACGTGTGGTTTAAACCATGCCATCTTCACAGTATAAGGCCCTGTCCTCCTAGGAACTGTATTTGCACCCCTCCTTTCCTTATTCTTATATCTGACACTGATATGAACACAATCACAGTTTCATATCACCCTCTGCAGATGATCCAAGAATAAGTATGGAAATCACATCAATAGAAGATCTAGAAAGGCTACAAAGAGACATAAATGAAGCTTTTCATTGGGCAGCTAAGAACAACATGCTTTCCAATAGAGATGAGTTTCAGCTCCTCTAATAAGGGAAAATGAAGAAATATAAAACAGGGGGTGACTGTATTGTTGACTGGTTGGTAAGGTTATTTAATGTATGTATGACTCATGGTGAGGTGCCTGAGGATTGGCAGAATGCGTGCATAGTGCCATTGTACAAAGGCAAAGGGGATAAGAGTGAGTGCTCAAATTACAGAGGTATAAGTTTGTTGAGTATTCCTGGTAAATTATATGGGAGGGTATTGATTGAGAGGGTGAAGGCATGTACAGAGCATCAGATTGGGGAAGAGCAGTGTGGTTTCAGAAGTGGTAGAGGATGTGTGGATCAGGTGTTTGCTTTGAAGAATGTATGTGAGAAATACTTAGAAAAGCAAATGGATTTGTATGTAGCATTTATGGATCTGGAGAAGGCATATGATAGAGTTGATAGAGATGCTCTGTGGAAGGTATTAAGAATATATGGTGTGGGAGGAAAGTTGTTAGAAGCAGTGAAAAGTTTTTATCGAGGATGTAAGGCATGTGTACGTGTAGGAAGAGAGGAAAGTGATTGGTTCTCAGTGAATGTAGGTTTGCGGCAGGGGTGTGTGATGTCTCCATGGTTGTTTAATTTGTTTATGGATGGGGTTGTTAGGGAGGTAAATGCAAGAGTTTTGGAAAGAGGGGCAAGTATGAAGTCTGTTGGGGATGAGAGAGCTTGGGAAGTGAGTCAGTTGTTGTTCGCTGATGACACAGCGCTGGTGGCTGATTCATGTGTGAAACTGCAGAAGCTGGTGACTGAGTTTGGTAAAGTGTGTGGAAGAAGAAAGTTAAGAGTAAATGTGAATAAGAGCAAGGTTATTAGGTACAGTAGGGTTGAGGGTCAAGTCAATTGGGAGGTGAGTTTGAATGGAGAAAAACTGGAGGAAGTGAAGTGTTTTAGATATCTGGGAGTGGATCTGGCAGCGGATGGAACCATGGAAGCGGAAGTGGATCATAGGGTGGGGGAGGGGGCGAAAATTCTTGGGGCCTTGAAGAATGTGTGGAAGTCGAGAACATTATCTCGGAAAGCAAAAATGGGTATGTTTGAAGGAATAGTGGTGCCAACAATGTTGTATGGTTGCGAGGCGTGGGCTATGGATAGAGTTGTGCGCAGGAGGATGGATGTGCTGGAAATGAGATGTTTGAGGACAATGTGTGGTGTGAGGTGGTTTGATCGAGTGAGTAACGTAAGGGTAAGAGAGATGTGTGGAAATAAAAAGAGCGTTGTTGAGAGAGCAGAAGAGGGTGTTTTGAAGTGGTTTGGGCACATGGAGAGGATGAGTGAGGAAAGATTGACCAAGAGGATATATGTGTCGGAGGTGGAGGGAACAAGGAGAAGAGGGAGACCAAATTGGAGGTGGAAAGATGGAGTGAAAAAGATTTTGTGTGATCGGGGCCTGAACATGCAGGAGGGTGAAATGAGGGCAAGGAATAGAGTGAATTGGAGCGATGTGGTATACCGGGGCTGACGTGCTGTCAGTGGATTGAATCAAGGCATGTGAAGCGTCTGGGGTAAACCATGGAAAGCTGTGTAGGTATGTATATTTGCGTGTGTGGACGTATGTATATACATGTGTATGGGGGGGGGTTGGGCCATTTCTTTCGTCTGTTTCCTTGCGCTACCTCACAAACGCGGGAGACAGCGACAAAGTATAAAAATAAAAAAAAAATAAAACAACACAGAATATCAGACAGACACAGGTGATATCAGAAACTAGTTGAAAGGTGAAAGGCTTTCAGTGAACACAGCATAACAATTTTTTTTTTTGTCAAGTTGGAGGCTCCAGTCACAGACAAAAGTCCACATCATGGCCAAACCTTAATTGGAATATAAAAATCCTTATGGCTTCTAGAAGGATGGTAGGATGGATGCTGCACTAATTCTTTCACAAATTGAATATTGTTGTGTTCTAACATCACCCTACAAGATTGAAAATTGTGGCAATAAAAAATGTTGAGAGATCTTTCACAACCCATATTAGTGTGGTAAAGGAACTTAATCATTAGGAACAGCTGAAATCTTAGGCTATTCACCCTGGAGTCCAGACAGAAGAGGTATATCATCATCTGTACATGAAAATCCATACCTGGACAGGCATGGAAGACTTTGTAAAAGGCTACCTCTGAAATCCAAAGTTGCGATATGCATGAAAAGAGAAAACTTTAACTATCCAGGGCCCAAGACACTTCAACTCCCTGCCACCTATCATTACACATAGGATGGCATGCACAGTAAAGTTTATGAGTGCATTGGACAAATGCCCACAAAGTGTACTAAACCAGTTTTGCTGTGGGGCTATGTAGTCCTGAGACCGGCAGCTTCAAGCAGTATAGTCAACCAATGGCTGAATCCAGTAGCATGGGTCCACCCCAGGCTTTGGGGTTGAAAACCTCCTGAAGACTTTACAAGGTATTTGTCAGAAAGAAAAGAGAAACTTTTCACAAGCAGAAGTGAGAGAAAGATTAGAAAAATACTTCAGAAGCAAAAGTGGGGGTTTGGAGCCTTTGCATTACCATGAGGTAGAGCAAAGGAGCTGACACTCTAAAGTCTAAAAAAGAGAGGGGAGAGATATATGATATTTACACATGGCAACAGATATTAGAGTTTTGAAGAAGAATCTCACGTAACAAAACTACCATGAGAATCTTCCATATTTATAGTAGAACTGTTTGGTGTTCAAGCTTCACTGAAATCATTTCAGCAATCTCCTAAAAAGAAAACTACAAACTACTTTGATCTCATAGTGCATTTCAATCTATATCACATTGTGCTCCAATGCATCCCATGACTTTTAAGCATCCAAGAGTGCCTTGAAGATGTTAGTCTCATCAGAAATGAAATAGCATATGCTGAGGTAAAGCAGATATATTTAGCAATGTATGAGTTATACCTGACATTGATATGATGAGCAGAATAGATGATTATGTTAGATTTAAAAGGCAAACTAGATGGCACTTTGAAGCCCAAATGGTTAAAGGGAGGTTTTGAAGTATGGCATTTTTCTTTCAACAGGAATTGTCAGTTTGAGATAGTTGACAGAGGACTGGTCATACTATTTTGGCCCTTGGTCACTTAGTGGACAGAAAGCCTGGCCCAGTATGTGATACCTATACCTAGAATATCACTGTGGAACATGAACTAATGGAATGTCAGGATTGTAGGAGTCTCAGTCAATTATGAATGACAATGGAAGGCACAGAATTATTCGGAAGTTTATAGATGATATTATTATTGGAAAGAGACTGATGAAACTTTTAAATGAGGCCAGTGTATATGATCTTATGTTGATAGATTTAGCCATTTAAAAAAGATTGAAAGGAAACCATAATATATCAATGTATTTGAATAGTTATAAACTTTTTGATATCTTTTTCATTTTGAAAATACTCCGTAACCATTAGGTTCCAAGCTTTAGAAATCCCACTAAGTCAAAATAACAAATAAGAGGCATAAAGAACAGTGTCATAAATCTAAAAGCATTTTAGTTGATGGAAGATACAAAATCTTAAATCTGAAATAATACCTGGAAACATACCAAAGCAATATCAAAGATTTATGAATATCCTATTAAGAAACATGAACAGTGGATTAATTTTATACCATGGGTAGTTAGAAACATGCTTGGAATAAACACAGAAGTATTGAAAAGCACATGACTCATTGTTGAAAGCAATCCCTGATGGGCCTCAAATGTGTGATTATTTGAGGGGTTTCATTGTAGAGAGAAACGGTGTAATTAAAGAAGTTAGACATGTGGTGAGTGCTAATTAGTAGACCAGCCATTCAGACAAAATCTCATTGTAAGAACTCCCATGTATAGTCTGACCTCTCATCTTGACCCTGTGCCACAATGTTAGTTCTCTATACCTCTTCTTTAGGTATTACTTTGGATTTTGCTCCTAAGAGCTGGCTGCTTTTATGCCTCCTATCCTTACCTAGACTATATGATACTTGGTAAGTTACTGCATCACATAATAATTGATGTGTGGCCATTGGCAACTCAAAAAGGTGGGTGTTTTTCATATCTCTTTCTTTTCTTACACCTAAAAGCCTTGGAACTTTTTAACACCACCATCATTTCTTTTGTAACTGCTATGATCTGGCCCTGTTTGGGGAGGGGGGAATTTCCATTTCCTCCAAAGTTCTTAAATAACTTTCCTCTTTTCTAATTTCTCCAATTCATTATCTCCTTTCATATTTCAATTAAGGCCAAACCTCGAATTGCACTAAGTCCATGACTGGGGCTACCAGCTTAAAAAAGAAGAGAGCTTGTCATATCCTACAGCCAGGACCATAGATTAAGAAGTAAGGTGTCATGTGTCTCTCTTTTTGAGGTGAGTTCATGATATTTGAGGAGTAGGTTTTTGGTGTTTTTAGTGTAGAGGTTGCATCATAGGCATGAGGGGTCGTATGCTTTGTTGAATCCGTTTATGTAATGTTGAAGAAATGAGCGTTACCCAGAGCTCAAATGAGTAAGTGTGACAAACATGTTTATAGGGTATAATTTCTGGTGGATGTATATCTGGTGGAAAGGAATTCAGGATTGGGTGATGGTGGTTTAGTATTTGTTGAGTAACTAATGTGTGAACATGTTCTGTCAGTGTGGCGTTTGCTTGCATTAAGGGGATCTGTGAGTATAGGTTGTTGAATGTGAAGCAGGAGGAATTTCTTATTTTGTTCATGGAGGCTGGTGGATAGTCATAAATTGGCATAGTTGGGATGGGTTTAGTGCTGTAGCATAGAATTGGGTACCAAGCATGTTGAAGTGGAATTCTGTTAGAATTTTTTTCTCACTGTGTAAGAGCTGAGTGTTTGTAGTTTCTAAGCACCCAATGAGTGTTCTGAGTGCTCTGTATATTTAGTGAAGTTTTGCCCATGTGTCATATTTATCCAGCTAAAGAACACTTTATTTACAGTACCGTCAGCCCCAGAGGATTTCATTTACGAACCCACAGATGCTTCCACCATTCGCCTAATGTGGGGTCTTCCTGAAGATGCAAGTGGTATTATTAAGAAATATGAAATTCTCTTTTCCCTAGACAAGAGAAAACCATTGTCAGAATGGGAGGTACAAGAGGTTGATGGGAAAACTGCCACAGCTTCTGTAAGTCCAATATGATTTTGTATATCTTTATGTTTAGATGCTCCAGGTTAGGTTAGTCCCAGTAATGTTGTATGGATGTGAGGCATGGGCTATAGATGAAGATGTGCAAAAAAGGGTGGATATGTTGGAAATTAGTCTAAGAGCTATACAGACTGTTAGGTTGTTTGAGTATGTAATAAAAGGGTAAGAGAGAAGTGTGGTAATAATAGGAATGTGGTTAAGAGGGCTGAACAGGGTATGCTGAAATAGTGTAGAGGACATATGGAGAGAATGAGTGAGTAAAAGTTGACAAAGAAGATATAGGTGTCAGAAGTGGAAGGGACAAGGAAAAAGGGGAGACCAAATTAGAGATGGAAGGGTAGAGTGAAAAAGATTTTGAGTCATCAGGGCCTGAACATGCAGGAAGGTGGAAGGCATGTATGGGAAAGAGTAATTTGGAGTGATGTGGTATACAGAGGGCAACTTGCTATCAGTGGACTGAACTAGGGTATATGAACCAGCTGGGGGAAGCCATGGTTGTAGATAATGGTTTTGGTGTATTGCACATGATAGACTGAATGTGAACAGACATTGCCTTTCCTCATCTATTCCTGGTGCTACCTTGCTTAAGCAGGAAATGGTGAACAAATATGAGAAAAGAATCTTTATGTGTTTTCTCTCCAGGTATAGATAATTTCATGATGTTTGAGAGAGTTTCTATAATCCCCAGGGTTAGAAATATCTAATCTTCTGCCTTTCAGTGAGATAAAAGCCTCTCACTTCTCACAGACCACCTCTTTGATGACATTGGCGACTTGCTCAGCTGAGGTCTGTCTATTGATCAATCACTAAGCCCCACTTGATGATGCCACTGACCATCAAGTTGGTAATGTTGTACCATCACATGGTTTTTCAGGATCCTAGCCATGTGGCATAATTTGCTCTGGCCTTTTTTCTTTTTTCTGACTTCTTCCACCTTACTATAGATGAGTATTCTTTAATGATTTGGTTTGGGTAGGTTTTAATTACCTATTTGTACTGCATGGAGAGAGAGTTTAACACTCTTGGTGCCCCATCTCTTGAGCATTCTGTGCCACGCAACTAACTGAATTTATATATGTCATACGGAGTTACCACGTCTTCACACATTTCACACCTTTTGTGTACCGTTCATATTCCATGAAAGTACTTAATCACATACTTTTTTTTTTAATTTTATCAAAATTTCTTTCTTAATTTTTGTTATATATTGTTATATCACTTTGTTTTTCTATCCCTACATCTCTTGAAGAACTGTTCAGTGTCCACATTATTGATGTGTCTTACAAACTTAAAGGCTGTGATCAGATCTGTCTTTAGACACAAGCATAAGCAAGGCTTATAGTCCTGATGGCATCCATCCTCTTGTAATGAAAAAAATGTGCCTCTGAAGTTGCACCTGTGCTTGCTCATCTGTACTAAGTCTGCTTTAGAGCCAAAAATTTTCCTTCTTCTTAGAAGCATGCATTGATACATTCCATCCTTATTAAGGATGACTGTTCTAACCCCTTAAACTATCATCCTGTTGCATTGACATCTACCGTTTCCAAAGTCTTTGAATCCCTCCTCAACTCCCATATCCTTTGACATCTTGAATCTTACAGTCTTTTCTCTGATCACCAGTATGCCCTCTGTAAGGCAAGAACCACTGGTCATATTCTTTCCTATTGTACTAATGTTTGATAATCTTCCCTGAAAGATTTTAGGGAATCCTCTGTAGTTGCCTTTGACATATTCAAAGTTTTTGATAGGGTGTGGTATGAAGGTCTCATCTCTAAGCTCCCCTCTTTTGGCTTCCCTCCTTCACTTTGGTTCTTCATATCTGCTTCCTTTCTAGCTGATCTGTCTCCATGGTTGTCAGTGGATCAGCATTTCCTCCTCATACTCCATCTACAGCAGTGTCCCTCAATAGCTGTCCTGTCCCCCACACTTTTTCTCATTTTTATAATTGATTTTCTGTCTTCCACAAATAACCAAATGCACTCACATAATGATGACTCAACACTGAATTCTTCCACATCTTTCAACTCTGCATCTTCTCTCACTCGATCTGCATCTTTTCTCAACACAACTTTCTCAGTAACCTCAAATTTGGATAGGATACCTCAGTGGGGTAGACAAAATATGGTGAAGTTTAATGCCTCCAAGACCCCAGTTTCCAACCATCTCTCTATTGAAAATTCCTCACAACTTTCCTCTCTCCCTTGATGGCTCTGTAATTCCACCTCTTGACTTAATGAACATACTTGGTATTACTGTAATATACATTCTTCCTTGAAAACCTCACATTATAGAAATAGTTAAGTATACCTCCAAGAAACTGGGACCCCTGTTTAGATGTCGAAATTTTTTTACTTCTAAACAGTTGCTCCATTTATTCAAAGGATTGATCCATCCTTGTATGGAGTACTGCTCTCACAGCTGGGGCAGTTTTAGCTCTTCATAATTACTTTTGTTATGAACCTCACCCCCTTCCTTTAAGGGTATATAATCAGCCCCATAGGCCCATTAAGACAGAACTCTGAAATATTGGCTTCTGTTTACAGAGAGATTTGGGGTAGACACAGATTCCCTTACCATCTGGCTAACATCTGACAGTTGATGGCCGCTTGATATACATACACTTCTCTTTCCTCCAACACTGGTCAGATACCAAACACAGTGGTAAAAAAGTTATAGAAATTCATTTACATCAGCAAAAATAAACATTTGCTCTCTCTGAACATAAAAATGCAATTTACTCACTACAATGATCTCCCTTTACTTATTTTACTTAGCAAATCTTAGGCAAATGTACTGGCTTCAATTTATAACATAAGTCTTTGAAATCAGTAAGATGTATATGGATAATATGTATACATTTACCCAGCAGCATTGTACCATATCCTACTCAAGAGCTTTTCAGAGGGAAAGAGCGAACAGAACGTAAACCTTCCAATAGTTTTTCTATTCTTGTATATATACACTTCCTATTATTTTGTTTTATCTCTCACATATTCCTAAGTCTTCCATAAAATGTAATAATAGTGAAAAATATCTACTATTATTTTATTTTTAATCTAGTAAACAAAATTTCATTTTGTAACATATGACAATAAGATTTTCAAAAGAATGTAATTTTTCCTTAGATAGAAAAACTGAACACATAATGGATAACTGAAACAATTATTGGGAATGAGGGGAGATAACTGTAACATCCCCCTCCCAAAAGAGGTATGAATCAACCGTTAGTTGACTCATGATTAACTACAATATGAGACAAGGCATCAGCTACAACATTATCCTTTCCTTTTATATGTTTGATAATCAAGTTATAATCTTGTAACAAAAGAAAGCACCTTGTCAGACGTTGGTTTACATTTTTCATCTTATGCAAAAATACAAGGGGATTGTGATCTTTAAGCACTTGGATCAGCCTACCTGCTCCTTACAAGTAAACATCAAAATGATTTAAACTTAAAATCAATGCCAATGTTTCATTTTCAGTAGTACTATAGTTTTTCTGATATGACAGAAACTTCTTTGAAAAATAACAAGTTGGAAAATCAATATCATCTCTCTCTTCATTAAAACTCCACCAACTCCAAAATCACTAGCATCTATGTACAATTTAAATGGTCTATCATAATTTGGAGTAGAAAGTATGGGTACACTTATAAGTATCTTTTTCATTTTCTCAAAGGCCTCATCACATTGATTACTCCACACAAATTTGACTTTCTCTGACAATAAGTTGGTTAATGGTAAAGCAATGATTGAAAAACTCTTACAAAAGGTATGATAATATCCAGCCATACCCATAAATCTCAATAATTCTTTCATATTTGAAGGTGCTGGAAATTTTCCAATACTTTCTACCTTAGCGTTAATTGGTTTGACACATCCCTGACCAACAACATAATCTAAGAATTCTACAGTTGATCTAGCAAGTTCACTCTTTACAAGATTTACAATTAAGTTTGCTTTGGCCAACCTATTAAACATTTTTCCCCCATTAAATACAAAGCTTCCCAAGTTTTTTGATACATCACAATATCATCTATGTAAACAGAACAATCTTTAACTTCACACAATACTTGATTTACTAGTCTTTGGAAAGTACTACTAAAGTTTTTCATACCAAAGGGGAGCACTTTATACTGATACAACCCATCCATAGTTACAAATGCAGAAATTTCTTTTGCTCTTTCAGTCAAAGGTACTTCCCAATACCCTATCAATAAATCTAACTTAGTTACAAATTTAGCATCTCCTATCTGATCAATATAAACATCCTCTCTTGGAACAGGATGCAAGTCAGCTTTAGTGACCTTATTTACCTTTCAGAAATCTGTACAAAATATGTAGGAAATACTATCAGGTTTAGTTATTAACACACAAGGTGAACTCCAAGGACTGTTACTTTTTTCGATCAGATTATTGTCAAGCATATACTGTACTTCTTTTCTCATTATCTCTCTCTTTTTAGGATTCACTCTATACGGTTGCTGCTTAATAGGTGTTGCATGGTCAATTTTGACACAATGCTGTAACACATCAGTTCTCCTAGAAACGTCAGAAAACAAACACCTAGACTCATTCATTATTTGTATGATCTCATCTCTTCTCTCAGGTTTTAAATGAACAAGCTTCCATTTCAAATTATCTGACACACCTGAATTTTTTAAGAGTTTGTCTTTACGTCTCCTCAATTTTACATTCTCACTTTCATCCATTTCCTCTACATCATCAGACATAACATATGCACAATACACATTTGTAACATCATCTTTTGCAGAATTTCTGTCATGATAAGTTTATATCATGTTTACATGACACAATTGCGTCTTTCTGGAGTTCTTACAGTATAGTTCAATTTATCCACTCTCTTCTGAATGACCCAGGGACCATAAAATCTTGCTCTCAAAGGATTTCCTGTGTGAGGAAATAATACCAACACTCGACCGCCTGGTTTGAACTCTCTGCTTTTAGATTTTTTTTGTCATACCATATTTTCATAACTTCTTGACTTTCTTTCAAATTTTCTGCAGCAATCCCTTTAGCCGTCACAATCTGTTTTTAAGATCTGATACCTACTTCCATAAGAATATATGGTGTGGAAGGCAAGTTGTTAGAAGCAGTGAAAAGTTTTTATCAAGGATGTAAGGCATGTGTATGTGTAGGAAGAGAGGAAAGTGATTGGTTCTCAGTGAATGTAGGTTTGTGGCAGGGGTGTGTGATGTCTTCATGGTTTAATTTGTTTATGGATGGGGTTGTTAGGGGGTGAATGCAAGAATTTTGGAAAGAGGGGCAAGTGTGCAGTCTTTTGTGGATGAGAGGGCTTGGGAAGTGAGTCAGTTGTTGTTCGCTGATGATACAGCGCTGATGGCTAATTCGTGTGGGAAACTGCAGAAGCTGGTGACTGAGTTTGGTAAAGTGTGTGAAAGAAGAAAGCTAAGAGTAAATGTGAATAAGAGCAAGGTTATTAGGTACAGTAGGGTTGAGGGACAAGTCAATTGGGAGGTAAGTTTGAATGTAGAAAAACTTGAGGAAGTGAAGTGTTTTAGATATCTGGGAGTGAATTTGGCAGCGGATGGAACCAAGGAAGTGAAAGTGAATCATAGGGTGGGGGAGGGGGCAAAAGTTCTGGGAGCATTGAAGAATGTGTGGAAGTTGAGAACATTATCTTGGAAAGCAAAAATGGATATGTTTGAAGGAATAGTGGTTCCAACAATGTTATATGGCTGCGAGGCATGGGCTATGGATAGAGTTGTGCGGAGGAGGGTGGATGTGCTGGAAATGAGATGTTTGAGGACAATATGTGGTGTGAGGTGGTTTGATCGAGTAAGTAATGATAGGGTAAGAGAGATGTGTGGTAATAAAAAGAGTGTGGTTGAGAGAGCAGAAGAGGGTGTTTTGAAATGGTTTGGTCACATGGAGAGAATGAGTGAGGAAAGATTGACCAAGAGGATATATGTGTCAGAGATGGAGGGAATCAGGAGAAGTGGGAGACCAAATTGGAGGTGGAAAGATGGAGTGAAAAAGATTTTGAGTGATCAGGGCCTGAACATGCAGGAGGGTGAAAGGCGTGCAAGGAATAGAGTGAATTGGAACGATGTGGTATACCAGGGTTGACATGCTGTCAATGGATTGAACCAGGGCATGTGAAGCGTCTGGAGTAAACCATGGAAAGCTGTGTGGGGCCTGGATGTGGAAAGGGAGCTGTGGTTTCGGTGCATTATTACATGACAGCTAGAGACTGAGTGTGAACAAATGTGGCCTTTGTTGTCTTTTCCTAGCGCTACCTTGCGCACATGAGGGGGGAGGGGGTTGTTATTTCATGTGTGGCGGTGTGGCGATGGGAATGAATAAAGGCAGACAGTATGAATTATGTACATGTGTATATATGTATATGTCTGTGTGTGTATATATATGTATACGTTAAGATGTGTATATTTGCGTGTGTGGACGTGTATGTATATACATGTGTATGTGGGTGGGTTGGGCCATTCTTTCGTCGGTTTCCTTGTGCTACCTCGCTAATGCAGGAGACAGCGACAAAGCAAAATCAATAAATAAAATATACTTCTGTAATCCAGGAGATTCACTCTTCTCTAGCCACTTCTCTTTTAACATACTAAATGGACCTCTTATTTCATGTCCATACACGAACTCAAATGAACTAAAACCTGTAGACTCTTGTGCTGCATCTCTAATGGTAAACAATGCTAAAGGCAAACCCTCATCCCGGTCTACTGACAGTTCCTCACAATACATTTTCAAAGTATTTGTTTAAGTCTGATGGAATCTCTCCACAACTCCTAGGCTCTTGGGTGATAAGCTTGAGACACCTTATGTGTTATATGTAACCTCTTTGATATTTTCTTGAACATCCCTGAAGTGAAATTAGTTCCCTGGTCTGACTATAATTTCAGGTATACCCACCTAGGAGAAATATTTCACTAACTCCCTTACAAAATTTTGAAATGTATGCTATGTAATGATACTACTTCTGGAAATCTGTTAGATGCACATATTATTGTCAATAATTACTGATTTCCTCAACATGTTTTTGGCAAAGGACCTATACAATCAATTACAATTTTGCTAAAAGGTTTACAAAAAGCAGGAATTGGCTGCAGTGGTGCTGGCTGTATAGTCTGGTTGGATTTACCTACTCTCTGACATAATTCAAAGGTCTTACAATACTGGAATACATCTTTCTTCATATGTGGCCAATAGAAACGAGTTAATGATTTATCATTTGTCTTCCTGAATCCCAAATGTCCAGACAAACAAGAAATATGAGATAAAGCAATAACATGTGCTCTGTAATTCTTTGGAACAACAATCTGCTTTCTGACCTCACAGTGATCAGATACTGGAACATGAGCAGGCCTCCACTTTCTCCTTAACACACCAATTTGTACATAGAATCCATCTGACACATCACTCTAACTCTCATTTCTAGCAGCTTCACTCCAACATTCTTTCAAACTCTTATCACCCTTCTGTAACTTTGTCAGCTCTTCCTTGTCCACAACAAAATCTGGAAATACCTCAGTTTTAAATTCCACAGTATTATCTCTAGTTACATACTCTTCATTAAATAATTCACCAAAATCATAATCACCTTCTCCTTTCTTTAACATTGACCTGGTCACAACACAAGCTAAATAATCATTTTCACTTTACTGTACATTACTATCAGTCTGATTCTCTTCAGTTTTATCTGTCATGTTGTTCACCTTTACAATAGTCTCTACATTAAATGGAACTCATTTGTCAATCAAATCATTCCCCAATAACTTGTGTACACCAGGCACAGGAAATTCCTCACATATCCCAACATTTACACAGCCATTGGGAAATCCACTCTCAAGATTTATGTAATGTATTTGGGCAGTTATCTCTAACTTTAACCCTCTTACACGAATTCTTCCCCCAGAGTAAGACTCCTTTGTCCACTCTAATATATCTTTCAGAATTAAACTCTGATTTCCTCCAGTATCTCTCAGTATCAAAATTTTCTTCTCAGGACTATCTTTAATCCCAATCTTTCCTTCTGTAATATTGGCTGATAATTTACAGATTTTGGTTTATTCACATTATACTAATTACGTCTTATCTCACTGATATCCTGTGTCTTTTCCCAAGCAACAGTTAATCCTATAGTCTTTGAAGATTTTTGACACTGATATTTACCTTGACCAATTTCTCCGCATCTCCTAGACATTTCATTGGTGGTCTCTCCTGTCTACTAACATAAGGGTTATGACTAAACTGAGGTCTTGAATACCTGTTTTGTGTTTGTCTTTGGAATCTATCCCCTAAATTGTTTTGCGGCTCATAGTTGGTGGACCTTCCACAAAATGTTAGGTGGACCTTCCACAAAGTAATGTTGACTAGGCTGTTTAACATTCAAATAGTTTGGATACTTATGAGGTTTGTTCATAATTCTGCCTATTACTCTGTCTAATCACACTTTGTTTCCTTGATATTTCTCCCTTACAATATTTGTGAGCTAATTCTAACTGGTCAGCTGTCCTGGCTGCATCCATCACAGTTTTCACTCTACTCTAACATATTTCATAATTTATTTCAGGGTGTATTGCACTTTTGAACTGTTCCAACTGTCTCTGCTTCTTCACCACCTGTCGAATTTCATTCTCTCTTTTTCTACCTGTATTCTCTGTTTTTCTGCCTCTAGTTACGTTTTCTTAAGTTCATTTTCTAACCTCAATCTCTTCATTGCCACTTTTTCACTTATCGGTCCCTCATCATCACCACTATTTTCAACATCTGAGTCCTTCAAGGACACCAACTGATCAATTAATTCTCTTTGCATATCACTTTTGACATGTGTCCTCAGAGAAATTCCATAATTAACTGCCACTTGGTTCAGTTCATCTTTATTACACTGGCACAGAAAATGTATATACTGGGTTTCACTAAACTTCTTAATGCTATCTGCTCTGTTTAAACAAAATGTATATACAAGTATGAACACTTGCTTATTTAGAGAAATCTTCAGTATATTACAAGAAAGCACAGTAGACTGCTAACCCCTCAACACTTCGATACTGCTTGGTTATTTTATATTTTTGATTATCAGTACACATGGTTTCACTCCCAGTATACCTGATTCAGCCTCTGGATGGTTGGTTTCACATATTCAAATCCTGCATGAGCCCTCATGTTACGAACCTTACCCCTTCCTTTAAGGGTATATAATCAGCCCATAGGCCTATTAAGACAGAACTCTGAAATAATGGCTTCTGTTAACAGAGAGATTTAGGCTTGACACAGATTCCCTTACCATCTGGCTAACATCTGACATCTGATACATATACACTTCTCTTTCTTCCAACACTGGTCAAATACCAAACACAGTAGTAAAAAAAGCTATAAAAATATATTTACATCAGCAAAAATAAACATTTGCTCTCTCTGAACATAAAGATACAATTTGCTCTTAATACAATGATCTCCCTCTACAAATCTCGAGCAAATTTACTGGCCTCAATTTATAACATAAGTCTTTGAAATCACCAAGATGTGTACAGATAATATTTATACATTTATCCAACTGCATTGTACCACATCCTACTCAAGAGCTATTCAGAGGGAGAGAGCGAACAGAATATAAACATTCCAGTACTTCCTATTATTTTATTTTATCTCTTAAGTATTCCTTGTTCTTCCATAAATTGTAATAATAGGTAAAATATCTACTATTGATTTGTTTTTAATCTAATAAACAAAATTTCATATTGTAACATATGACAATAAGATTTTTCAAAAGAATATAATGTACCCTAGAAAAACTGAACATAGAACATATAATGGATGACTGAAACAGTTATTGGGAATGAGGGGAGATAACTGTAAAACCTGACAAAAATGTGAGTCAAAAGCATTCTGACTAGTAAACTCTTCCAAGCTAACTTCAAATTTGACTTGCTTGTCCTATGCCGTAATGTTGGTTCACTTTCCCACTTTTTTCGGTATTATTTTGGTTTTTGCTCCCAAGAGATGGCTGCTTGTGTTCCCACCACTAGCTAGATCATGCAGTACTTCGCAAGCTTCTGCATCTCATGATTACTGTGGCTGTCAGCAACTCAAGAGTAGGCCATTTTGATAACTATTTCTTTCCCTATACCATGACGCTTTAGAACGCTTTACCCTTTCATGTCTTACCCAATGACTGTGACCTAGCATATTTTCAAAGATTAGTTTTCCATTTCCTCTGAAGTTCATAAATGCTTTCATGTCTCTTCTTTATCCCTCTCATAATTCTCTCCGCAACGAGAAATATAATTGAATCTTCTATTATTAAATACACAAAGAATTATAACCTTAATATTAGTGAAAGTCTATACAAATTGGATAGCTTTATTGGTGATAAAATTTGTAAACAATGCCCCTTCTTGTCCACATAATGAGTTTAAGATATGCTCGTTGTCTGTCTTGGACAATCACTTGTTTACCAAATGGCGTCTTAGCTGCATCTTTTTGTTGTATATCAACTGACTTATATTTCTTTCTTGTATCTCCCCTGATGATGTGATTATTTCACGAAAGTGCACTTGGGAACTTATTGTGTTTCATTTTCCCTGTGGACTCATAGAAAGAATGGCCCAACCCACCCACATACATATGTATATACATAAATGCCCAAACATGCACATATATGTACCTATACAATTCAACTTATACATGTATATACATACACAGACATATACATATATACACCTGTACATATTCATACTTGCTGCTTTCATCCATTCCCATTGCCACCCCGCCACACATGATATGGCACCCCTCTTCCTCTGTGCGCATGTGAGGTAGCCCTAGGAAAAGACAACAAAGACCACATTCGTTCACACTAAGTCTCTAGCTGTCATGTGTAATGCACCAAAACCACTGCTCCCTTTCCACATCCAGGCCCCACAAAACTTTTCATGGTTTACCCCAGATGCTTCACATGCCCTGGATCTATCCATTGACAACACATCAACCGTGGTATACCACATTGTTCCAATTCACTCTATCCCTTGCACGCCTTTCACCCTCCTGTATTTTCAGGCCCAGATCGCTCAAAATCTTTTTCACTCCATCCTTCCACTTCCAATTTGGTCTCTCACTTCTCCTTGTTCCCTCCACCTCTGACACATACATCCTCTTTGTCAGTCTTTCCTCACTCATTCTCTCCACATAACCAAACCATTTCAATACGCCCTCTTCTGCTCTCTCAACCATGCTCTTTTTATTACCACACATCTCTTTTACTCTCTCATTACTTTCTTGATCAAACCACCTCACACCACATATTGTCCTTAAACATCTCATTTCCAACACATTCACACTCCTCTGCACAACCCTATCTATAGCCCATGCCTCGCAACCATATAACATTGATGGAACCACTATTCCTTCAAATATACCCATTTTTGCTCTCTGAGATAATGTTCTAACCTTCCACACATTCTTCAACGCTCCCAGAACCTCTACCCCCTCCCCCACCCTGAGACTCACTTCCACTTCCATGGTTCCATCCGCTGCTAAATCCACTCTCAGATATCTAAAACATTTCTTTTCTTCCAGTTTTTATCCATTCAAATTGACTTGTTCCTCAACCATACTGAACCTAATATATATATATATATATATATTTGTTCCAATTCACTCTATCCCTTGCACACCTTTCACCCTCCTGTATTTTCAGGCCCAGATCGCTCAAAATCTTTTTCACTCCATCCTTCCACTTCCAATTTGGTCTCTCACTTCTCCTTGTTCCCTCCACCTCTGACACATACTTCCTCTTTGTCAATCTTTCCTCACTCATTCTCTCCACATAAGAGGCGACTAGAGGGAACGGGAGCGGGGTGCCAGAAATCCTCCCCTCCTTGTATTTTTTAACTTTCTAAAATGGGAAACAGGAGAAGGAGTCACTCGGGGAGTGCTCATCCTCCTCGAAGGCTCAGACTGGGATGTCTAAATGTGTGTGGATGTAACCAAGATGTGAAAAAAAGGAGAGATAGGAAGTATGTTTGAGGAAAGGAACCTGGATGTTTTGGCTCTGAGTGAAATGAAGATCAAGGGTAAAGGGGAAGAGTGGTTTGGGAATGTCTTGGGAGTAAAGTCAGGCGTTAGTGAGAGGTCAAGAGCAAGGGAAGGAGTAGCAGTACTCCTGAAACAGGAGTTGTGGGAGTATGTGGTAGAATGTAAGAAAGTAAATTCTCGATTAATATGGGTAAAACTGAAAGTTGATGGAGAGAGATGGGTGATTATTGGTGCATATGCACCTGGGCATGAGAAGAAAGATCATGAGAGGCAAGTGTTTTGGGAGCAGCTGAATGAGTGTGTTAGTGGTTTTGATGCACGAGACCGGGTTATAGTGATGGGTGATTTGAATGCAAAGGTGAGTAATGTGGCAGTTGAGGGAGTAATTGGTATACATAGGATGTTCAGTGTTGTAAATGGAAATGGTGAAGAGCTTGTAGATTTATGAGCTGAAAATGGACTGGTGATTGGGAATACCTGGTTTAAAAAACGAGATATACATAAGTATACATATGTAAGTAGGAGAGATGGCCATAGAGCGTTATTGGATTACGTGTTAATTGACAGGTGTGCGAAAGAGAGACTTATGGATGTTAATGTGCTGAGAAGTGCAACTGGAGGGATGTCTGATCATTATCTTGTGAAGGCTAAGGTGAAGATTTGTATGGGTTTTCAGAAAAGAAGAGTGAATGTTGGGGTGAAGAGGGTGGTGAGAGTAAGTGAGCTTGGGAAGGAGACTTGTGTGAGGAAGTACCAGGAGAGACTGAGTACAGAATGGAAAAAGGTAAGAACAATGGAAGTAAGGGGAGTGGGGGAGCAAATGAAGGGCGCAAATGGGGAGGTGATAACAAGTAGTGGTGATGTGAGAAGGAGATGGAGTGAGTATTTTGAAGGTTTGTTGAATGTGTTTGATGATAGAGTGGCAGATATAGGGTGTTTTGGTCGAGGTGGTGTGCAAAGTGAGAGGGTTAGGGAAAATGATTTGGTAAACAGAGAAGAGGTAGTAAAAGCTTTGCGGAAGATGAAAGCCGGCAAGGCAGCAGGTTTGGATGGTATTGCAGTGGAATTTATTAATAAAGGGATTGACTGTATTGTTGACTGGTTGGTAAGGTTATTTAATGTATGTATGACTCATGGTGAGGTGCCTGAGGATTGGCGGAATGCGTGCATAGTGCCATTGTACAAAGGCAAAGGGGATAAGAGTGAGTGCTCAAATTATATAGGTATAAGTTTGTTGAGTATTCCTGGTAAATTATATGGGAGGGTATTGATTGAGAGGGTGAAGGCATGTACAGAGCATCAGATTGGGGAAGAGCAGTGTGGTTTCAGAAGTGGTAGAGGATGTGTGGATCAGGTGTTTGCTTTGAAGAATGTATGTGAGAAATACTTAGAAAAGCAAATGGATTTGTATGTAGCATTTATGGATCTGGAGAAGGCATATGATAGAGTTGATAGAGATGCTCTGTGGAAGGTATTAAGAATATATGGTGTGGGAGGCAAGTTGTTAGAAGCAGTGAAAAGTTTTTATTGAGGATGTAGGGCATGTGTACATGTAGGAAGAGAGGAAAGTGATTGGTTCTCAGTGAATGTAGGTTTGCGGCAGGGGTGTGTGATGTCTCCATGGTTGTTTAATTTGTTTATGGATGGGGTTGTTAGGGAGGTGAATGGAAGAGTTTTGGAAAGAGGGGCAAGTATGAAGTCTGTTGTGGATGAGAGAGCTTGGGAAGTGAGTCAGTTGTTGTTCGCTGATGATACAGCGCTGGTGGCTGATTCATGTGAGAAACTGCAGAAGCTGGTGACTGGAGTTTGGTAAAGTGTGTGAAAGAAGAAAGTTAAGAGTAAATGTGAATAAGAGCAAGGTTATTAGGTACAGTAGGGTTGATGGTCAAGTCAATTGGAAGGTAAGTTTGAATGGAGAAAAACTGGAGGAAGTAAAGTGTTTTAGATATCTGGGAGTGGATCTGGCAGCGGATGGAACCATGGAAGCGGAAGTGGATCATAGGGTGGGGGAGGGGGCGAAAATCCTGGGAGCCTTGAAGAATGTGTGGAAGTCGAGAACATTATCTCGGAAAGCAAAAATGGGTATGTTTGAAGGAATAGTGGTTCCAACAATGTTGTATGGTTGCGAGGCGTGGGCTATGGATAGAGTTGTGCGCAGGAGGGTGGATGTGCTGGAAATGAGATGTTTGAGGACAATGTGTGGTGTGAGGTGGTTTGATCGAGTAAGTAACGTAAGGGTAAGAGAGATGTGTGGAAATAAAAAGAGCGTGGTTGAGAGAGCAGAAGAGGGTGTTTTGAAATGGTTTGGTCACATGGAGAGAATGAGTGAGGAAAGTTTGACCAAGAGGATTTATGTGTCGGAGGTGGAGGGAACGAGGATAAGTGGGAGACCAAATTGGAGGTGGAAAGATGGAGTGAAAAAGATTTTGTGTGATCAGGGCCTGAACATGCAGGAGGGTGAAAGGAGGGCAAGGAATAGAGTGAATTGAATTGATGTGGTATACCGGGATTGACGTGCTGTCAGTGGATTGAATCAGGGCATGTGTAGCGTCTGGGGTAAACCATGGAAAGCTGTGTAGGTATGTATATTTGCGTGTGTGGACGTATATGTATATACATGTGTATGGGGGTGGGTTGGGCCATTTCTTTTGTCTGTTTCCTTGCGCTACCTCACAAACGCGGGAGACAGCGACAAAGCAAAAAAAAAAAAATATTGATTTTTGCAGGGAAAAAATACAAATGAGTGGGAGATGTATAAAAGAAAGAGGCAGGAGGTCGGTCAAGAAAAAGGTGCAAGAGGTGAAAAAGAGGGCAAATGAGAGTTGAGGTGAGAGTATCATTAAATTTTAGGGAGAATGAAAACATATTTTGGAAGGAGGTAAATAAAGTGCGTAAGACAAGGGAGCAAATGGGAACTTCAGTGAAGGGGGCTAATGGGGAGGTGATAACAAGTAGTGTTGATGTGAGAAGGAGATGGAGTGAGTATTTTGAAGGTTTGTTGAATGTGTTTGATGATAGAGTTGCAGATATAGGGTGTTTTGGTCCAGGTGGTGTGCAAAGAGAGAGGGTTAGGGAAAATGATTTGGTAAACAGAGAAGAGGTAGTAAAAGCTTTGCGGAAGATGAAAGCCAGTAAGGCAGCAGGTTTGGATGGTATTGCAGTGGAATAAGGTTATTTAATGTATGTATGATTCATGGTGAGGTGCCTGAGGATTGGTGGAATGCATGCATAGTGCCATTGTACAATGGCAAAGGGGATAAGAGTGAGTGCTCAAATTACAGAGGTGTAAGTTTGTTGAGTATTCCTGGTAAACTATATGGGAGGGTATTGATTGAGAGGGTGAAGGCATGTACAGAGTATCAGATTGGGGAAAAGCAGTGTGGTTTCAGAAGTGGTAGAGGATGTGTGGATCAGGTGTTTGCTTTGAAGAATGTATGTGAGAAATACTTAGAAAAGCAAATGGATTTGTATGTAGCATTTATGGATCTGGAGAAGGCATATGATAGACTTGATAGAGATGCTCTGTGGAAGGTATTAAGAATATATGGTGTGGGAGGCAAGTTGTTAGAAGCATTGAAAAGTTTTTGACAAGGAGGTAAGGCATGTGTACGTGTAGGAAAAGAGGAAAGTGATTGGTTCTCAGTGAATGTAGGTTTGCGGCAGGGGTGTGTGATGTCTCCATGGTTGTTTAATTTGTTTATGAATAGGGTTGTTAGGGAGGTGAATGGAAGAGTTTTGGAAAGAGGGGCAAGTATGCAGTCTGTTGTGGATGAGCGAGCTTGGGAAGTGAGTCAGTTGTTGTTCGCTGATGATACAGCGCTGGTGGCTGATTCATGTGAGAAACTGCAGAAGCTGGTGACTGAGTTTGGTAAAGTGTGTGAAAGAAGAAAGTTAAGAGTAAATGTGAATAAGAGCAAGGTTATTAGGTACAGTAGGGTTGAGGGACAAGTCAATTGGGAGGTAAGTTTGAATGGAGAAAAACTGGAGGAAGTAAAGTGGTTTAGATAACTGGGAGTGGATCTGGCAGTGGATGGAACCATGGAAGCAGAAGTGAATAATAGGGTGGGGGAGGGGGCGAAAATGCTGAGAGCCTTGAAGAATGTTTGGAAGTTGAGAACATTATCTCGGAAAGCAAAAATGGGTATGTTTGAAGGAATAGTGGTTCCAACAATGTTGTATGGTTGCGAGGCATGGGCTATGGATAGAGTTGTGCGCAGGAGGGTGGATGTGCTGGAAATGAGATGTTTGAGGACAATATGTGGTGTGAGGTGGTTTGATCAAGTAAGTAAGAGAGATGTATGGAGATAAAAAGAGCGTGGTTGAGAGAGCAGAAGAGGGTGTTTTGAAATAGTTTGGTCACATGGAGAGAGTGAGTGAGGAAAGATTGACCAAGAGGATATATGTGTCAGAGGTGGAGGGAACGAGAAGTGGGGGACCAAATTGGAGTAATCGGGGCCTGAACATGCAGGAGGGTGAAAGGCATGCAAGGAATAGAGTGAATTGGAACGATGTGGTATACCGGGGTCGACGTGCTGTCAATGGATTGAACCAGGGCATATGAAGCATCTGGGGTAAACCATGGAAAGTTCTGTAGGGCCTGGATGTAGAAAGGGAGCTGTGGTTTCGGTGCATTATTACATGACAGCTAGAGACTGGGTGTGAACGAATGGGGCCTTTGTTGTCTTTTCCTAGCGCTGCCTCGCACACATGAGGGGGGAGTGGATGTGTGGCGAGGTGGTGATGGGAATGAGTAAAGGCAGACCGTGTGAATTGTGTACGTGGGTATGTATGTGTGTGTCTGTGTGTGTGTATATGTGTGTACATTGAGATGTATAGGTGTGTATATTTGCGTGTGTGGACGTGTATGTATATACATGTGTATGGGGGTGGGTTGTGCCATTTTAATATTTTTTATTTTGCTTTGTCGCTGTCTCCCACGTTAGCGAGGTACTGCAAGGAAACAGATGAAAGAATGGCCCAACCCACCCACATACACATGTATATACCTACACGTCCACACACGCAAATATACATACCTGTACATCTCAATATACACATATATATACACACACAGACATATAAATATATACACATGTACATAATTCATACTGTCTGCCTTTATTTATTCCCAACGCCACCTCACCATACATGGAATAACAACCCCCTCTGCCCTCATGTGTGCGAGGTAGCGCTCGGAAAAGACAACAAAGGCCCCATTCGTTCACACCCAGTCTCTAGCTGTCATGCAAGAATGCCCGAAACCACAGCTCCCTTTCCACATCCAGGCTCCACACAACTTTCCATGGTTTACCCCAGCACGTCAACCCCAGTATACCACATCTATCCAATTCACTCTATTCCATGCCCGCCTTTCACCCTCCTGCATGTTCAGGCCCTGATCACTCAAAATCTTTTTCACTCCATCTTTCCACCTCCAATTTGGTCTCCCACTTCTCCTCGTTCCCTCCACCTCCGACACATATATCCTCTTGGTCAATCTTTCCTCACTCATTCTCTCCATGTGCCCAAACCATTTCAAAACACCCTCCTCTGCTCTCTCAACCACGCTCTTTTTATTTCCACACTTCTCTCTTACCCTTACATTACTTACTCGATCAAAACACCTCACACCACACATTGTCCTCAAACATCTCATTTCCAGCACATCCACCCTCCTGCGCACAACTCTATCCATAGCCCACGCTCGCAACCATACAACATTGTTGGAACCACTATTCCTTCAAACATACCCATTTTTGCTTTAAGAGATAATGTTCTCGACTTCCAAACATTCTTCAAGCCTCCCAGGATTTTCGCCCCCTCCCCCACCCTATGATTCACTTCCGCTCCCATGGTTCCATCCGCTGCCAGATCCACTCCCAGATATCTAAAACACTTTACTTCCTCCAGTTTTTCTCCATTCAAACTTACCTCCCAATTGACTTGACCCTCAACCCTACTGTACCTAATAACCTTGCTCATATTCACATTTACTCTTAACTTTCTTCTTTCACACACTTTACTAAACTCAGTCACCAGCTTCTGCAGTTTCTCACATGAATCAGCCACCAGCGCTGTATCATCAGCGAACAACAACTGACTCACTTCCCAAGCTCTCTCATCCACAACAGACTTCATACTTGCCCCTCTTTCCAAAACTCTTGCATTCACCTCCCTAACAACCCCATCCATAAACAAATTAAACAACCATGGAGACATCACACACCCCTGCCACAAACCTACATTCACTGAGAATCAATCACTTTCCTCTCTTCCTACACGTACACATGCCTTACATCCTCGATAAAAACTTTTCAATGCTTCTAACAACTTGCCTCCCACACCATATATTCTTAATACCTTCCACAGAGCATCTCTATCAAGTCTATCATATGCCTTCTCCAGATCCATAAATGCTACATACAAATCCATTTGCTTTTCTAAGTATTTCTCACATACATTCTTCAAAGCAAACACCGAATCCACACATCCTCTACCACTTCTGAAACCACACTGCTCTTCCCCAATCTGATGCTCTGTACATGCCTTCACCCTCTCAATCATAACCCTCCCATATAATTTACCAGGAATACTCAACAAACTTATACCTCTGTAGTTTGAGCACTCACTCTTATCCCCTTTACCTTTGTACAATGGCACTATGCAAGCATTCCGCCAATCCTCTGGCACCTCACCATGAGTCATACATACATTAAATAACCTTACCAACCAGTCAACAATACAGTCACCCTCTTTTTTAATAGATTCCACTGCAATACCATCCAAACCTGCTGCCTTGCTGGCTTTCATCTTCCGCAAAGCTTTTACTACCTCTTCTCTGTTTGCCAAATCATTTTCCCTAACCCTCTCACTTTGCACATGACCTCGACCAAAATATCTGCCACTCTATCATCAAACACATTCAACAAACCTTCAAAATACTCACTCCATCTCCTCATATCACCACTACTTGTTATCACCTCCCCATTAGCGCTCTTCACTGAAGTTCTCATTTGCTCCCTTGTCTTATGCACTTTATTTACCTCCTTCCTGAACATCTTTTTATTCTCCCTAAAATTTAATGATACTCTCTCACCCCAACTCTCATTTGCCCTCTTTTTCACCTCTTGCTCCTTTCTCTTGACCTCCTGTCTCTTTCTTTTATAAATGTCCCACTCAATTGCTTTTTTTCCCTGCAAAAATCGTCCAAATGCCTCTCTCTTCTCTTTCACTAATAATCTTACTTCTTCATCTCACCACTCACTACCCTTTCTAATCAACCCACCTCCCACGCTTCTCATGCCACAAGCATCTTTTGCGCAATCCATCTCTATTCCCTAAATACATCCCATTCCTCCCCCACTCCCCTTACTTCCATTGTTCTTACCTTTTTCCATTCTGTACTCAGTCTCTCCTGGTACTTCCTCACACAAGTCTCCTTCCCAAGCTCACTTACTCTCACCACCCTCTTCACCCCAACATTCACTCTTCTTTTCTGAAAACCCATAGAAATATTCACCTTACCCTCCACAAGATAATGATCAGACATTCCTCCAGTTGCACCTCTCAGCACATTAACATCCAAAAGTCTCTCTTTCGCGCACCTGTCAATTAACACGTAATCCAATAACGCTCTCTGGCCATCTCTCCTACTTATATATGTATACTTATGTATATCTCGCTTTTTAAACCAGGTATTCCCAATCACCAGTCCTTTTTCAGCACATAAATCTACAAGCTCTTCACCATTTCCATTTACAACACTGAACACCCCATGTATACCAGTTATTCCCTCAACTGCCACATTACTCACCTTTGCATTCAAATCACCCATCACTATAACCTGGTCTTGTGCATCAAAACCACTAACACACTCATTCAGCTGCTTCCAAAACACTTGCCTCTCATGATCTTTCTTCTCATTCCCAGGTGCATATGCACCAATAATCACCCATCTCTCTCCATCAACTTTCAGTTTTACCCATATTAATCGAGAATTTCCTTTCTTACATTCTATCACATACGCCCACCACTCCTGTTTCAGGAGTACTGCTACTCCTTCCCTTGCTCTTGTCCTGTCACTAACCCCTGACTTTACTCCCAAGACATTCCCAAACCACTCTTCCCCTTTACCCTTGAGGTTCGTTTCACTCAAGAGCCAAAACATACAGGTTCCTTTCCTCAAACATACTACCTATCTCTCCTTTTTTCACATCCTGGTTACATCCACACACATTTAGACACCCCAATCTGAGTCTACGAGGAGGATGAGCACTTCCCGCGTGACTCCTTCTGTTTCCCATTTTTTTAAAGTTAAAATTACAAGGAGGGGAGGATTTCTGGACCCCCGCTCCCGTCCCCTATAGTCGTCTTCTATATATATATATATACATATATATATATATATATATATATATATATATATATATATATATATATATATATATATATATATATATAGTGCAATTGTACAAAGGCAAAGGGGATAAAAGTTAGTGCTCAAATTACAGAGGTATAAGTTTGTTGACTGTTCCTTGGAAATTATATGGGAGAGTATTGATTGAGAGGGTGAAGGCATGTACAGAGCATAAGATTGTGGAAGAGCAGTGTAGTTTCAGAAGTGGTTCCATATGCTGCCAGATCCACTCCCAGATATCTAAAACACTTTACTTCCTCCAGTTTTTCCCCATTCAAACTTACCTCTCAACTGACTTGACCCTCAACCCTACTGTACCTAATAACCTTGCTCTTATTCACATTTACTCTTAACTTTCTTCTTTCACACACTTTACCAAACTCAGTCACCAACTTCTGCAGTTTCTCACATGAATCAGCCACCAGCGCTGTATCATCAGTGAACAACAACTGACTCACTTCCCAAGCTCTCTCATCCACAACAGACTGCATACTTGCCCATCTTTCCAAAACTCTTGCATTCACCCCATCCATAAACAAATTAAAGGTGCAAGATGTGAAAAAGAGGGCAAATGAGAGTTGGGGTGAGAATCATTAAATTTTAGGGAGAATAAAAAGATTTTTGGAAGGAGGTAAATAAAGTGCGTAAGACAAGGGAGCAAATGGGAACTTCAGTGAAGGGGCCTAATGTGGAGCTGATAACAAGAACTGGTGATGTGAGAAGGAGATGGAGTGAGTATTTTGAAGGTTTGTTGAGTGTGTTTGATGATAGAGTGGCAGATATAGGGTGTTTTGGTTGAGATGGTGTGCAAAGTGAGAGGGTTAGGAAAAATGATTTGGTAACCAAACAGAGAAGAGGTAGTAAAAGCTTTGCGGAAGATGAAAGCCAGCAAGGCAGCGGGTTTGGATTGTATTGCAGTGGAATTTATTAAAAAAGGGGTGACTGTATTGTTGACTGGTTGGTAAGGTTATTTAATGTATGTATGATTCATGGTGAGGTGCCTGAGGATTGGCAGAATGCGTGCATAGTGCCATTGTACAAAGGCAAAGGGGATAAGAGTGAGTGCTCAAATTGCAGAGGTATAAATTTGTTGAGTATTCCTGGGAAATTATATGGGAGGGTATTGATAGAGAGGGTGAAGGCATGTACAGATCATCAGATTGGGGAAGAGCAGTGTGGTTTCAGAAGTGGTAGAGGATGTGTGGATCAGGTATTTGCTTTGAAGAATGTATGTGAGAAATACTTAGAAAAGCAAATGGATTTGTATGTAGCATTTATAGATCTGGAGAATGCATATGATAGAGTTGATGGAGATGCTCTGTGGAAGGTATTAAGAATATATGGTGTGGGAGGCAAGTTGTTAGAAGCAATGAAAAGTTTTTATCGAGGATGTAAGGCATGTGTACATGTAGGAAGAGAGGAAAGTGATTGGTTCTCAGTGAATGTAGGTTTGCGGCAGGGGTGTGTGATGTCTCCATGGTTGTTTAATTTGTTTATATATATATATATATATATATATATATGTATATATATATATATATATATATATATATATATATATATATATATATATATATATATATATAAACGTGTCGTAGAAGGCGACTAAAAGGGAAGGGAGCGGAGGGCTGGAAATCCTCCCCTCTCTTTTTTTTTTTTTTAATTTTCCAAAAGAAGGAACAGAGAAGAGTTCCAGGTGAGGATATTCCCTCAAAGGCCCAGTCCTCTGTTCTTAACGCTACCTCGCTGTCGCGGGAAATAGCGAATAGTATGAAAAAAAAAAAAAATATATATATAGAGAGAGAGATGGGTGATTATTGGTGCATATGCACCTGGGCATGAGAAGAAAGATCATGAGAGGGAAGTGTTTTGGGAGCAGCTGAGTGTGTTAGTAGTTTTGATTCACGGAACAGGTTTATAGTGATGGGTGATTTGAATGCAAAGGTGATTAATGTGGCAGTTGAGGGAATAATTGGCGTGCATGGGGTGTTCAGTGTTGTAAATGGAAATGGTGAAGAGCTTGTAGATTTATGTGCTCAAAAAGGACTGGTGATTGGGAATACCTGGTTTAAAAAGAGAGATATACATAAGTATACATATGTAAGTAGGAGAAATGGTTAGAGAGCATTATTGGACTATGTGTTGATAGGCGCGTGAAAGAAAGACTTTTGGATGTTAATGTGCTGAAAGGTGCAACTGGAGGGATGTCTGATCATTATTTTGTGGAGGCGAAGGTGAAGATATGTAGAGGTTTTCAGAAAAGAAGAGAGAATGTTGGGGTGAAGAGGGTGGTGAGAGCAAGTGAGCTTGGGAAGGAGACTTGTATAAGGAAGTACCAGGAGAGACTGAGTACAGGATGGAAAAAGGTGAGAACAAAGGATATAAGGGGAGTGGGGGAGGAATGGGATGTATTTAGGGAATCAGTGATGGATTGCGCAAAAGATGCTTGTGGCATGAGAAGAGTGGGAGATGGGTTGATTAGAAAGGGTAGTGAGTGGTGGGATGAAGAAGTAAGATTGATACTGAAAGAGAAGAGCGTGGCATTTGGACGATTTTTGCAGGGAAATGATGCAAATGACTGGGAGATGTATAAAAGAAAGAAGCAGGAGGTCAAGAGAAAGGTGCAAGAGGTGAAAAAGAGGGCAAATGAGAGTTGGGGGTGAGAGAGTATCATTAAATTTTAGGGAGAATAAAAAGATGTTTTAGAAGGAGGTAAATAAAGTGCGTAAGACAAGGGAACAAATGGGAACTTCAGTGAAGGGGGCTAATGGGGTGGTGATAACAAGTAGAGGTGATGTGAGAAGGAGATGGAGTGAGTATTTTGAAGGTTTGTTGAATGTGTTAGATGATAGAGTGTCAGATATAGGGTGTTTTGGTCGAGGTGGTGTGCAAAGTGAGAGGGTTAGGGAGAATGATTTGGTAAACAGAGAAGAGGTAGTAAAAGCTTTGCGAAAGATGAAAGCTGGGTAGGTGGCGGGTTTCGATGCTATTGCAGTGGAATTTATTAAAAAAGGGGTTGACTGTATTGTTGACTGATTGGTAAGGTTATTCAATGTATGTATGACTCATGGTGAGGTGCCTGAGGATTGGGTGAATGCTTGCATAGTGCCATTGTACAAAGGCAAAGGGGATAAAAGTGAGTGTTCAAATTACAGAGGTATAAGTTTGTTGAGTATTCCTGGTAAATTATATGGGAGGGTATTGATTGAGAGGGTGAAGGCATGTACAGAGCATCAGATTGGGGAAGAGCAGTGTGGTTTCAGAAGTGGTAGAGGATGTGTGGATCAGGTGTTTGCTTTGAAGAATGTATGTGAGAAATACTTAGAAAAGCAAATGGATTTGTATGTAGCATTTATGGATCTGGAGAAGGCATATGATAGAGTTGATAGTGATGCTTTGTGGAAGGTATTAAGAATATATGGTGTGGGAGGCAAGTTGTTAGAGTCAGTGAAAAGTTTTTATCGAGGATGTAAGGCATGTGTACGTGTAGGAAGAGGAAAATGATTGGTTCTCAGTGAATGTAGGTTTGCGGTAGGGGTGTGTGATGTCTCCATGGTTGTTTAATTTGTTGAGGAGGTGAATGCAAGAGTTTTGGAAAGAGGGGCAAGTATGCAGTCTGTTGTGGATGAGAGAGCTTGGGAAGTGAGTCAGTTGTTGTTCGCTGATGATACAGTGGTGGTGGCTGATTCGGATGAGAAACTGCAGAAGCTGGTGATTGAGTTTGGTAAAGTGTGTGAAAGAAGAAAGTTAAGAGTAAATGTGAATAAGAGCAAGTCTATTAGGTACAGTAGGGTTGAGGGTCAAGTCAATTGGGAGGTAAGTTTGAATGGAGAAAAACTGGAGGAAGTGAAGTGTTTTAGATATCTGGGAGTGGATTTGGCAGCGGATGGAACCATGGGAGCGGAAGTGAATCATAGGGTGGGGGAGGGGGCGAAAGTTCTGGGAGCGTTGAAAAGTGTGTGGAAGTCGAGAACATTATCTTGGAAAGTAAAAATGGGTATGTTTGAAGGAATAGTGGTTCCAACAATGTTATATGGTTGTGAGGCATGGGGTATAGGTAGAGTTGTGCGCAGGAGGATGGATGTGCTGGAAATGAGATGTTTGAGGACAATATGTGGTGTGAAGTGGTTTGATCGAGTAAGTAATGAAAGGGTAAGAGAGATGTGTGGTAATAAAAAGAGTGTGGTAGAGAGAGCAGAAGAGGGTGTTTTGAAATGGTTTGGTCACATGGAGAGAATGAGTGAGGAAAGCTTGACCAAGAGGATATATGTGTCAGAGGTGGAGGGAACGAGGAGAAGTGGGAGACCAAATTGGAGGTGGAAAGATGGAGTGAAAAAGATTTTGAGTGATCGGGGCCTGAAAATACAGGAGGGTGAAAGGCGTGCAAGGAATAGAGTGAATTGGAAGTATGTGGTATACCGGGTTCGACGTGCTATTGGATTGAACCAGGTTATGTGAAGCGTCTGGGGTATACCATGAAAAGTTCTGTGGGACCTGGATGTGGAAATGGAGCTGTAGTTTTGGTGCATTATACATGACAGCTAGAGACTGAGTGTGAACGAATGTGGCCTTTGTTGTCTTTTCCTAGCGCTACTTCGCGCACATGCAGGGGGGGAGGGGGTTTTCATTTCATGTGTGGCGGGATGGCGACGGGAATGAATAAGGGCAGACAGTATGAATTATGTACATGTGTATATATGTATATGTCTGTGTGTGTACATATATGTGTACGTTGAGATGTATAGGTATGTATATGTGCTGTGTGTGGACGTGTATGTATATACATGTGTATGTGGGTGGGTTGGGCCATTCTCTCATGTTTCCTTGCGCTACCTCGCTGGCGCAGGAGACAGCGACAAAGTATAATAAAAATATATATATTCTTGAAAGGAAACACCTGATCCACATATCCTCAACCATTTCTGAAACCACAGTGTTCTTATACAATCTTATGCTCTGTACATGCCTTTACCTTCTCAATCAATACCCTCCCATATAATTTCCCAGGAATACTCAACAAACTTATACCTCTGTAACTTGAACACACACCTTTATCCCCTTTGCCTTTTTAAATGGCACCATGCTTACATTCCACCAATCCTCAGGCACTTCACCATGAAACATACATACGGTGAATATCCTTACCAACCAATCACCAATACAGTTACCCACTTTTTTTGATAAATTCCACTGCAATACCATCCTAACCCACTGCCTTGCTGGCTTTCATCTTTTGTAAAGCTTTTACTATCGCTTCTCTGTTTACCAAACCATTTTCTGTAACCCTCTGACTTTGTGCACCTTCTCAACAAAAAAAACCCATATCTGCCACTCTGTCATCAAATACATCCAACAAACCTTCTAAATACTCACTCATCTTCTCACTTCATCACTACTTGTTTTTGCCTCCCTGTTTGCCCCCTTCACCAATGTTCCCATTTGTTATCTTGTCTTATGCACTTTATTTACCTCCTTCCAAAACATCTTTTTATTCTAAAATTTTATGATACTCTCTCACCCTGACTCTCATTTGCCCTTTTTTCACCTCTTGCACCTTTCTCTTTACCTCCTGCTGCTTTCTTCTATACCTCTTCCAGTCATTTACACTACTTCCTTGCAAAAATCGTCCAAACGCCTCTGTCTTCTCTTTTACTTACAATCTTACTTCTTCATCTCACTACTCACTACCCTTTCTAATCTGCCCACTTCCCACGTTTCTCATGCCACAAGCATGTTTTGCACAGGCCATCACTGCTTTCCTAAATACATGCAGTGATGACTTGCACAAAAAGATGCTTGTGGCATGAAAAAGGTCAAAGGTGGGCTGATTAGAAAGAGTAGTGAGTAGTGGGATGAAGAAGTAAGATTGATAGTGAAAGAGAAGAGAGAGGCATTGAGACAATTTCTGTAGGGAAGTATATATATTTATATATTTTTTCAAACATATTCACCATTTCCCACGTTAGCATGGTATCTTTAAGAGCGTAGGACTGAGCCTTAGAGGAAATGCTATCACTCGGCCCCTTTTTCTGTTCCTTCCTTTGGGAAATGAAAAATGGGAGGGGAGGATTTCCAGCCCCCTGCTCTCATCCCTTTTAGCCACCTATGACATGCTAGGAATATGAGGGGATTATTCTTTCTACCCAATCCCCTGGGATATATTTTATATATCATATATACATAATGTACTTAATCACTGTTTCCCAGGTCAGGAAGGTAATGTCAGGAAACAGATGAAGAAGTGCTCACATATGCACATATACATGCATATCCATATCAACATATGCATACATTTACATACACATACACTGACACGTTCATACATATACATGTGCATATTATTACAGTCCAGGTGAGGGTTGTCAGTTAACTGTTGCGATTCTAGCAAGGTTGCTAAAGAACTTGTAATGATCCTGGCAAGGTCATCAATTTTAATTGTTTGGCACACTGGATAGTGCTGTCTTAACATTATGGGATGAAAGAAAACATCAGGGTTAAATCTACATATAATACAAGAAATAAAGAGTGCAAGATAACAAAAGCACATTAATCTGGTACAAATAATTTTACTTTAACACTTAACATTCCACATTCCACATTCTAGGTAAGATTTCAGATCAGGAGATCTCTCTCCTTAATACAATTTGACTATAGAAACAATACAAGATACACTTATTCGTTGGGCAATTCTATGACAAGTTTTAACACATTATTACATCCAGACCCAACATGACTCAGTCTCACATCTTACAATCTAGGGCAGTGGCAGCTACAGGGTTTGAGACAAGGAAAACCTACATTATCTGCTGGGCATGTGATGGCTTAAGGAATTACGGCCAAGCAGTTGTCAGGGCCTTTTATTTGGAGGGGCAGCCAGCTGGGAGCTGCCAACCCCACCATGACCTGCCACTTTTGGCTATCATAGGGATGAATGACTACAATTACTCTTGATTGGTCAAAACACTGATTGTCATGCCCTCATCCTGATTGATGATTGGCTGGAGGCCTAAGGTCCAGCTCTCATCTCTGATAACACAACAAGGATGAGAGAATGCCCACCTTTCCCAGGCATGACCTCGTGGCTGACCACCGGTCATTTGACGTAACCTGTAGAGTAATTAGCGGGTAGATGCAACATGCCCAGCTAATTGACTTTCTGGCATAGGGGTATGAAATCCCAGGCAGCATGGGAGCAGCTGAGGAATCTCTTGAGACCCCCTCCAGATCATCACATGGCTTACCTATAGCATACAACTTTCTACAACATAGACATAATGAACACACAGGGTCATATCAATATTCACACATGCTTACCTTCATCCATTCCTGTCACTACCCTGCCCCACAGGAAAATAGCAATGCTACCCCATGCTTCAGTGAGGTAGCACCAGGAATACAGACAAAAAAGGCCACATTCATTCACACTTAGCCTCTAGCTGTCATGTGTAATACGCTGAAACCACAGCTCCCTTTCCACATCCAGGCCCCACAGACAGAGATTTCCTTGGTTTACCACAGACACTTCACATCCCCTGGTTCAGTCTATTGACAGCATGTCGACTCCAGTAGACCACATCCTTCCAATTCGTTCTATTCCTTGCATGCCTCTCACCCTCCTGTATGTTCAGACCCTGATCGCTCAAAATCTTTTTCACTCCATCCTTCCACCTCCACTTTGATCTGCTTCTCCTTGTCTCTTACTCCTCTGACACATATATCCTATTTGTCAATCTTTCCTCTCATTCTCTCCTTGTGACTAAACCATTTCAAAACACCCTCTTCTGCTCTCTCAACCACACTTTTTATTTCCACACATCTCTCTTACCCTTACATTACTTACTCTATCAAACCACCTCACACCACACATTGTCCTCAAACATCTCATTTCCAGCACATCCACCCTCCTGCACACAATTCTATCCATAGCCCACGCCTCGCAACCATACAACATCGTTGGAACCACTATTCCTACAAACATACCCATTTTTGCTTTCCGAGATAATGTTTTCAACTTCCAAACATTCTTCAAGGCTCCCAGAATTTTCGCCCCCTCCCCAACCCTATGATTCACTTCTGCTTCCATGGTTCCATCCGCTGCCAGATCCACTCCCAGGTATCTAAAACACTTTACTTCCTCCTCCAGTTTTTCTCCATTCAAACTTACCTCCCAATTGCCTTGACCCTCAACCCTACTGTACCTAATAACCATGCTCTTATTCTGCAGTTTCTCACACGAATCAGCCACCAGCGCTGTATCATCAGCAAACAACAAGTGACTCACTTCCCAAGCCCTCTCATCCACAACAGACTGCATACTTGCCCCTCTTCCCAAAACTCTTGCATTCACCTCCCTAACAACCTCATCCATAAACAAATTAAACAACCATGGAGACTTCACTCACTCGTGCCACAAACTTACATTCACTGAGAATCAATCACTTTCCTCTCTACCTACACGTACATATGCCTTACATCCTCGATAATCACTTTGCTTCTAACAGCTTGCCTCCCTGACCATATATTCTTAATACCTTCCACAGAGCATCTCCATCAACTCTATCATATGCATTCTCCACATCCATAAATGCTACATACAAATCCATTTCCTTTTCTAAGAATTTCTCACATACATTCTTCAAAGCAAACACCTGATCCACACATCCTCTACCACCTCTGAAACCACACTGCTCTTCCCCAGTCTGATACTTTGTACATGCCTTCACCCTCCCAATCAATACCCTCCCATATAATTTCCCAGGAATACTCAACAAACGTATACCTCTGTAATTTGAGCACTCTCTCTTATCCCCTTTGCCTTTGTACAATTGCACTATGCAAGCATTCCGCCAATCCTCAGGCACCTCACCATGAATCATACATACATTAACTAACCTTACCAACCAGTCAACAATACAGTCACCCCTTTTTTGATAAATTCCACTGCAATACCATCCAAACCTGCTACCTTACCAGCTTTCACCTTCCGCAAAGCTTTTACTACCTCTTCTCTGTTTACCAAATCATTCTCCCTAACCCTCTCACTTTGCACACCACCTCGACCAAAACACCCTATATCTGCCACTCTATCATCAAACACATTCAACAAACCTTCAAAATACTCACTCCATCTCCTTCTCACATCACTACTACTTGTTATCACCTCCTCATTACCCCTCTTCACTGAAGTTCCCATTTGCCTCCATGTCTTACGCACTTTATTTACCTCCTTCCAAAACATCTTCTTATTCTCCCTAAAATTTAATGATACTCTCTCACCCCCAACTCTCATTTGCCCTCTTTTTCACCTCTTGCACCTTTCTCTTGACCTCCTGTCTCTTTCTTTTATACATCTCCCAGTCATTTGCATTATTTCCCTGCAAAAATTGTCCAAATGCCTCTCTCGTCTCTTTCACTAATAATCTTACTTCTTCATCCCACCACTCACTACCCTTTCTAATCAACCCACCTCCCATGCTTCTCATGCCACAAGCATCTTTTGCGCAAGCCATCACTGCTTCTCTAAATACATCCCATTCCTCCCACATTCCCCTTACCTCCTTTGTTCTCACCTTTTTCCATTCTGTACTCAGTCTCTCCTGGTACTTCCTCACACAAGTCTCCTTCCCAAGCTCACTTACCCTCACCATTCTCATCACCCCAACATTCTCTCTTCTTTTCTGAAAACCCCTACAAATCTTCACCTTTGCCTCCACAAGATAATGATCAGACATCCCTCCAGTTGCACCTCTTAGCACATTAACATCCAAAAGTCTCTGTTTTGCGCGCCTATCAATTAGCACATAATCCAATAATGCTCTCTGGTCATCTCTCCTACGTACATGCGTTTACTTATGTATATCTCGCTTTTTAAACCAGGTATTCCCAATCACCAGTCCTTTTTCAGCACATAAATCTACAATCTCTTCACCATTTCCATTTACAACACTGAACACCCCATGTACACCAATTATTCCCTCAACTGCCACATTACTCACCTTTGCATTCAAATCACCCATCACTATAACCCGGTCTTGTGCATCAAAACCACCAACATACTCATTCACCTGCTCCCAAAACACTTGATCTCATGATCTTTCTTCTCATGCGCAGGTGCATATGCACCAGTAATCACCCATCTCTCTCCATCAACTTTCAGTTTTACCCATATCAATCGAGAATTTACTTTCTTACACTCTATCACATACTCCCACAACTCCTGTTTCAGGAGTAGTGCTACTCCTTCCCTTGCTCTTGTCCTCTCATTAGCCCATGACTTTACTCCCAAGACATTCCCAAACCACTCTTCCCCTTTACCCTTGAACTTCGTTTCACTCAGAGCCAAAAGATGCAGGTTCCTTTCCTCAAACATACTACCTATCTCTCCTTTTTTCTCATCTTGGTTACATCCACACACATTTAGACACCTCAATCTGAGCCTTCGAGGAGGATGAGCACTCCCCGATTGACTCCTTCTTCTGTTTCCCCTTTTAGAAAGGTAAAATACAAGGAGGAGAGGGTTTCTGGCCCCCCCGCTCCCATCCCCTTTAATCGCCTTCTACAACACGTGAGGAATGCGTGGGAAGTATTCTTTCTCACCTATCCCCAGGGATAATATATATATATATATATATATTATTATTTTTTATTATTATTTTGCTTTGTCGCTGTCTCCCGTGTTTGTTAGGTAGCGCAAGGAAACAGATGAAAGAAATGGCCCAACCCACCCCCATACACATGTATATACATACACATCCACACAGGCAAATATACATACCCATACATCTCCGTGTACACATATATATACACACACAGACACATACATATATACACATGTACACAATTCACACTGTCTGCCTTTATTCATTCCCATCGCCACCTCACCACACATGGAATAACAACCCCCTCCCCCCTCATGTGTGCGAGGTAGCGCTAGGAAAAGACAACAAAGGGCCCATTCATTCACACTCAGTCTCTAGCTGTCATGCAATAATGCCCAAAACCACAGCTCCCTTTCCACATCCAGGCCCCACACAACTTTCCATGGTTTATCCCAGACGCTTCACATGCCCTGATTCAATCCATTGACAGCACGTCAACCCCGGTATACCACATCGATCCAATTCACTCTATTCCTTGCCCTCCTTTCACCCTCCTGCATGTTCAGGCCCCGATCACTCAAAATCTTTTTCACTCCATCTTTCCACCTCCCTTTTGGTCTCCCACTTATCCTCGTTCCTTCCACCTCCAACACATACATCCTCTTGGTCAATCATTCCTCACTCATTCTCTCCATGTGCCCAAACCATTTCAAAACACCCTCTTCTGCTCTTTCAACCACGCTTTTTATTTCCACACATCTCTCTTACCCTTACATTACTTACTCGATCAAACCACCTCACGCCACATATTGTCCTCAAACATCTCATTTCCAGCACATCCACCCTCCTCCGCACAACTCTATCCATAGCCCACGCCTCGCAACCATACAACATTGTTGGAACCACTATTCCTTCATACATACCCATTTTTGCTTTCTGAGATAATGTTCTCGACTTCCACACATTCTTCAAGGCTCCCAGGATTTTCGCCCCCTCCCCCACCCTATGATTCACTTCCGCTTCCATGGTTCCATCCGCTGCCAGATCCACCCCAGATATCTAAAACACTTTACTTCCTCCAGTTTTTCTCCATTCAGACTTACCTCCCAAGTGAATACTCAACAAACCTCTGTAATTTGAGCACTCACTCTTATCCCCTTTGCCTTTGTACAATGGCACTATGCACGCATTCCGCCAATCCTCAGGCACCTCACCATGAACCATATATACATTAACTAACCTTACCAACCAGTTAACAATACAGTTACCCCCTTTTTTAATAAATTCCACTGAAATACCATCCAAACCTGCTGCCTTGCCGGCTTTCATCTTCCGCAAAGCTTTTACTACCTCTTCTCTGTTTACCAAATCATTTTCCCTAACCCTCTCACTTTGCACACCACCTCGACCAAAACACCCTATATCTGCCACTCTATCATCTAACACATTCAACAAACCTTCAAAATACTCACTCCATCTCCTTCTCACATCACTACTACTTGTTATTACCTCCCCATTAGCCCCCTTCACTGAAGTTCCCATTTGCTCCCATGTCTTACGCACTTTATTTACCTCCTTCCAAAACATCTTTTTATTCTCCCTAGAATTTAATGACACTCTCTCACCCTAGCTCACATTTGTCCTCTTTTTCACCTCTTGCACCTTTCTCTTGACCTCCTGTCTCTTTCTTTTATACATCTCCCACTCATTTGCATTATTTCCCTGCAAGAATCGTCCAAATGCTTCTCTCTTATCTTTCATTTATAATCTTACTTCATCCCACCACTCACTACCCTTTCTAATCAACCCACCTCCCACACTTCTCATGCCACAAGCATCTTTTGCGCAAGCCATCGCTGCTTCCCTAAATACATCCCATTCCTCCCTCACTCCCCTTACCGCCTTTGTTCTCACCTTTTTCTATTCTCTACTCAGTCTCTCCTGGTACTTCCTCACACAAGTCTCCTTCCCTAGCTCACTTACTCTCACCACCCTCTTCACCCCAACATTCTCTCTTCTTTTCTGAAAACCCATACCAATCTTTACCTTCGCCTCCACAAGATAATGGTCAGACATCCCTCCAGTTGCACCTCTCAGCACATTAACATCCAAAAGTCTCTCTTTCGCACGCCTGTCAATTAACACGTAATCCAATAACAATCTCTGGCCATCTCTCCTACTTACATACGTATACTTATGTATATCTCACTTTTTAAACCAGATGTTCCCAATCACCAGTCCTTTTTCAGCACATAAATCTACAAGCTCTTCACCATTTCCATTTACAACACTGAACACCCCATGTATACCAATTATTCCCTCAACTGCCACATTACTCACCTTTGCATTTAAATCACCCATCACTATGACCCGGTCTTGTGCATCAAAACCACCAACATACTCATTCAGCTGCTCCCAAAACACTTGCCTCTCATGATATATAAATATATATATATATATATATATATATATATATATATATATATATATATATATATATATATATATATATATATCTTTCTTTCTTTCATACTATTCACCATTTCCGGCATTAGCGAGGTAGCGTTGAGAACAGAGGACTGGGCCCTTGAGGGAATATCCTCACCTGGGCCCCTTCTCTGTTCCCTCTTTTGGAAAATTAAAAAAAAAAGTGAGAGGGGAGGATTTCCAGCCCCCCGCTCCCTCCCCTTTTAGTCACCTTCTACGACACGCAGGGAATACGTGGGAAGTATTCTTTCTTCCCTATCCCTAGGGATATATATATATATATATATATATATATATATATATATATATATATATATATATATATATACATATTGATGAGAACTACTATTGACGTTTGTGTAAATAAATTATACATTTCCCTTTTCCATAGCCAGAGGTTGAACCATTATGTGACATTCATTTTCTCATTTCATTTCAAGCTAGAAGTTTCAGTTTTCTAAATTATTTCTTACTTTTTTCACATGTATATATGTATATATATGTATATGTGTGTGTATGTGTATGTATGTATATATGTATATATATATATATATATATATTATCCCTGGGGATAGGGGTGAAAGAATACTTCCCACGCATTCCTCGCGTGTCATAGAAGGCGACTAGAGGGGACGGGAGCGAGGGGCCAGAAATCCTCCCCTCCTTGTATTTTTAACTTTCTAAAATGGGAAACAGAAGAAGGAGTCACACGGGGAGTGCTCATCCCCCTCGAAGGCTCAGACTGGGGTGTCTAAATGTGTGTGGACGTAACCAAGATGTGAAAAAAGGAGAGATAGGTAGTATGTTTGAGGAAAGGAACCTGGGTGTTTTGGCTCTGAGTGAAACGAAGCTCAAGGGTAAAGGGGAAGAGTGGTTTGGGAATGTCTTGGGAGTGAAGTCAGGGGTTAGTGAGAGGACAAGAGTAAGGGAAGGAGTAGCACTACTCCTGAAACAGGAGTTGTGGGAGTATATGATAGAATGTAAGAAAGTAAATTCTCGATTGATATGGGTAAAACTGAAAGTTGATGGAGAGAGATGGGTGATTATTGGTGCATATGCACCTGGGCATGAGAAGAAAGATCATGAGAGGCAAGTGTTTTGGGAGCAGGTGAATGAGTGTGTTAGTGGTTTTGATGCACGAGACCGGGTTATAGTGATGGGTGATTTGAATGCAAAGGTGAGTAATGTGGCAGTTGAGGGAATAATTGGTATACATGGGGTGTTCAGTGTTGTAAATGGAAATGGTGAAGAGCTTGTAGATTTATGTGCTGAAAAAGGACTGGTGATTGGGAATACCTGGTTTAAAAAGCGAGATATACATAAGTATACGTATGTAAGTAGGAGAGATGGCCAGAGAGCGTTATTGGATTACATGTTAATTGACAGGCGCACGAAAGAGAGACTTTTGGATGTTAATGTGCTGAGAGGTGCAACTGGAGGGATGTCTGATCATTATCTTGTGGAGGCTAAGGTGAAGATTTGTATGAGTTTTCAGAAAAGAAGAGTGAATGTTGGGGTGACGAGGGTGGTGAGAGTAAGTGAGCTTGGGAAGGAGACTTGTGTGAGGAAGTACCAGGAGAGACTGAGTACAGAATGGAAAAAGGTGAGAACAATAATGGAAGTAAGGGGAGTGGGGGAGGAATGGGATGTATTTAGTGAATCAGTGATGGATTGCGCAAAAGATGCTTGTGGCATGAGAAGTGTGGGAGGTGGGTTGATTAGAAAGGGTAGTGAGTGGTGGGATGAAGAAACAAGGTTATTAGTGAAAGAGAAGAGAGAGGCATTTGGACGATTTTTGCAGGGAAAAAATGCAATTGAGTGAGAGATGTATAAAAGAAAGAGACAGGAGGTCAAGAGAAAGGTGCAAGAGGTGAAAAAGAGGGCAAATGAGAGTTAGGGTGAGAGAGTATCATTAAATTTTAGGGAGAATAAAAAGATGTTCTGGAAGGAGGTAAATAAAGTGCGTAAGACAAGGGAGCAAATGGGAACTTCAGTGAAGGGCACAAATGGGGAGGTGATAACAAGTAGTGGTGATGTGAGAAGGAGATGGAGTGAGTATTTTGAAGGTTTGTTGAATGTGTTTGATGATAGAGTGGCAGATATAGGGTGTTTTGGTCGAGGTGGTGTGCAAAGTGAGAGGGTTAGGGAAAATGATTTGGTAAACAGAGAAGAGGTAGTAAAAGCTTTGCGGAAGATGAAAGCCGGCAAGGCAGCAGGTTTGGATGGTATTGCAGTGGAATTTATTAAAAAAGGGGGTGACTGTATTGTTGACTGGTTGGTAAGGTTATTTAATGTATGTATGACTCATGGTGAGGTGCCAGAGGATTGGCGGAATGCGTGCATAGTGCCATTGTACAAAGGCAAAGGGGATAAGAGTGAGTGCTCAAATTACAGAGGTATAAGTTTGTTGAGTATTCCTGGCAAATTATATGGGAGGGTATTGATTGAGAGGGTGAAGGCATGTACAGAGCATCAGATTGGGGAAGAGCAGTGTGGTTTCAGAAGTGGTAGAGGATGTGTGGATCAGGTGTTTGTTTTGAAGAATGTATGTGGGAAATACTTAGAAAAGCAAATGGATTTGTATGTAGCATTTATGGATCTGGAGAATGCATATGATAGAGTTGATAGAGATGCTCTGTGGAAGGTATTAAGAATATATGGTGTGGGAGGCAAGTTGTTAGAAGCAGTGAAAAGTTTTTATCGAGGATGTAAGGCATGTGTACGTGTAGGAAGAGAGGAAAGTGATTGGTTCTCAGTGAATGTAGGTTTGCAGCAGGGGTGTGTGATGTCTCCATGGTTGTTTAATTTGTTTATGGATGGGGTTGTTAGGGAGGTGAATGCAAGAGTTTTGGAAAGAGGGGCAAGTATGAAGTCTGTTGGGGATGAGAGAGCTTGGGAAGTGAGTCAGTTGTTGTTAGCTGATGATACAGCGCTGGTGGCTGATTCATGTGAGAAACTGCAGAAGCTGGTGACTGAGTTTGGTAAAGTGTGTGAAAGAAGAAAGTTAAGAGTAAATGTGAATAAGAGCAAGGTAATTAGGTACAGTAGGGTTGAGGGTCAAGTCAATTGGGAGGTAAGTTTGAATGGAGAAAAACTGGAGGAAGTAAAGTGTTTTAGATATCTGGGAGTGGATCTGGCAGCGGATGGAACCATGGAAGCGGAAGTGGATCATAGGGTGGGGGAGGGGGCGAAAATTCTGGGAGCCTTGAAGAATGTGTGGAAGTTGAGAACATTATCTCAGAAAGCAAAAATGGGTATGTTTGAAGGAATAGTGGTTCCAACAATGTTGTATGGTTGCGAGGTGTGGGCTATGGGTAGAGTTGTGTGCAGGAGGATGGATGTGCTGGAAATGAGATGTTTGAGGACAATGTGTGGTGTGAGGTGGTTTGATCGAGTAAGTAACGTAAGAGTAAGAGAGATGTGTGGAAATAAAAAGAGCGTGGTTGAGAGAGCAGAAGAGGGTGTTTTGAAATGGTTTGGGCACATGGAGAGAATGACTGAGGAAAGATTGACCAAGAGGATATATGTGTCAGAGGTGGAGGGAACGAGGAGAAGTGGGAGACCAAATTGGAGGTGGAAAGATGGAGTGAAAAAGATTTTGTATGATCAGGGCCTGAACATGCAGGAGGGTGAAAGGAGGGCAAGGAATAGAGTGAATTGGATCGATGTGGTATACCAGGGGTTGACGTGCTGTCAGTGGATTGAATCAGGGCATGTGAAGCGTCTGGGGTAAACCATGGAAAGCTGTGTAGGTATGTATATTTGCGTGTGTGGACGTATGTATATGCATGTGTATGGGGGTGGGTTGGGCCATTTCTTTCGTCTGTTTCCTTGCGCTACCTCGCAAACGCGGGCGACAGCGACAAAGCAAAAAAAAAAAAATATATATATATATATATATATATATATATATATATATATATATATATATATATATATATATATATATATATATATTTGAGTGAGTGCTCAAATTACAGAGGTATAAGTTTGATGAGTATTCCTGGTAAATTATATGGGAGGGTATTGATTGAGAGGGTGAAGGCATGTACAGAGCATCAGATTGGGGAAGAGCAGTGTGGTTTCAGAAGTGGTAGAGGATGTGTGGATCAGGTGTTTGCTTTGAAGAATGTATGTGAGAAATACTTAGAAAAGCAAATGGATTTGTATGTAGCATTTATGGATCTGGAGAAGGCATATGATAAAGTTGATAGAGATGCTCTGTGGAAGGTATTAAGAATATATGGTGTGGGAGGCAAGTTGTTAGAAGCAGTGAAAAGTTTTTATCGAGGATGTAAGGCATGTGTACGTGTAGGAAGAGAGGAAAGTGATTGGTTCTCAGTGAATGTAGGTTTGCGGCAGGGGTGTGTGATGTCTCCATGGTTGTTTAATTTGTTTATGGATGGGGTTGTTAGGGAGGTAAATGCAAGAGTCTTGGAAAGAGGGGCAAGTATGAAGTCTGTTGGGGATGAGAGAGCTTGGGAAGTGAGTCAGTTGTTGTTCGCTGATGATACAGCGCTGGTGGCGGATTCATGTGAGAAACTGCAGAAGCTGGTGACGGAGTTTGGTAAAGTGTGTGGAAGAAGAAAGTTAAGAGTAAATGTGAATAAGAGCAAGGTTATTAGGTACAGTAGGGTTGAGGGTCAAGTCAATTGGGAGGTGAGTTTGAATGGTGAAAAACTGGAGGAAGTGAAGTGTTTTAGATATCTGGGAGTGGATCTGTCAGCGGATGGAACCATGGAAGCGGAAGTGGATCATAGGGTGGGGGAGGGGGCGAAAATTTTGGGAGCCTTGAAAAATGTGTGGAAGTCGAGAACATTATCCCGGAAAGCAAAAATGGGTATGTTTGAAGGATTAGTAGTTCCAACAATGTTGTATGGTTGCGAGGCGTGGGCTATGGATAGAGTTGTGCGCAGGAGGATGGATGTGCTGGAAATGAGATGTTTGAGGATAATGTGTGGTGTGAGGTGGTTTGATCGAGTAAGTAACGTAAGGGTGAGAGAGATGTGTGGAAATAAAAAGAGCGTGGTTGAGAGAGCAGAAGAGGGTGTTTTAAAATGGTTTGGGCACATGGAGAGAATGAGTGAGGAAAGATTGACCAAGAGGATATATGTGTCGGAGGTGGAGGGAACGAGGAGAAGAGGGAGACCAAATTGGAGGTGGAAAGATGGAGTGAAAAAGATTTTGTGTGATCGGGGCCTGAACATGCAGGAGGGTGAAAGGAGGGCAAGGAATAGAGTGAATTGGAGCGATGTGGTATACAGGGGTTGACGTGCTGTCAGTGGATTGAATCAAGGCATGTGAAGCGTCCGGGGTAAACCATGGAAAGCTGTGTAGGTATGTATATTTGTGTGTGTGGACGTGTGTATGTACATGTGTATGGGGGGGGTTGGGCCATTTCTTTCGTCTGTTTCCTTGCGCTACCTCGCAAACGCGGGAGACAGCGACAAAGTATAAAAAAAAAAAAAAAAAAAACAATATATATATATATATATATATATATATATATATATATATATATATTGAGAGAGAGAGAGAGAGAGAGAGAGAGAGGATCACAATTTTACGCATGATCGAGTATATTCCTGTGAGTCCACAGAGAAAATGAAACACGATAAGTTCCCAAGTGCACTTTCGTGTAATAAGCAGATCATCAGGGGAGAAACAAGAGATAAATATTAAAGTCAGTTGATAAACGACGAAGAGACGTAGCTAGGACGCTTTATGGTAAACATGCGATAGGACAATCACATGTTTACCAAATGGTGCCCTTATATACATATTTTGTATTGTTCCCTCCTCCTTTGCTGAACTTCCATTGGTACATTCCTTGGGCAATCTACCATATGCCTTTTTCTTCTCTTCCACAGCGTTTCTAATCTTTTCTGTCCACAATGCAATGCCCTTTTTATTCCTGTGTCTCCATCTTGTATCCAACTACTGATTCTACAACCTTTAGTAGTATTTCTCTAAACATTTTAAAGACCTCATTCACACATGACTGCATTCCTACATTCACTGCATTTCCATTTAAGCTTTCAGTTACTTTTCTTTCATACTCCTGTCTGTATTGTTCCTGATTTGTCTTGTCTCTTGCCAACACTTTTACCTCTCCATTCTTCCTTACACCATACCTCCACTTCTCCCTGATCCTCATCCCCACAAGAACTACGAAATGGTCAATCTTCAAAGAATCCTCTCACGACTTCTAGCATCCAGCACAGTCTTTCTCAATCTTTCATCCACTGCTAAATAGTCAATCAAAGCCTTTTGCTCTTCTCATCCATCATTCCTCATCCATGTTTATCTGTAGATCATCCAGTAATAAGAAAAGGTGTTCTCAAGGAATAGACCCCTCTCAGCACAGATATCCACAAGATAGCTTCCATTCTCATTTACTCCAAGCACTCCCCATTTACCATCTCACCAATTCCATCACATCCCAGTTCCACATTCATCTCACCCAATACAGCCACATTTCTCTCATTCTTAAAACCATTTATACAGTCATTCAGATTCCTCCAGAAAAGCTTCACTTCATCCTTACTTCATACAGTCTTCATATTCACAGGTGCTTATACACAAACCCATGCATATTTCGCAGTCACAGTCTTTCCTTTTGTCCACACTATTCTTGGTCCATTTCATCCTTTATCTGTAACACCCTCCCATGCTCTTGGTGATAGCAGAACTGCACATCCTACTTTTCCTCATCCTTGATAATTTTCACTCATTCTCGTCCATACCAGACCTCCTTCCATGCCCTCTCATAACTTGCATTCATCATTTCCATTTGCACTCCACACACCCTGCCTGAGGATATGGGTTTCCTCATCCTTATCACATCAATGATACTACTTTTACACCTCTCCACAAGCTCCATCCTTTTATTCTCCCCAGTCATCCCATTCACATTTAGCACCATCACCCTCAATTACTCGTTCCTTTTAATCCTTGGCATAACTGGTAGACTCCTGTGCCGCTTCTTAGCCTTTTGTGCCTCAGCCTTGACAGGTCACTGGCAGAGGGCAACTCCAGCACAGTGTTTCCAGTGGCAGCAAGGTTCAAAAATTGTCGAACTAAAAGTAATAGTATACCTCAGGTATTTGTCCAAATCTAAAACTATTGCCCTGATGTAATTAGGCAATGCCTTCTCTATTAGTTCCACCCCTAAGGGGTGTACTGACGAGGTCACCACAAGAAGGTGAGGGAGACTGGCTACTCCAGTAAAACTAGAGTACCCCTTGAAGTGCTGAAACTCGCTACTTTTCCCAATTCTGAGTATCTTCACTTTCCACAGTAGCAGCACCTCCTACCTCGTTGGTTATGATACTGCCACTGTGCAAAATTACTAAAGTAACTTTTTCGAAGAAAGATTCCTGGTTTTGCCCAAGACATCTTTTCAGAGGTTCCTACAGTCTAAGACTGCACTATTTTCATTGGCAGGAAAATGTGGACCCCTTGGAGTGAGAAGTTCTTTGACATTATATATAAAGATGATGGTATTGGATACTTGCATGAAGTTATGCTGTGAATGAAAAGTCACCTTTGGGGAGGCTCTATCATTGGAATTATAATCTCATCAAAGAACTTATCACTCCAAAGCTGTCTGCAGTTCCCTGCTATTGGATGTAGTACAGACTTGGTTTGCAAGAGCATCTAGAAAGAGGTCCGGGTAACACCAGGCATATATCTTGGAAAGAGGTGCTGGTTTTGATTATAAATGAATAAGGTATACAGAAGGTAGTGTTGCAGGACTGCCTGCCTATGGTTACACTGTATATGAAAAGTCTCCTTTGGCAATATCTTATCACTGGGGTGTAGTCTTGACAAAGACTTTTTTCATTCCAAAGGAATCCATCAGTTCCCTGTACCCAGAAATAGCACAGCTCTGGACTGCAAGAACCTTTGGGAAGAGTTCCTGGGTAACACAAGGACCCTTTCTTAGAAAGGGGTCCTTGGAAAATTATAAATAAAATCGACAAATGAATGTTGAAGGTCACTAAGGCAGACAAATGTTGAAGGCTGGAAATTCTCCCCTTCTGTATCATTACTTTCAAAAAAAAAAAAGAAAAAAGAAAGGGGTGGAGGGAGCCAATTGAGGATTTTCCTCTATGGCCCAGTCATCTGATACAGGCATTACCTTGCTAATAGGGTAAACAATGCACAAGCATAAAAGAAAATGTTATATATATTACAATGATTGGTTGGTGTTCTATTAGTTATGGTGTTTATATGCTCAACATTTGAGATTATATAACTACTTAGGAATTAAATAACTTTCAATTTATTCTTAGGTGGGAGGACTGGTCTCCAATACTGAGTATTGGTTTCGAATCCGTAGTTGCACTGTGATTGGGTGTGGAGCAACTACAGAACCCTTGGCTGCCACTATTCCAGCCATCCTTCCTCCGAACCACGCTCTATCCACTCAGAGTTTGTGTGAGTACAAGTAGGTGAATTTTGTTCAAGAAGAGGTTATATGGGTGTATGTTGAATTTACTGCAACAGGACATTTTAGGGGAGAGGGAAAAAAGAGGTCTTACTTGTACTATGAATTATTAGAAAAAAGTTCAGATGTAAGGATATCATTAAGAATTACTTGTTTGTAATCACTGCAACATTTGGTGAAAGATCATTGTAGTGGCAAACCATTTTTAACAGATATGTATATTATCAGTTTATATATTATCCCTGAGGTAGAGGAGAAAGACTTGTACCTCTGTATTCCATATGTGTCGTAGAAGGCGACTAAAGGGGGCAGGAGCTGTGGGATGAAAACCCTTCTCTTGTATTTCAATTCTAAAAGAGGAAATAGAGGAAGGAGCCAGGTGGAGAGTGCTCATCCTCCTTGAAGGCTCAGACTGGGGTGTCTGAATGTGTATGGATGTAACCAAGATGAAAAGAGAGGAGAGATAGGTAGTATGTTTGAGGAAAGAAATCTAGATGTTCTATCTCTGAGTGAAGCAGACCTCAAGGATAAAGGGGAAGAATAGCTTGGAAATGTCTGAAGAGTAAAGTCAGGAGTTGGTGAAAGGGCAAGGCCTGAGGAAGGAGTAACACTACTTCTGAAGCAGGAGTTGTGGAAGTCTGTGACATCATGTAAGAATGTAGATTCTAGATTGATGTGGGTAAAACTGAAAGGGGATGGCTACAAATGGGTCATTAAAAGGTGCTTATGCACCTGGCCATGAGAAGATAGATAATGAGAGGCAATTTTTTGGGAGCACCTGAGTGAATGTCAGCAGTTCTGATGTAAGAAACTGGGTATTAGTGATGGGTGATTTAAATGTGAAGTAAGCAATGTGGCAGTTAGGGTGCATTTGGTGCACAGGGGATATTCATTGTTATGAATGGAAATGGTGAAGAGCTTGTGTACTTGTGTGCTGAAAAAAATGGTGATTGGGAATATCTGATTTAGAAAGAGAGATATACACAAGTGTATGTATGTGAGTAGGAAAGATGGTCAACAGAAATTATTAGACTGCATAGACTGCATAGGGATAGGGGAGAAAGAATACTTCCCACGTATTTCCTGTGTATCATAGAAGGCGACTAAAGGGGGCAGATGGGGGGGAGGCTAGAAACCCTCCCCTCCTAGTATTTTAACTTACTAAAAGGAGAGACCGAAGAAGGAGTCATGTGGGGAGTGCTCATCCTCCTGTAAGACTCAGATTGGGGTGTCTAAATGTGTGTGGATGTAACTGAGATGAGAAAAAATGAGATAGGTAGTGTGTTTGAGGAAAGGAACCTAGGTGTTTTGGCTTTGAGTGAAACGAAGCTCAAGGATAAAGGGGAAGAGTGGTTTGGGAATGTCTTAGGAGTAAAGTCAGGGGTTGGTGAGAGAACAAGAGCAAAGGAAAGAGTAGCACTGCTCCTGAAGCAAGAGTTTTGGAAGTATGTGATAGAGTGTAAGAAAGTAAACTCTAGATTGATATGGGTAAAACTGAGAGTGGATGGAGAGATATGGGTGATTATTGGTGCCTGTGCACCTGGTCATGAGAAGAAAGATTATGAGGGGCAAGTGTTTTGGGAGCATCTGAGCAAGTGTGTTAGCAGCTTTGATGCATGAGACCACATAAAAGTGATGGATGATTTGAATGCAAAAGTGAGTAATGTGGCAATTGAGGGTATAATTGGTGTACATAGGGTGTTCAGTGTTGTAAATTTAAATGATGAAGAGCTTGTAGATTTATGTGCTGAAAAAGGACTGGTGATTGGGAATACCTGGTTTAAAAAGAGAGATGTACATAAGTATATATATGTAAGTAGGAGAGATGGCCAGAGAGCATTATTGGATTATCTGTTAATTGATAGGAGTGTGAAAGAGAGACTTAAGGATGTTGATGTGCTTAGAGGGGCAACTGGAGGGATGTCTGATCATTATCTTTATTTTGTAGAGGCAAAGATGAAGATTTGTAGAGGTTTTCAGAAAAGAAGAGAGAATGTTGGGGTGAAGAGAGTGGTGAGAGTAAGTGAGCTTAGAAAGAAGACTTGTGTGAGGAAGTACCAGGAGAGACGGAGTGTAGAATGGCAAATGGTGAGAGCAAATGATGTAAGGGGAAGGGGGGAGGAATGGGATATATTTAGGGAAGCAGTGATGGCTTGTGCAAAATATGCTTTTGGCATGAGAAAGGTAGGAGGTGGGTAGATTAGAAAGAGTAGTGAATGTTGGGATGAAGAAGTAAGGTTGTTAGTGAAAGAGAAGAGAGAGGTGTACAGACGATTTTTGCAGGGAAGTAGTGCAAATGACTGGGAGATGTATAAAAGAAAGAGACAGGAGGTCAAGAGAAAGGTGCAAGAGGTGAAAAAGAGGGCTAAAGAGAGTTGGGGTGAGAGAGTATCATTAAATTTTAGGGAGAATGAAAAGATGTTTTGGAAGTGCATAAGACAAGAGAACAAATGGGAACATTGGTGAAGGGGGCTAATGGGGAGGTAATAACAAGTAGTGGTGAAGTGAGGAGGAGATGGGGTGAGTATTTTGAAGTTTTGTTGAATGTGTTTGATGATAGAGTGCCTGATATAGGGTGTTTTGGTCGATGTGTTGTGCGAAGGGAGAGGGTCAGGGAGAATGGTTTGGTAAACAGAGAAGAGATAGTGAAAGCTTTGCAGAAGATGAAATCCAGCAAGGCGGAAGGTTTGGATTATATTGCAGTAGAATTCATTGAAAAAGGGGGTGACTATGTTGTTGACTGGTTGGTAAGGATATTCATTGTATGTATGAATTATGGTGAAGTGCCTGAGAATTTGCGGAATGCATTCATAGTGCCATTGTACAAAGGCAAAGGGGATAAAGGTGAGTGTTCAAGTTGCAGAGGCATAGGTTTGTAGAGTATTCCTGGGAAATTTTATGGGAGGGTATTGATTAAGAGGGTAAAGGCATGTACAGAGCATCAGATTGGGGAAGAGCACCGTAGTTTCAGCAGTGGTAGAGGATATTTGGATCAGGTGTTTGCTTTGAAGAATGTATTTGAGAAATACTTAGAAAAGCAGATGGATTTGTATGTAGCATTTATGGGTCTGGAGAAGGCATATGATAGAATTGATAAAGATGCTGTGTGGAAGGTATTAAGAGTATATGGTGTGGGAGTTAAGTTGTTAGAAGCAGTGAAAAGTTTTTATCAAGGATGTAAGGCATGTGTACGAGAAGGAAGAGAGGAAAGTGATTGGTTCCCATTGAATGCGGCAGGGGTGCGTGATGTCTCGATGGATGTTTAATTTGATATTGGATGGCTTTGTTAGGGAGATGAATGCAAGAGTTTTGGAGAGAGGGACAAGTATGCAGTCTGTTAGTTGTTGTTCGCTGATGGTGGCTGATTCAGGTGAGAACCTGAAGAAGTTGGTGACTGAATTTGGTAAAGTGTGTTAAAAAAGAAACAGAGTAAATGTGAATAAGAGCAAGGTTATTAGGTACGGAAGGGCTGAGGGACAAGTCAATTGGGAGGTAAGTTTGAATGGAGAAAAACTGGAGGAAGTGAAGTGTTTTAGATATCTGGGAGTGGATTTGGCAGCGGATGGAACCATGGAAGCGGAAGTGAGTCACAGGGTGGGGGAGGGGACGAAGGTTCTGGGACTGTTGAAAAATGTATGGAAGGCGAGAGTGATATCTCGGAGAGCAAAAATGGGTACGTTTGAAAGAATAGTGGTTCCAACAATGTTATGTGGTTGCGAGGCATGGGCTATAGATAGGGTTGTGTGGAGGAGGGTGGATGTGTTGAAAATGAGATGTTTTAGGACAATATTTGGTGTGAGGTGGTTTGATTGAGTAAATAATGAAAGGGTAAGAGAGATGTGTGGTAATAAAAAGAATGTGGTTGAGAGAGCAGAAGAGGATGTGTTGAAATGGCATGGTCACATAGAGAGAATGAGTGGGGAAAGATTGACTCTATGTGTCAGAGGTAGAGGGAACGAGGAGAAGTAGGAGACCAAATTGGAGATGGAAGGATGGAGTGAAAAATATTTTGAGGGATCAGGGCCTGAACGTACAGGAGGGTGAAAGGCGTGCAAGGAATAGAGTGAATTGGAACGATACGGCGTACCGGGGTTGGCTTCCTGTCAGTGGATTGAACCATGGCATGTGAAGTGTATGGGATAAGCCATGGAAAGTTTTTTGGGGCCTGGATGTGGAAAGGGAGCTATGGTTTTGGTGCATTACACATGACAGCTAGAGACTGAGTGTGAATGAATGTGGCCTTTGTTGTCTTTTCCTAGCACTACCTCGCGCGTGTGTGTGTGGGGTTGGGAGTGCTATGTCATGTGTGGCGGGATGGCGACGGGAATAGATGAAGGCAGCAAGTATGAATATGTACATGTGTATATATGTATATGTCTGTGTATGTTATTTTTTTTATATTTATTATACTTTGTCACTGTCTCCCGCGTCAGCAAGGTAGCGCAAAGAAACAGACGAAAGAATGGCCCAACCCACCCACATACACATGGATATGCATACACGTCCACACACGCACATATACATACCTATACATCTCATCGTATACATATATATACACACACAGACATATACATATATACACATGTACATAATTCATACTGTCTGCTGTTATTCATTCCCATCGCCACCCTGCCACATAATGAAATACCAACCCCTTCCCCCGCATGTGTGCAAGGTAGCACTAGGAAAAGACAACAAAGGCCATATTCGTTCACACTCACGTCTCTAGCTGTCATGTATAATGCACTGAAACCACAGCTTCCTTTCCACATCCAGGCCCCACAGAACTTTCGATGGTTTACCCCAGACGCTTCACATTCCCTGGTTCATTCCATTGACAGTATGTCGACCCTGGTATACCACATCGTTCCAATTCACTCTATTCCTTGCACAACTTTCACCCTCCTGCATGTTCAGTCCCCGATCACTCAAAATCTTTTTCACTCCATCTTTCCACCTCCAATTTGGTCTCCTACTTCGCCTTGTTCCCTCCACCTCTGACACATATATCCTCTTTGTCAATCTTTCCTCACTCATTCTCCCATGTGACCAAACCATTCCAAAACACCCTCTTCTGCTCTCTCAACCACACTCATTTTACCACCACACATCTCTCTTACCCTTTCATTACTTACTCGATCAAACCACCTCACACCATCTCACATCTCATTTTCAGCACATCCACCCTCCTCCGCACAACTCTATCTATAGCCCACGCCTCGCAACCATATATCATTGTTGGAACCACTATTCCTTCAAACATACCCATTTTTGCTTTCCAAGAAAATGTTTTTGACTTTCACACATTCTTCAGCGCTCCCAGAACTTTTGTCTCCTCCCCACCCTATGATTCACTTCCGCTTCCATGGTTCCATCCATTGCCAAATCCACTCCCAGATTTCTAAAACACTTCACTTCCTCCAGTTTTTCTTCGTTCAAACTTACCTCCCAATTGACTTGTCCCTCAACCCTGCTGTACCTAATAACCTTGCTCTTATTCACATTTACTCTCAGCTTTATTCTTTCACACACTTTACCAAACTCAGTCACCAGTTTCTGCAGTTTCTCACCCGAACCAGCCACCAGTGCTGTATCATCAGCGAACAACAAGTGACTCACTTCCCAAGCTCTCTCATCCACAACAGACTGCATACTTGTCCCTCTTTCCAAAATTCTTGCCTTCACCTCCTTAACAACCCCATCCATAAACAAATTAAACAACCATGAAGACTTCACACACCCCTGCCGCAAACCTACATTCACTGAGAACCAACCACTTTCCTCTCTTCCTGCACGTACACATGCCTTACATCCTCGATAAAAACTTTTCACTGCTTCTAACACCTTGCCTCCAACTCCATACATTCTTAATACCTTCTACAGAGCATGTCTATCAACTCTGTCATATGCCTTCTCCAGATCCATAAATGCTACATACAAATCCATCTGCTTTTCTAAGTATTTCTCACATACATTCTTCAAAGCAAACACCTGATCCACACATCCTCTACCACTTCTGAAACCACACTGCTCTTCCCCAATCTGATGCTTTGTCCATGCCTTCACCCTGTCAGTCAATACCCAGCCATATAATTCCCCAGGAATTCTCAACAAACTTATACCTGTGTAATTTGAGCACTCACTTTTATCCCCTTTGCCTTTGTACAATGGCTCTATGCAAGCATTTCGCCAATCCTCATGCACCTCACCTATGAGTCATACATACATTAAATACACTTACCAGCTAGTCAACAATACAGTTACACCCTTTTTAATAAATTCCACTGCAATACCATCCAAACCCTCTGCCTTGCCAGTTTTCATCTTCCGTAAAGCTTTTACTACTTTTTCTCTGTTTACCAAATAATTCTCCTTAACCCTCTCACTTTGCAGACCACCTCAATCAAAACACCCTATATCTGCCACTCTATCATCAAACACATTCAACAAACCTTGAAAATACTCACTTCGTCTCCTTCTCACATCACCACTACTTGGTATCACCTCCCCGTTTGCCCCCTTCACTCATGTTCCCATTTGTTTCCTTGTCTTACGCACTTTATTTGCCTCCTTCCAAAACATCTTTTTATATTCCTTGAATTTTGGTGATACTCTCTCACCCCAACTCTCATATGCCCTCTTTTTCACCTCTTGCACCTTTCTCTTGACCTCCTGTCTCTTTCTTTTATACATCTCCCAGTAATTTGCATTATTTCCCTGCAGAAATCGTCCAAATCCCTCTCTCTTCTCTTTCACTAATAATCTTACTTCATCCCACCACTCACTACCCTTTCTAATCAACCCACCTCCCACGCTTCTCATGCCACAAGCATCTTTTGCACAAGCCATCACTGCTTCCCTAAATACATCCCATTCCTCCCCCACTCCCCTTACATTCTTTGTTCTCACCTTTTTCCATTCTGTACTCAGTCTCTCCTGGTACTTCCTCACACAAGTCTCCTTCCCAAGCTCACATACTCTCACCACTCTCTTCACCCCAACATTCTCTCTTCTTTTCTGAAAACCTCTACAAATCTTCACTTTTGCCTCAACAAAATTATGATCAGACATCCCTCCAGTTGCACCTCTTAGCACATTAACATCCAAAAGTCCCTCTTTTGCGTGCCTATCAGTTAACATGTAATCCAATAATGCTCTCTGGCCATATCTCCTACTTACATACGTATACTTTACAACACTGAACACCCCATGTACACCAATTATTCCCTCAACTGCCACATTACACACCTTTGCATTCAAATCACCCATCACTATAACCTGATCTCATGCATCAAAACTACTAACACACTCACTTAGCTGCTCCCAAATCACTTGCCTCTCATAAATCTTTCTTCCCATGCCCAGGTGCATATGCACCAATAATCACCCATCTCTCTCCATCCACTTTAAGTTTTACCCATATCAATCTAGAGTTTACTTTCTTACACTCTATCACATACACCCACCACTCCTGTTTCAGGAGTAGTGCTACTCCTTCCCTTGCTCTTGTCCTCTAACTAACCCCTGACTTTACTCCCAAGACATTCCCAAACTACTCTTCCCCTTTACCCTTGAGCTTCGTTTCACTCAGAGCCAAAACATCCAGGTTCCTTTCCTCAAACATACTACCTATCTCTCCTTTTTTCACATCTTGGTTACATCCACACACATTTAGGCACCCCAATCTGAGCCTTCGAGGAGTATGAGCACTCCCCGCGTGACTCCTTCTTCTGTTTCCCATTTTAGAAACTTAAAAAAAATACAAGGAGGGGAGGATTTCTGGCCCTCCGCTCCCGTCCCCTCTAGTCACTTTCTACGACACGCGAGGAATGCGTGGGAAGTATTCTTTCACCCCTATCCCCAGGGATAATATACATATATATATATACACATACACACACATACACACACACACACGCACATATACACACACACACACATACATATATATACATATGAAAAATGTAAGAAACAATTTCGAAAACTGAAACTTCTAGCTTAAATGAAAAGAAAAAAATGAATGTCACATAATGGTTCAACCTCTGGCTATGGAAAAAGGAAATGTTCAATTTATTTACACAAAAGTCAATAGTAGTTCTCATCAATTTAACCACTGTATCAATAAGCTTCAATGTCTAAGCTACATTTTTTCCAATTTCACTATTTTCTTGTCAAAGCACCATGTATGAAAACTATCACTCCAGTAACACAACTATAAACATTTACTTCCCCTTTAAAAAAGTTCTGGGGAAGTCTGTCTCGATACACTGCGGGACACTACCACCTGACGAGGTTTGTGTTGCAATGGTTTTTGATTCACAAACGTAGTAGCATCACTGGTGGCCAAGGTAGTTCCGTTGGCGAAGAGGAGCTCATGAAACATGTCGGAAAGCATGCTACTGCAGGCAGGAGTGAAGGCTGATGCAAACTTCAGATGGCAAAGAAATTTCCAAGACAGCCATGCTGAAGACAGCGACCCGGAGTTGCGGTGTTCCATCATGGGCGGGCACGAAGTAGGAGACTGTTCTGTATGTTATGCCTCCGCTTGGGGCGACCTCTTACGTCCTGACATTGTTGTAGCCATATGCCATCATTGCTAACTGAGCAGTTCTGGCACGGATACCAGCCAGACAAGAAACAACAATAGGCTCATCCAGTGAAGGCTTCTCAAATCCAAGTTGCACTGCAAACTCTTCATCCGGAAGAAGGATTTGTGGTCCAAGTGTCGATGTTAACTGGAGTGCGAGTTTATATGAAGAGATCCTGGAGCAAGTTGGGTGTTTTAGATACCTAGGGGTATCCATCCTGTAGCTCACTTCAGATCTCATGGTTCCATTTGCTGCCATGTCCACCCCTTGAAGCATTTCCCATCCACTATTCAGGGGTGTTGTATATTTCAGATGAATTAACTTGCAGGTGTTTTTTCATCCCCTTATTTTTGTTCTGCATTTCTTTATTAGTTATGTTGTTGGTGACATTTTTTAACTGCCTCTGTTAATGATCCTGGTGTGTCTGTGTTTGTTCCAAGTGGCTCCTTCCATTGCCTTTGTCAATGGGATATCTAGCAGATGTCCTCCTTGATATATGATGGTGATGCCCGAGCCTGGCTGGTGGGCGTTATTGGATTATGTGTTAATTGACAGGCGCGCAAAAAAAAGACTTCTGGATGTTAATGTGCTGAGAGGTGCAACTGGAGGGATGTCTGATCATTATCTTGTGGAGGCTAAGGTGAAGATTTGTATGGGTTTTCAGAAAAAAAGAGTGAATGTTGGGGTGAAGAGGGTGGTGAGAGTAAGTGAGCTTGGGAAGGAGACTTGTGTGAGGAAGTACCAGGAGAGACTGAGTACAGAATGGGAAAAGGTGAGAACAATGGAAGTAAGGGGAGTGGGGGAGGAATGGGATGTATTTAGGGAATCAGTGATGGATTGCACAAAAGATGCTTGTGGCATGAGAAGAGTGGGAGGTGGGTTGATTAGAAAGGGTAGTGAGTGGTGGGATGAAGAAGTAAGAGTATTAGTGAAAGAGAAGAGAGAGGCATTTGGACGGTTTTTGCAGGGAAAAAATGCAGTTGAGTGGGAGACGTATAAAAGAAAGAGACAGGAGGTCAAGAGAAAGGTGCAAGAGGTGAAAAAAAAGGGCAAATGAGAGTTGGGGTGAGAGAGTATCATTAAATTTTAGGGAGAATAAAAAGATGTTCTGGAAGGAGGTAAATAAAGTGCGTAAGACAAGGGAGCAAATGGGAACTTCAGTGAAGGGCGCAAATTGGGAGGTGATAACAAGTAGTGGTGATGTGAGAAGGAGATGGAGTGAGTATTTTGAAGGTTTGTTGAATGTGTTTGATGATAGAGTGGCAGATATAGGGTGTTTTGGTCGAGGTGGTGTGCAAAGTGAGAGGGTTAGGGAAAATGATTTGGTAAACAGAGAAGAGGTAGTAAAAGCTTTGCGGAAGATGAAAGCCGGCAAGGCAGCAGGTTTGGATGGTATTGCAGTGGAATTTATTAAAAAAGGGGGTGACTGTATTGTTGACTGGTTGGTAAGGTTATTTGATGTATGTATGACGCATGGTGAGGTGCCTGAGGATTGGCGGAATGCGTGCATAGTGCCATTGTACAAAGACAAAGGGGATAAGAGTGAGTGCTCAAATTACAGAGGTATAAGTTTGTTGAGTATTCCTGGTAAATTATATGGGAGGATATTGATTGAGAGGGTGAAGGCATGTACAGAGCATCAGATTGGGGAAGAGCAGTGTGGTTTCAGAAGTGGTAAAGGATGTGTGGATCAGGTGTTTGCTTTGAAGAATGTATGTGAGAAATACTTAGAAAAGCAAATGGATTTGTATGTAGCATTTATGGATCTGGAGAAGGCATATGATAGAGTTGATAGAGATGCTCTGTGGAAGGTATTAAGAATATATGGTGTGGGAGGCAAGTTGTTAGAAGCAGTGAAAAGTTTTTATCGAGGATGTAAGGCATGTGTACGTGTAGGAAGAGAGGAAAGTGATTGGTTCTCAGTGAATGTAGGTTTGCGGCAGGGGTGTGTGATGTCCCCATGGTTGTTTAATTTGTTTATGGATGGGGTTGTTAGGGAGGTGAATGCAAGAGTTTTGGAAAGAGGGGCAAGTATGAAGTCTGTTGGGGATGAGAGAGCTTGGGAAGTGAGTCAGTTGTTGTTCGCTGATGATACAGCGCTGGTGGCTGATTCATGTGAGAAACTGCAGAAGCTGGTGACTGAGTTTGGTAAAGTGTGTGAAAGAAGAAAGTTAAGAGTAAATGTGAATAAGAGCAAGGTTATTAGGTACAGTAGGGTTGAGGGTCAAGTCAATTGGGAGGTGAGTTTGAATGGAGAAAAACTGGAGGAAGTGAAGTGTTTTAGATATCTGGGAGTGGATCTGGCAGCGGATGGAACCATGGAAGCGGAAGTGGATCATAGGGTGGGGGAGGGGGCGAAAATTCTGGGAGCCTTGAAGAATGTGTGGAAGTCGAGAACATTATCTCGGAAAGCAAAAATGGGTATGTTTGAAGGAATAGTGGTTCCAACAATGTTGTATGGTTGCGAGGCGTGGGCTATGGATAGAGTTGTGCGCAGGAGGATGGATGTGCTGGAAATGAGATGTTTGAGGACAATGTGTGGTGTGAGGTGGTTTGATCGAGTAAGTAACGTAAGGGTAAGAGAGATGTGTGGAAATAAAAAGAGCGTGGTTGAGAGAGCAGAAGAGGGTGTTTTGAAATGGTTTGGGCACATGGAGAGAATGAGTGAGGAAAGATTGACCAAGAGGATATATGTGTCGGAGGTGGAGGGAACGAGGAGAAGAGGGAGACCAAATTGGAGGTGGAAAGATGGAGTGAAAAAGATTTTGTGTGATCGGGGCCTGAACATGCAGGAGGGTGAAAGGAGGGCAAGGAATGGAAAATAATAATAATATATATATATAATTTTTCCCTGGGGGATAGGAGAGAAAGAATGCTTCCCACGTATTCTCGGCGTGTTGTAGAAGGCGACAAAAAGGGGAGGGAGCGGGGGGCTGGAAATCCTCCCCTCTTGTTTTTTTTTTAATTTCCCAAAAGAAAGAACAGAGAAGGGGGCCAGGTAAGGATATTCTCTCCAAGTCCCAGTCCTCTGTTCTTAACGCTACCTTACTGATGCGGGAAATGGTGAATAATTTGAAATATGTATATTTATTTATGTATTTATTTATTTATTTATTTTGCTTTGTCGCTGTCGCCCGCGTTAGCGAGGTAGTGCAAGGAAACAGATGAAAAATGGCCCAACCCTCACACATACACATGTATATACATACACGTCCACACATGCAAATATACCTGCCTAAACATCTCAACGTATACATATATATACGCACACAGACATTTACATATATACACATGTACATAATTCATACTTTCTGCCTTTATTCATTCCCATTGCCACCTCGATACACATGAAATAACAACCCCCTCCCCCCTCGTGTGTGAGGTAGAGTTAGGAAAAGACAACAAAGGCCCCATTCGTTCACACTCAGTCTCTAGCTGTCATGTGATAATGCACTGAAACCACAGCTCCCTTTCCACATCCAGGCCCCACAGAACTTTCCATGGTTTACCCTGGACGTTTCACATGCTGTGGTTCATTCCCTTGACAGCACAGCGACCCTGGTATACCACATCGTTCCAATTCACTCTATTCCTCACATGCCTTTCACCCTCCTGCATGTTCAGGCCCCGATCACTCAAAATCTTTTTCACTCCATCTTTCCACCTCCAATTTGGTGTCCGACCTCTTCTCATTCCCTCCACCTGTGACACATATATCCTCTAGGTCAATCTTTCCTCACGCATTCTCTCCATGTGACCAAACCATTTCAAAACACCCTCTTCTGCTGTCTCAACCACACACTTTTTATTACGGACATCTCTCTTACCCTATTATTACTTACTCGATCAAAACACGTCACACCACATATATTCCTCAAACATCTCATTTCCAGCACATCCACCCTCCTCCGCACAACTCTATCCATAGCCTCCGCTTCAAAACCATACAAAATTGTTGGAACCACCATTCCTTCAAACATACCCATTTTTGCTTTCCGAGACAATGTTCTCGACTTCCACACATTCTTCAATGCTCCCAGAATTTTCGCCCCCTCCCCCACCCTATGATTCACTTCCGCTTCCATGGTTCCATCCGCTGCCAAATCCACTCCCAGATATCTAAAACACTTCACCTCCTCCAGTTTTTCTCCATTCAAACTTACCTCCCCATTGACTTGACCCTCAACCCTACTTTACCTAATAACCTTGCTCATATTCACATTTACTCTCAACTTTCTTCTTTCACACAATTTACCAAACTCAGTCATCAGCTTCTGCAGTTTCTCACATGAATCAGCCACCAGCGCTGTATCATCAGTGAACAACAACTGACTCACTTCCCAAGCTCTCTCATCCTAAACAGACTGCATACTTGCCCACCTTTCCAAAACTCTTGCATTCACCTCCCTAACAACCCCATCCATAAACAAATTAAACAATCATGGAGACATCACACACCCCTGCCGCAAACCTACATTCACTGAGAACCAATCACACTCCTCTCCTCCTACATGTACACATGCCTTACATCCTCGCTAAAAACTTTTCACTGCTTCTAAGAACTTGCCTCCCACACCATATATTCTTAATACCTTCCACAGATCATCTCTATCAAGACTTTCATATGCCTTCTCCAGATCCATAAATGCTACATACAAATCCATTTGCTTTTCTAAGTATTTCTCACATACATTCTTCAAAGCGAACACCTGATCCAAACATCCTCTACCACTTCTGAAACCACACTGCTCTTCCCCAATCTGATGCTCTGTACATGCCTTCACCCTCTCAATCAATACCCTCCCATATGATTTCCCAGGAATACTCAACAAACTTATACCTTTGTATTTGAGCACTCGCCTTTTTTTCCTTTGCCTGTGTACAATGTCACTGTGCAAGCATTCCGCTATTCCTGAGGCACCTCATCATGAATCATACATACATTAAATAACCTTACTAATCAGTCAAGAATACAGTCACCCCCTTTTTTAATAAATTCCACTGCAATACCATCCAAACCCTCTGCCTTGCCAGCTTTCATCTTCCACAAAGCTTTTACTACCTCTTCTCTGTTTGCCAAATCATTTTCCCTAACCCTCTCACTTTGCACACCACCTCGACAAAAACACCCTATATCTGCCACTCTATCATCAAACACATTCAACAAACCTTCAAAATACTCACTACAGCCTCTCACATCACCACTACTTGTTATCACCTCCCCATTAGCCCCCTTCACTGAAGTTCCCATTTGTTTCCTTGTCTTACGCACTTTATTTACCTCCTTCCAAAACATCTTTTTATTTTCCCTAAAATTTATTGATACTCTCTCACCCCAACTCTCATTTGCCCTCTTTTTCACCTCTTGCACCTTTCCCTTGATCTCCTGCCTCTTTCTTTTATAGATCTCCCACTCATTTGCATTATTTCCCTTCAAAAATCATCCAAATGCCTCTCTCTTCTCTTTCACTAATAATCTTACTTCTTCATCCCACCACTCACTACCCTTTGTAATCTGCCCATCTCCCATGCTTCTCATGCCACAAGCATCTTTTGCGCAAGCCATCACTGCTTCCCTAAATACATCCTATTCCTCCCCCACTCCCCTTACCTCCTTTGTTCTCACCTTTTTCCATTCTGTACTCAGTCTCTCCTGGTACTTCTTCACACAAGTGTCCTTCCCTAGCTCACTTACTCTCACCACTCTCTTCACCCCAACATTCTCGCTTCTCTTCTCAAAACCTCTACAAATCTTCACCTTTTTCCCCAGAAGATAGTGATCACACTTCCCTCCAGTTGCACCTCTCAGCACATTAACATCCAAAAATCTCTCTTTTGCATGCCTATCAATCAACGAGTAATACAGTAATGCTCTCTGGCCATCTCTCCTATTTACATACGTATACTTATGTATATCTCTTTTTAAACCAGGTGTTCCCAATCACCAGTCTTTTTCAGCACATAAATCTACAAGCTTTTCACCATTTCCATTTACAACACTGAACACCCCATGTATACCAAATTTTCCCTCAACTGCCACATAACTCACCTTTGCATTCAAATCACCCATCACTATAACCCGATCTCGTGCATGAAAACCACTAACACACTCATTCAGCTGCTCCCAAAACACTTGCCTCTCATGATCTTTCTTCTCATGCCCAGGTACATATGCACCAATAATCACCCATCTCTCTCCATCAACTTTCAATTTTACCCATATCAATCTCGAGTTTACTTTCTTACACTCTATCACATACTCCCACCACATCTGTTTCAGGAGTAGTGCTACTCCTTCCCTTACTCTTGTCCTCTCACTAACCCTTGACTTTACTCCCAAGACATTCCCAAACCACTCTTCCCCTTTACCCTTGAGCTTCGTTTCACTCAGAGCCAAAAGATGCAGGTTCCTTTCCTCAAGCATACTACATATCTCTCCTTTTTTCTCATCTTGGTTACATCCACACACATGTAGACACCCCAATCTGAGCCTATGAGGAGGATGAGCACTCCCGCATGAATCCTTCTTCTGTTACTCCTTATGGAAAGTTGAAATACAAGGAGGGGAGGATTAACCCCCCCCCCCTCCCCGGTCCCCTTTAGTGGCCTACTATGACATGTAAGGAATGCGTGGGAAGTGTTCTTTCTCCCCTATCCCCAGATATATATATATATATATATATATATATATATATATATATATATATATATATATATTTATTTAGTTATTTATTTATTTATTTATTTTGCTTTGTCGCTGTCTCCTGCGTTTGCGAGGTAGCGCAAGGAAACAGACGAAAGAAATGGCCCAACCCAGCCCCATACACATGTATATATCTACACGTCCACACACGCAAATATACATACCTATACATCTCAATGTACACATATATATACACACACAGACACATACATATATACCCATGCACACAATTCACACTGTCTGCCTTTATTCATTCCCATCGCCACCTCGCCACACATGGAATACCATCCCCCTCCCCCATCATGTGTGCGAGGTAGCGCTAGGAAAAGACAACAAAGGCCCCATTCGTTCACACTCAGTCTCTAGCTGTCATGCAATAATGCCCGAAACCACAGCTCCCTTTCCACATCCAGGCCCCACACAACTTTCCATGGTTTACCCCAGACGCTTCACATGCTCTGATTCAATCCACTGACAGCACATCAACCCCGGTATACCACATCGATCCAATTCACTCTATTCCTTGCCCACCTTTCACCCTCCTGCATGTTCAGGCCCCGATCACTCAAAATCTTTTTCACTCCATCTTTCCACCTCCAATTTGGTTTCCCACTTCTCCTCGTTCCCTCCACCTCCGACACATATATCCTCTTGGTCAATCTTTCCTCACTCATTCTCTCCATGTGCCGAAACCATTTCAAAAGACCCTCTTCTGCTCTCTCAACCACACTCTTTTTATTTCCACACATCTCTCTTACCCTTACATTACTTACTCGATCAAACCACCTCACACCACACATTGTCCTCAAACATCTCATTTCCAGCACATCCACCCTTGTGCGCACAACTCTATCCATAGCCCACGCCTCGCAATCATACAACATTGTTGGAACCACTGTTCCTTCAAGCGTACCCATTTTTGCTTTCGGATATAATGTTCTTGACTTCCACACATTCTTCAAGGCTCCCAGAATTTTCGCCCCCTCCCCCACCCTATGATTCACTTCCGCTTCCATGGTTCCATCCGTTGCCAGATCCACTCCCAGATATCTAAAACACTTTACTTCCTCCAGTTTTTCTCCATTCAAACTTACCTCCCAATTGACTTGACCCTCAACCCTACTGTACCTAATAACCTTGCTCTTATTCACATTTACTCTTAACTTTCTTCTTTCACACACTTTACCAAACTCAGTCACCAGCTTCTGCAGTTTCTCACATGAATCAGCCACCAGCGCTGTATCATCAGCAAACAACAACTGACTCACTTCCCAAGCTCTCTCATCCACAACAGACTTCATACTTGCCCCTCTTTCCAAAACTCTTGCATTCACCTGCCTAACAACCCCATCCATAAACAAATTAAACAACCATGGAGACATCACACACCCCTGCCGCAAACCTACATTCACTGAGAACCAATCACTTTCCTCTCTTCCTACACGTACACATGCCTTACATCCTCGATAAAAACTTTTCACTGATTCTAACAACTTACCTCCCACACCATATATTCTTAATACCTTCCACAGAGCATCTCTATCAACTCTATCATATGCCTTCTCCAGATCCATAAATGCTACATACAAATCCATTTGCTTTTCTAAGTATTTCTCACATACATTCATCAAAGCAAACACCTGATCCACACATCCTCTACCACTTCTGAAACCACACTGCTCTTCCCCAATCTGATGCTCTGTACATGCCTTCACCCTCTCAATCAATACCCTCCCATATAATTTACCAGGAATACTCAACAAACTTATACCTCTGTAATTTGAGCACTCACTCTTATCCCCTTTGCCTTTGTACAATGGCACTATGCACGCATCCCCCCAGTCCTCAGGAACCTCACCATGAGTCATACATACATTAAATATCCTTACCAACCAGTCAACAATACAGTCACCCCCTTTTTTAATAAATTCCACTGCAATACCATCCAAACCTGCTGCCTTGCCAGTTTTCATCTTCCGCAAAGCTTTTACTACCTCTTCTCTGTTTACCAAATCATTTTCCCTAACCCTCTCACTTTGCACACCACCTCGACCAAGACACCCTATATCTGCCACTCTATCATCAAACACATTCAACAAACCTTCAAAATACTCACTCCATCTCCTTCTCACATCACCACTACTTGTTATTACCTCCCCATTAGCGCCCTTCACTGAAGTTCCCATTTGCTCCCTTGTCTTACGCACTTTATTTACCTCCTTCCAGAACATCTTTTTATTCTCCCTAAAATTTAATGATACTCTCTCACCCCAACTCTCATTTGCCCTCTTTTTCACCTCTTGCACCTTTCTCTTGACCTCCTGTCTCTTTTTTTTATACATCTCCCACTCAATTGCATTTTTTCCCTGCAAAAATCGTCCAAATGCCTCTCTCTTCTCTTTCACTAATACTCTTACTTCTTCATCCCACCACTCACTACCCTTTCTAATCAACCCACCTCCCACTCTTCTCATGCCACAAGCATCTTTTGCGCAATCCATCACTGATTTCCTAAATACATCCCATTCCTCCCCCACTCCCCTTACTTCCATTGTTCTCACCTTTTTCCATTCTGTACTCAGTCTCTCCTGGTACTTCCTCACACAAGTCTCCTTCCCAAGCTCACTTACTCTCACCACCCTCTTCACCCCAACATTCACTCTTCTTTTCTGAAAACCCATACAAATCTTCACCTTAGCCTCCACAAGATAATGATCAGACATCCCTCCAGTTGCACCTCTCAGTACATTAACATCCAAAAGTCTTTTTTTTGCGCGCCTGTCAATTGACACGTAATCCAATAACGCTCTCTGGCCATCTCTCCTACTTACATACGTATACTTATGTATATCTCGCTTTTTAAACCAGGTATTCCCAATCACCAGTCCTTTTTCAGCACATAAATCTACAAACACTTCACCATTTCCATTTACAACACTGAACACCCCATGTATACCAATTATTCCCTCAACTGCCACATTACTCACCTTTGCATTGGAATCACCCATCAGTATAACCCGGTCTTGTGCATAAAAATCACTAACACACTCATTCAGCTGCTCCCAAAACACTTGCCTCTCATGATCTTTTTTCTCATGCCCAGGTGCATATTCACGAATAATCACCCATCTCTCTCCATCAACTTACAGTTTTACCCATATTAATCGAGAATTTACTTTCTTACATTCTATCACATACTCCCATAACTCCTGTTTCAGGAGTACTGCTTCTCCTTCCCTTGCTCTTGTCCTCTCACTAACCCCTGACTTTACTCCCAAGACATTCCCAAACCACTCTTCCCCTTTACCCTTGAGCTTCGTTTCATTCATAGCCAAAACATCCAGGTTCCTTACCTCAAACATACTACCTATCTCTCCTTTTTTCACATCTTGGTTACATCCACCTACATTTAGACACCCCAATCTGAGTCTACGAGGAGGATGAGCACTCCCCGCTTGACTCCTTCTGTTTCCCATTTTTAGAAAGTTAAAAATACAAGTAGGGCAGGATTTCTGGATTTCTGGCCGTCCCCTCTAGTCTATATATATATATATTTATATATATTTATATATATATATATATATATATATATATATATATATATATATATATATATTTTTTTTTTTTCATACTATTCGCCATTTCCCGCATTAGCGAGGTAGCGTTAAGAACAGAGGACTGGACCTTTGAGGGAACATCCTCACCTGGCCCCCTTCTCTGTCCCTTCTTTTGGAAAATTAAAAAAAAACGAGAGGGGAGGATTTCCAGCCCCCCGCTCCCTTCCCTTTTAGTCGCCTTCTACGACACGCAGGGAATACGTGGGAAGTATTCTTTCTCCCCTATCCCCAGGGATAATATATATATATATATATATATATATATATATATATATATATATATATATATATATATATATATATATATATATATTTTTTTCCTTTGTCGCTGTCTCCCGCGTTTGCGAGGTAGCGCAAGGAAACAGACGAAAGAAATGGCCCAACCCACCCCCATACACATGTATATACATACGTCCACACACGCAAATATACATACCTACACAGCTTTCCATGGTTTACCCCAGACGCTTCACATGCTCTGATTCAATCCACTGACAGCACGTCAACCCTGGTATACCACATCGCTCCAACTCACCCTATTCCTTGCCCTCCTCTCACCCTCCTGCATGTTCAGGCCCCAATCACACAAAATCTTTTTCACTCCATCTTTCCACCTCCAATTTGGTCTCCCTCTTCTCCTCGTTCCCTCCACCTCCGACACATATATCCTCTTGGTCAATCTTTCCTCACTCATTCTCTCCATGTGCCCAAACCATTTCAAAACACCCTCTTCTGCTCTCTCAACCACGCTCTTTTTATTTCCACACATCTCTCTTACCCTTACGTTACTTACTCGATCAAACCACCTCACACCACACATTGTCCTCAAACATCTCATTTCCAGCACATCCATCCTCCTGCGCACAACTCTAACCATAGCCCATGCCTCGCAACCATACAACATTGTTGGAACCACTATTCCTTCAAACATACCCATTTTTGCTTTCCGAGATAATGTTCTCAACTTCCACACATTCTTCAAGGCTCCCAGAATTTTTGCCCCCTCCCCCACCCTATGATCCACTTCCGCTTCCATGTTTCCATCCGCTGCCAGATCCACTCCCAGATATCTAAAACACTTCACTTCCTCCAGTTTTTCTCCATTCAAACTCACCTCCCAATTGACCCTCAACCCTACTGTACCTAATAACCTTGCTCTTATTCACATTTACTCTTAACTTTCTTCTTCCACACACTTTACCAAACTCAGTCACCAGCTTCTGCAGTTTCTCACATGAATCAGCCACCAGCGCTGTATCATCAGCGAACAACAACTGACTCACTTCCCAAGCTCTCTCATCCCCAACAGACTTCATACTTGCCCCTCTTTCCAAAACTCTTGCATTCACCTCCCTAACAACCCCATCCATAAACAAATTAAACAACCATGGAGACATCACACACCCCTGCCGCAAACCTACATTCACTGAGAACCAATCACTTTCCTCTCTTCCTACACGTACACATGCCTTACATCCTCGAGAAATATATATATATATATATATATATATATATATATATTATTATTATTATTTCTTTTTTTTTATTTTGCTTTGTCTCTGGTTCCCACGTTAGCGAGGTAGTGCAAGGAAACAGACTAAAGAATGGCCCAACCCGCCCACATACACATGTATATACATACACGTCCACACACGCAAATATACATGCCTATACATCTCAATGTACACATATATATACACACACAGACATATACATATATACACATGTACATAATTCATACTTTCTGCCTTTACTTGTTCCCATCACCACCCTGCCACACATGGAATACCATCCCCCTCCCCCCTCATGTGTGCGAGGTAGTGCTAGGAAAAGACACCAAATGCCCCATTCGTTCACACTCAGTCTCTAGCTGTCATGTATAATGCACCAAAACCACAGCTCCCTTTCCACATCCAGGCCCCACAGAACTTTCCATGGTTTACCCCAGACGCTTCACATGCCCTGGTTCAATCCATTGACAGCACGTCGACCCCGGTATACCACATCGTTCCAATTCACTCTATTCCTTGCCCGCCTTTCACCCTCCTGCATGTTCAGGCCTGATCACTCAAAATCTTTTTCACTCCATCTTTCCACCTCCAATTTGGTCTCCCACTTCTCGTTCCCTCCACCTCTGACACATATATCCTCTTGGTCAATCTTTCCTCACTCATTCTCTCCATGTGACCAAACCATTTCAAAACACCCTCTTCTGCTGTCTCGACCACACTCTTTTTATTTCCACACATCTCTCTTACCCTTACATTACTTTCTCGATCAAACCACCTCACACCACACACTGTCCTCAAACATCTCATTTCCAGCACATCCACCCTGCTGCGCACAACTCTATCCATAGCCCACTCCTCACAACCATACAACATTGTTGGAACCACTATTCCTTCAAACATACCCATTTTTGCTTTCCGAGATAATGTTCTCGACTTCCAAAGATTCGTCAATGCTCCCAGAATATTCGCCCCCTCCCCCACCCTATGATTCACTTCCGCTTCCATGGTTCCATCCGCTGCCAGATCCACTCCCAGATATTTAAAACACTTTACTTCCTCCAGTTTTTCTCCATTCAAACTTACCTCCCAATTGACTTGACCCTCGACCCTACTGTACCTAATAACCTTGCTCTTATTCACATTTACTCTTAACTTTCTTCTTTCACACACTTTACCAAACTCAGCCACCAGCTTCTTCAGTTTCTTACATGAATCAGCCACCAGCGCTGTATCATCAGCGAACAACAACTGACTCACTTCCCAAGCTCTCTCATCAACAACAGACTGCATACTTGCCCCTCTTTCCAAAACCCTTGCATTCACCTCCCTAACAACCCCATCCATAAATAAATTAAACAACCATGGAGACATCACACACCCCTGCCGCAAACCTACATTCACTGAGAACCAATCACTTTCCTCTCTTCCTACATGTACACATGCCTTACATCCTCGATAAAAACTTTTCACTGCTTCTAACAACTTGCCACCCACACCATATATTCTTAATACTTTCCACAGAGCATCTCTATCAACTCTATCATATGCCTTCTCCAGATCCATAAATGCTACATACAAATCCATTTGCTTTTCTAAGTATTTCTCACATACATTCTTCAAGGCAAACACCTGATCCACACAACCTCTACCACTTCTGAAACCACACTGCTCTTCCCCAATCTGATGCTCTGTATATGCCTTCACCCTCTCAATCAATACCTTCCCATATGATTTCCCAGGAATACTCAACAAACTTATATCTTTGTAATTTGAGCACTTGCTCTTATCCCCTTTGCCTTTGTACAATGGCGCTATGCAATCATTCCGCCAATCCTCAGGCACCTCACCATGAATCATACATACATTAAATAACCTTACCAACCAGTCAACAATACAGTCACCCCCTTTTTTAATAAATTCCACTGCAATACCATCCAAACCTGCTGCCTTGCTGACTTTCATCTTTCGTAAAGCTTTTACTGCCTCTTCTCTATCTACCAAATCATTTTCCCTAACCCCCTCACTTTGCACACCACTTCAACCAAAACACCCTATATCTGCCACTCTATCATCAAACACATTCAACAAACCTTCAAAATACTCACTCCATCTCCTTCTCACATCACCACTACTTGTTATCACCTCCCCATTAGCCCCCTTCACTGAAGTTCCCATTTGCTGCCTTGTCTTACGCACTTTATTTACCTCCTTCCAAAACATCTTTTTATTCTCCCTAAAATTTAATGATACTCTCTCACCCCAACTCTCATTTGGCCTTTTTTTCACCTCTTGCACCTTTCTCTTGACCTCCTGTCTCTTTCTTTTATACATCTCACACTCATTTGCATTTTTTCCCTGCAAAAAATCGTCCAAATGCCTCTCTCTTCTCTTTCACTAATAATCTTACTTCTTCATCCCACCACTCACTACCTTTTCTAATCAACCCACCTCCCACTCTTCTCATGCCACAAGCATCTTTTGCGCAAGCCATCACTGCTTCCCTAAATACATCCCATTCCTCCCCCACTCCCCTTACCTCCTTTGTTCTCACCTTTTTCCATTCTGTACTCAGTTTCTCTTGGTACTTCCTCACACAAGTCTCCTTCCCAAGCTCACTTACTCTCACCACTCTCTTCACCCCAACATTCTCTCTTCTTTTCTGAAAACCCCCACAAATCTTCACCTTCACCTGCACAAGATAATGATCAGACCCCTCCAGTTGCACCTCTCAGCACATTAACATCCAAAAGTCTCTCTTTCGTGCGTCTATCAATTAACACGTAATCCAATAACGCTCTCTGGCCATCTCTCCTACTTACATACGTATACTTATGTATATCTCACTTTTTAAAGCAGGTATTCCCAATTACCAGTCCTTTTTCAGCACATAAATCTACAATCTCTTCACCATTTTCATTTACAACACTGAACACTCCATGTATACCAATTATTCCCTCAGCTGCCACATTACTCACCTTTGCATTCAAATCACCCATCACTATAACCCGGTCTTGTGCATCAAAACCAATAACACACTCATTCAGCTGCTCCCAAAACACTTGCCTCTCATGATCTTTCTTCTCATGCCCAAGTGCATATGCACCAATAATCACCCATCTCTCTCCATCAACTTTCAGTTTTAGCCATATCAATCCAGAATTTCCCTTCTTACACTCTATCACACACTCGTACAACTCCTGATTCAGGAATAGTGCTACTCCTTCCCTTGCTCTTGTCCTCTCACTAACCCCTGACTTTACTCCCAAGACATTCCCAAACCACTCTTCTCCTTTACCCTTGAGGTTCGTTTCACTCAGAGCCAAAAGATGCAGGTTCCTTTCCTCAAACATACTACCTATCTCTCCTTTTTTCTCATCTTGGTTACATCCACACACATTTAGACACCCCAATCTGAGCCTTCGAGGAGGATGAGCACTCCTCGCATGACTCCTTCTTCTGTTTCCCCTTTTAGAAAGTTAAAATACATGGAGGGGAGAGTTTCTGGCCCCCCGCTCCCGTCCCCTTTAGTCGCCTTCTATGACACGTGAGGAATGCATGGGAAGTATTCTTTCTCCCCTATCCCCAGGAATTTTATTTTTTTTTTTTTTTAAACTATTCGCCATTTCCTGTGTTAGCGAGGTAGCGTTAAGAACAGAGGAATGGGCCATTGAGGGAATAATTTTCGCCTTCTACGACACGCAGGGAATACGTGGGAAGTATTCTTTCTCCCCTATCCCCAGGGATATATATATGGTATATATGGTAGAGGATGTGTGGATCAGGTGTTTGCTTTGAAGAATGTATGTGAGAAATACTTAGAAAAGCAAATGGATTTGTATGTAGCATTTATGGATCTGGAGAAGGCATATGATAGAGTTGATAGAGATGCTCTGTGGAAGGTATTAAGAATATATGGTGTGGGAGGAAAGTTGTTAGAAGCAGTGAAAAGTTTTTATCGAGGATGTAAGGCATGTGTACGTGTAGGAAGAGAGGAAAGTGATTGGTTCTCAGTGAATGTAGGTTTGCGGCAGGGGTGTGTGATGTCTCCATGGTTGTTTAATTTGTTTATGGATGGGGTTGTTAGGGAGGTAAATGCAAGAGTTTTGGAAAGAGGGGCAAGTATGAAGTCTGTTGGGGATGAGAGAGCTTGGGAAGTGAGTCAGTTGTTGTTCGCTGATGATACAGCGCTGGTGGCTGATTCATGTGAGAAACTACAGAAGCTGGTGACTGAGTTTGGTAAAGTGTGTGGAAGAAGAAAGTTAAGAGTAAATGTGAATAAGAGCAAGGTTATTAGGTACAGTAGGGATGAGGGTCAAGTCAATTGGGAGGTGAGTTTGAATGGAGAAAAACTGGAGGAAGTGAAGTGTTTCAGATATCTGGGAGTGGATCTGGCAGTGGATGGAACCATGGAAGCGGAAGTGGATCATAGGGTGGGGGAGGGGGCGAAAATTCTGGGGGCCTTGAAGAATGTGTGGAAGTCGAGAACATTATCTCGGAAAGCAAAAATGGGTATGTTTGAAGGAATAGTGGTTCCAACAATGTTGTATGGTTGCGAGGCGTGGGCTATGGATAGAGTTGTGCGCAGGAGGATGGATGTGCTGGAAATGAGATGTTTGAGGACAATGTGTGGTGTGAGGTGGTTTGATCGAGTGAGTAACGTAAGGGTAAGAGAGATATGTGGAAATAAAAAGAGCGTGGTTGAGAGAGCACAAGAGGGTGTTTTGAAGTGGTTTGGGCACATGGAGAGAATGAGTGAGGAAAGATTGACCAAGAGGATGTATGTGTCAGAGGTGGAGGGAACAAGGAGAAGTGGGAGACCAAATTGGAGGTGGAAAGATGGAGTGAAAAAGATTTTGTGTGATCGGTGCCTGAACATGCAGGAGGGTGAAAAGAGGGCAAGGAATAGAGTGAATTGGAGCGATGTGGTATACCGGGGTTGACGTCCTGTCAGTGGATTGAATCAAGGCATGTGAAGCGTCTGGGGTAAACCATGGAAAGCTGTGTAGGTATGTATATTTGCGTGTGTGGACGTATGTATATACATGTGTATGGGGGGGTTGGGCCATTTCTTTCGTCTGTTTCCTTGCGCTACCTCGCAAATGCGGGAGACAGCGACAAAGTATAATAAAAAAAAAAATAATATATATATATATATATATATATATATATATATATATATATATATATATATATATATATATATATTTTTTTTTTTCTTTTTTTTTTGCTTTGTCGCTGTATCCCGCGTTTGCGAGGTAGCGCAAGGAAACAGATGAAAGAAATGGCCCAACCCACCCCCATACACATGCCTTGATTCAATCCACTGACAGCACGTCAACCCCGGTATACCACATCGCTCCAATTCACTCTATTCTTTGCCCTCCTTTCACCCTCCTGCATGTTCAGGCCCCGATCACACAAAATCTTTTTCACTCCATCTTTCCACCTCCAATTTGGTCTCCCTCTTCTCCTCGTTCTCTCCACTTCCGACACATATATCCTCTTGGTCAATCTTTCCTCTCTCATTCTCTCCATGTGACCAAACCATTTCAAAACACCCTCCTCTGCTCTCTCAACCACGCTCTTTTTATTTCCACACATCTCTCCTACCCTTACGCTACTTACTCGATCAAACCACCTCACACCGCACATTGTCCTCAAACATCTCATTTCCAGCACATCCATCCTCCTGCACACAACTATATCCATAGTCCACGCCTCGCAACCATACAACATTGTTGGAACCAATATTCCTTCAAACATACCCATTTTTGCTTTCCGAGATAATGTTCTCGACTTCCACACATTCTTCAAGGCTCCCAGAATTTTCGCCCCCTCCCCCACCCTATGATCCACTTCCGCTTCCATGGTTCCATCCGCTGCCAGATCCACTCCCAGATATCTAAAACACTTCACTTCCTCCAGTTTTTCTCCATTCAAACTCACCTCCCAATTGAATTGACCCTCAACCCTACTGTACCTAATAACCTTGCTCTTATTCACATTTACTCTTAACTTTCTTCTTTCACACACTTTACCAAACTCAGTCACCAGCTTCTGCAGTTTCTCACATGAATCAGCCACCAGCGCTGTATCATCAGCGAACAACAACTGACTCACTTCCCAAGCTCTCTCATCCCCAACAGACTTCATACTTGCCCCTCTTTCCAAAACTCTTGCATTCACCTCCCTAACAACCCCATCCATAAACAAATTAAACAACCATGGAGACATCACACACCCCTGCCGCAAACCTACATTCACTAAGAACCAATCACTTTCCTCTCTTCCTACATGTACACATGCCTTACATCCTCGATAAAAACTTTTCACTGCTTCTAACAACTTGCCTCCCACACCATATATTCTTAATACCTTCCACAGAGCATCTCTATCAACTCTATCATATGCCTTCTCCAGATCCATAAATGCTACATACAAATCCATTTGCTTTTCTAAGTATTTCTCACATACATTCTTCAAAGCAAACACCTGATCCACACATCCTCTACCACTTCTGAAACCACACTGCTCTTCCCCAATCTGATGCTCTGTACATGCCTTCACCCTCTCAATCAATACCCTCCCATATATATATATATATATATATATATATATATATATATATATATATATATATATATATATATATGTATATATATATATATATATATATATATATATATATATATATATATATTCCCACGTATTCCCTGAGTGTCGTAGAAGGCGAATAAAAGGGAAGGGAGCGCGGGGCTGGAAATCCTCCCCTCTCATTTTTTTTTTTCCAAAAGAAGGAACAGAGAAGAGGGCCACGTGAGGATATTCCCTCAAAGGCCCAGTCCTCTGTACTTAACGCTACCTCGCTATCGCGGGAAATAGCGAATAGTATGAAAAAAAAATATATATATATATTTTTTTTTTTATACTTTGTCGCTGTCTCCCGCGTTTGCGAGGTAGCGCAAGGAAACAGACGAAAGAAATGGCCCAACCCCCCCATACACATGTATATACATACGTCCACACACGCAAATATACATACCTACACAGCTTTCCATGGTTTACCCCAGACACTTCATATGCCTTGATTCAATCCACTGACAGCACGTCAACCCCGGTATACCACATCGCTCCAATTCACTCTATTCCTTGCCCTCCTTTCACCCTCCTGCATGTTCAGGCCCCGATCACACAAAATCTTTTTCACTCCATCTTTCCACCTCCACTTTGGTCTCCCACTTCTCCTCGTTCCCTCCACCTTCGACACATTTATCCTCTTGGTCTATCTTTCCTCACTCATTCTCTCCCATGTGCCCAAACCATTTCAAAACACCCTCTTCTGCTCTCTCAACCACGCTTTTTTTATTTCCACACATCTCTCTTACCCTTACGTTACTTACTCGATCAAACCACCTCACACCACAAATTGTCCTCAAACATCTCATTTCCAGCACATCCATCCTCCTGCGCACAACTCTATCCTTACCCCACGCCTCGCAAACGTACAACATTGTTGGAACCACTATTCCTTCAAACATACCCATTTTTGCTTTCTGAGATAATGTTCTTGATAATGTTCTTCTCCATTCAAACTTACCTCCCAATTGACTTGACCCTCAACCCTACTGTACCTAATAACCTTGCTCTTATTCACATTTACTCTTAACTTTCTTCTTTCACACACTTTACCAAACTCAGTCACCAGCTTCTGCAGTTTCACACCTGAATCAGCCACCAGCGCTGTATCATCAGCGAACAACAACTGACTCACTTCCCAAGCTCTCTCATCCCCAACAGACTTCATACTTGCCCCTCTTTCCAAAACTCTTGCATTCACCTCCCTAACAACCCCATCCATAAACAAATTAAACAACCATGGAGACATCACACACCCCTGCCGCAAACCTACATTCACTGAGAACCAATCACTTTCCTCTCTTCCTACACGTACACATGCCTTACATCCTCGATAAAAACTTTTCACTGCTTCTAACAACTTGCCTCCCACCCCATATATTCTAAGTACCTTCCACAGAGCATCTCTATGAACTCTATCATATGCCTTCTCCAGATCCATAAATGCTACTTACAAATCCATTTGCTTTTCTAAGTATTTCTCACATACATTCTTCAAAGCAAACACCTGATCCACACATCCTCTACCACTTCTGAAACCACACTGCTCTTCCCCAATCTGATGCTCTGTACATGCCTTCACCCTCTCAATCAATACCCTCCCATATAATTTACCAGGAATACTCAAAAAAACTTATACCTCTGTAATTTGAGCACTCACTCTTACCCCCTTTGCCTTTGTATAATGGCACTATGCACGCATTCTGCCAATCTTCTGGCACCTCACCATGAGTCATACATACATTAAATAACCTTACCAACCAGTCAATAATACAGTCACCCCCTTTTTTAATAGATTCCACTGCAATACCATCCAAACCTGCTGCCTTGCCGGCTTTCATCTTCCGCAAAGCTTTTACTACCTCTTCTCTGTTTGCCAAATCATTTTCCCTAACCCTCTCACTTTGCACACCACCTCGACCAAAACACCCTATATCTGCCACTCTATCATCAGACACATTCAACAAACCCTCAAAATACTCACTCCATCTCCTTCTCACATCACCACTACTTGTTATCACCTCCCCATTTGCTCCCTTCACTGAAGTTCCCATTTGCTCCCTTGTCTTACGCACTTTATTTACCTCCTTCCAGAACATCTTTTTATTCTCCCTAAAGTTTAATGATACTCTCTCACCCCAACTCTCATTTGCCCTCTTTTTCACCTCTTGCACCTTTCTCTTGACCTCCTGTCTCTTTCTTTTATACATCTCCCACTCAATTGCATTTTTTCCCTGCAAAAATCATCCAAATGCCTCTCTCTTCTCTTTCACTAATAATCTTACTTCTTCATCCCACCACTCACTACCCTTTCTCATCAACCCACCTCCCACTCTTCTCATGCCACAAGCATCTTTTGCCCAATCCATCACTGATTCCCTAAATACATCCCATTCCTCCCCCACTCCCCTTACTTCCATTGTTCTCACCTTTTTCCATTCTGTACTCAGTCTCTCCTGGTACTTCCTCACACAAGTCTCCTTCCCAAGCTCACTTACTCTCACCACCCTTCACCCCAACATTCACTCTTCTTTTCTGAAAAACCATACAAATCTTCACCTTAGCCTCCACAAGATAATGATCAGACATCCCTCCAGTTGCACCTCTCAGCACATTAACATCCAAAAGTCTGTCTTTCGCGCGCCTGTCAATTAACACATAATCCAATAACGCTCTCTGGCCATCTCTCCTACTTACATACGTATACTTATGTATATCTCGGTTTTAAAATCAGGTATTCCCAATCACCAGTCCTTTTTCAGCATATAAATCTACAAGCTCTTCACCATTTCCATTTACAACACTGAACACCCCCATGTATACCAATTATTCCCTCAATTGCCACATTACTCACCTTTGCATTAAAGGTGAGTATAACCCGGTCTCGTGCATCAAAACCACTAACACACTCATTCAGCTGCTCCCAAAACACTTGCCTTTCATGATCTTTCTTCTCATGCCCAGTTGCATATGCACCAATAATCACCCATCTTTCTCCATCAACTTTCAGTTTTACCCATATTAATCGAGAATTTACTTTCTTATATTCTATCACATACTCCCATAACTCCTGTTTCAGGAGTACTGCTACTCCTTCCCTTGCTCTTGTCCTCTCACTAACCCCTGACTTTACTCCCAAGACATTCCCAAACCACTCTTCCCCTTTACCCTTAAGCTTCGTTTCACTCAGAGCCAAAACATCCAGGTTCCTTTCCTCAAACATACTACCTATCTCTCCTTTTTTCACCTCTTGGTTACATCCACACACATTTAGACACCCCAGTCTGCGAGGAGGATGAGCACTCCCCGCGTGACTCCTTCTTCTGCTTCCCATTTTAGAAAGTTAAAAAATACAAGGAGGGGAGGATTTCTGGGCCCCCACTCCCGTCCCCTCTAGTTGCCTTCTACGACACGCGAGGAATGTGTGGGGAGTATACTTTCACCCCTATCCCCAGGGATAATATATATATATATATATATATATATATATATATATATATATATATATATATATATATATATATATATATATACATATATATATATACATACACATACACACGCACATATACACACACACACATATACATATATATACATATGAAAAAGTAAGAAATAATTCAGAAAACTGAAACTTCTAGCTTGAAATGAAATGAGAAAATGAATGTCACATAATGGTTCAACCTCTGGCTATGGAAAAGGGAAATGTATAATTTATTTACACAAATGTCAGTAGTAGTTCTCATCATTTTAACCACTGTATCAATAAGCTTCAATGTCTAAGCTACATTTTTTTTCCAATTTCACTATTTTCTTGTCAAAACACCATGTATGAAAACTATCACTCCAGTAACACAACTATAAATATTTACTTCCCCTTCAAAAAAGTTCTGGGGAAGTCTGTCTCGATACACTGCGGGACACTCTACCACCTGACGAGGTTTGTGTTGCAATGGTTCTTGATTCACAAACGTAGTAGCATCACCCCATTATGATGGTTCTTCTCCTGCTGGCCAAATCCTGCTTCAGCAGTGCTTGTTCACTAGACTTCCTTCCTGGTGGCGCGGGAAGGTTGTCATATAAAGTCCTTCTTCTGGAGCTCCCGATGGCGTAGATTACTGCAGCAGGGACTACTGTCGTGGTCATTATATGGTGGCGATCCTGTTAAGACTGTCTTTGCTCAAGGATAAACGCTCTTTTCAACGCTGCTAGCTCACTGTTCACACCTTTCCTGAACATGCTTGGATCCAGAGTTGGATATGTGGAAGCACGAAGGACCATTTTTTCTTCAAGTGCCCAGAGTTTGTAGTACAAGAGAGCATTCAGGGTTAACAGACTAAAAAGGGTAGCTGCAACTAGTCTTACTGGCCCTCCATTTGATGAAACGCGCGCTATCTGGAGTAACTGCTGGTAATGTTTTCTGGCAGGAATCTGCATAGACTTGTGTATATCCTTAACCTTATCAGGATAAACCTGTGACGGAAGAACATTTGGAGGTTCTCCTTTGCTTCCAACTCGTCTTCTCCTCCACTGTGTTCTCTTAAGATTGGTGCTGTCAACTTCAGCTTGTAATGCTGCACTGATGTCATTCAGCAGGGATTCCACACCCCTAAATGCATTCTTATCAATTACTCCTGGGACCACACACTAAGTCTTGTTTCTGTGGCAGATTCACGTGTCAGGCACCAGTGATTTGAGACAAAGAAAGAGTCTGCATATGGGATACCTGCATTATACGCTTCAGCATCAACTGTGTGTATTTCGCCATGTTTGCTGAATGGAGATACAACTTTTTAGAAAAAATAAAGTTCATCCGGTCTGAATTTCTTTCACAGAGTCCACTGGTATATGTTGACCAAACTTGTAAGTTATTGCTAAGTTAACCCCAACCTGGAACTTTATCTTCCATGATTACAGGAACTAAAGTTGTGATGACCAGTGACACAAATTGTGGTGACTAGTGTATATATATATATATATATATATATCCTCTTGGTCAATCTTTCCTCACTCATTCTCTCCATGTGACCGAACCATTTCAAAACACCCTCTTCTGCTCTCTCAACCACACTCTTTTTATTACCACACATCTCTCTTACCCTATTATTACTTACTCGATCAAACCACCTTACACCACAAATTGTCCTCAAACATCTCATTTCTAGCACATCCACCCTCTTGCGCACATCTCTATCCATATATATATATATATATATATTTATATATTTTTTTTTTTCCAAAAGAAGGAACAGAGAAAGGGGCCAGGTGAGGATATTCCCTCAGTGGCCCAGTTCTCTGTTCTTAACGCTACCTCGCTAACGCGGGAAATGGCTGTCCTGCAGCAATGCAGCTTCATCATACCTACAATGGCCAATGTTTATGGTAATAAACAAGAAGATAGTCTTGAGCTGATGGGTTGGATGAAGCATGGAGATAGGAAACAAGTGCCTCTTCCTCAAAATGAGAGAGAGGTAAATGAACAACACTTTCCAACTTGCCAAGCTGCTCACAACCTGTTTACAACATAATAGAAACACTATATGGCACATCCTGGGACAAACAATGAAAAATTTACTTATGAAATATCTAAATATAATCAGTGCATTAAACAACACATTTTTGCATATGACATTTCACTAAATTGAAGCTTATTGATACAGTGGTTAAATTGATGAGAACTGCTATTGACGTTTGTGTAAATAAATTATACATTTCCTTTTTTCCATAGCCAGAGGTTGAACCATTATGTGACATTCATTTTTTTCATTCATTTCAAGCTAGAAGTTTCAGTTTTCTAAATTGTTTCTTACATTTTTCATATGTATATGTATGTATGTGTGTGTGTGTGTATATGTGCGTATGTATGTGTATGTGTGTGTATGTGTATATGTATATATATATGTATATTATCCCTGGGGATAGGGGTGAAAGAATACTTCCCACGTATTCCTCGCGTGTCGTAGAAAGCGACTAGAGGGGACGGGAGCGGGGGGCCAGAAATCCTCCCCTCCTTGTATTAACTTTCTAAGATGGGAAACAGAAAAAGGAGTCACGCGGGGAGTGCTCATCCTCCTCGAAGGCTCAGAGTGGGGTGCCTAAATGTGTGTGGATGTAACCAAGATGTGAAAAAAGGAGAGATAGGTAGTATGTTTGAGGAAAGGAACCTGGATGTTTTGGCTCTGAGTGAAACGAAGCTCAAGGGTAAAGGGGAAGAGTGGTTTGGGAATGTCTTGGGAGTAAAGTCAGGGGTTAGTGAGAGGACAAGAGCAAGGGAAGGAGTATCAATACTCCTGAAACAGGAGTTGTGGGAGTATGTGATAGAGTGTAAGAAAGTAAATTCTCGATTAATATGGGTAAAACTGAAAGTTGATGGAGAAAGATGGGTGATTATTGGTGCATATGCAACTGGGCATGAGAAGAAAGATCAAGAGAGGCAAGTGTTTTGGGAGCAGCTGAATGAGTGTGTTAGTGGTTTTGATGCACGAGACCGGGTTATAGTGATGGGTGATTTGAATGCAAAGGTGAGTAATGTGGCAGTTGAGGGAATAATTGGTAGACATGGGGTGTTCAGTGTTGTAAATGGAAATGGTGAAGAGCTTGTAGATTTATGTGTTGAAAAAGGACTGATGATTGGGAATACCTGGTTTAAAAAGCGAGATATACATAAGTATACTTATGTAAGTAGGAGAGATGGCCAGAGAGCGTTATTGGATTACGTGTTAATTGACAGGCGTGCGAAAGAGAGACTTTTGGATGTTAATGTGCTGAGAGGTGCAACTGGAGGGATGTCTGATCATTATCTTGTGGAGGCTAAGGTGAAGATTTGTATGGGTTTTCAGAAAAGAAGAGTGAATGTTGGGGTGAAGAGGGTGGTGAGAGTAAGTGAGCTTGAGAAGGAGACCTGTGTGAGGAAGTACCAGGAGAGACTGAGTACAGAATGGAAAAAGGTGAGAACAATGGAAGCAAGGGGAGTGGGGGAGGAATGGGATGTATTTAGGGAATCAGTGATGGATTGGGCAAAAGATGCTTGTGGCATGAGAAGAGTGGGAGGTGGGTTGATTAGAAAGGGTAGTGAGTGGTGGGATGAAGAAGTAAGAGTATTAGTGAAAGAGAAGAGAGAGGCATTTGGACGATTTTTGCAGGGAAAAAATGCAATTGAGTGGGAGATGTATAAAAGAAAGAGACAGGAGGTCAAGAGAAAGGTGCAAGAGGTGAAAAAAAGGGCAAATGAGAGTTGGGGTGAGAGAGTATCATTAAATTTTAGGGAGAATAAAAAGATGTTCTGGAAGGAGGTAAATAAAGTGCGTAAGACAAGGGAGCAAATGGGAACTTCAGTGAAGGGCGCAAATGGGGAGGTGATAACAAGTAGTGGTGATGTGAGAAGGAGATGGAGTGAGTATTTTGAAGGTTTGTTGAATGTGTTTGATGATAGAGTGGCAGATATAGGGTGTTTTGGTCGAGGTGGTGTGCAAAGTGAGAGGGTTAGGGAAAATGATTTGGTAAACAGAGAAGAGGTAGTGAAAGCTTTGCGGAAGATGAAAGCCGGCAAGGCAGCAGGTTTGGATGGTATTGCAGTGGAATCTATTAAAAAAGGGGGTGACTGTATTGTTGACTGGTTGGTAAGGTTATTTAATGTATGTATGACTCAAAGGCAAAGGGGATAAGAGTGAGTGCTCAAATTACAGAGGTATAAGTTTGTTGAGTATTCCTGGTAAATTATATGGGAGGGTATTGATTGATAGGGTGAAGGCATGTACAGAGCATCAGATTGGGGAAGAGCAGTGTGGTTTCAGAAGTGGTAGAGGATGTGTGGATCAGGTGTTTGCTTTGAAGAATGTATGTGAGAAATACTTAGAAAAGCAAATGGATTTGTATGTAGCATTTATGGATCTGGAGAAGGCATATGATAGAGTTGATAGAGATGCTCTGTGGAAGGTATTAAGAATATATGGTGTGGGAGGCAAGTTGTTAGAAGCAGTGAAAAGTTTTTATCGAGGATGTAAGGCATGTGTACGTGTAGGAAGAGAGGAAAGTGATTGGTTCTCAGTGAATGTAGGTTTGCGGCAGGGGTGTGTGATGTCTCCATGGTTGTTTAATTTGTTTATGGATGGGGTTGTTAGGGAGGTAAATGCAAGAGTTTTGGAAAGAGGGGCAAGTATGAAGTCTGTTGGGGATGAGAGAGCTTGGGAAGTGAGTCAGCTGTTGTTCGCTGATGATACAGCGCTGGTGGCTGATTTATGTGAGAAACTGCAGAAGCTGGTGACTGAGTTTGGTAAAGTGTGTGGAAGAAGAAAGTTAAGAGTAAATGTGAATAAGAGCAAGGTTATTAGGTACAGTAGGGATGAGGGTCAAGTCAATTGGGAGGTGAGTTTGAATGGAGAAAAACTGGAGGAAGTGAAGTGTTTTAGATATCTGGGAGTGGATCTGGCAGCGGATGGAACCATGGAAGCGGAAGTGGATCATAGGGTGGGGGAGGGGGCGAAAATTCTGGGGGCCTTGAAGAATGTGTGGAAGTCGAGAACATTATCTCGGAAAGCAAAAATGGGTATGTTTGAAGGAATAGTGGTTCCAACAATGTTGTATGGTTGCGAGGCGTGGGCTATGGATAGAGTTGTGCGCAGGAGGATGGATGTGCTGGAAATGAGATGTTTGAGGACAATGTGTGGTGTGAGGTGGTTTGATCGAGTGAGTAACGTAAGGGTAAGAGAGATGTGTGGAAATAAAAAGAGCGTGGTTGAGAGAGCAGAAGAGGGTGTTTTGAAGTGGTTTGGGCACATGGAGAGAATGAGTGAGGAAAGATTGACCAAGAGGATATATGTGTCGGAGGTGGAGGGAACGAGGAGAAGAGGGAGACCAAATTGGAGGTGGAAAGATGGAGTGAAAAAGATTTTGTGTGATCGGGGCCTGAACATGCAGGAGGGTGAAAGGAGGGCAAGGAATAGAGTGAATTGGAGCGATGTGGTATACCGGGGTTGACGTGCTGTCAGTGGATTGAATCAAGGCATGTGAAGCGTCTGGGGTAAACCATGGAAAGCTGTGTAGGTATGTATATTTGCATGTGTGGACGTATGTATATACATGTGTATGGGGGGGGGTTGGGCCATTTCTTTCGTCTGTTTCCTTGCGCTACCTCGCAAACGCGGGAGACAGCGACAAAGTATAATAATAATAATAATAATGACTCATGGTGAGGTGCCTGAGGATTGGCGGAATGCGTGCATAGTGCCATTGTACAAAGGCAAAGGGGATAAGAGTGAGTGCTCAAATTACAGAGGTATAAGTTTGTTGAGTATTCCTGGTAAATTATATGGGAGGGTATTGATTGAGAGGGTGAAGGCATGTACAGAGCATCAGATTGGGGAAGAGCAGTGTGGTTTCAGAAGTGGTAAAGGATGTGTGGATCAGGTGTTTGCTTTGAAGAATGTATGTGAGAAATACTTAGAAAAGCAAATGGATTTGTATGTAGCATTTATGGATCTGGAGAAGGCATATGATAGAGTTGATAGAGATGCTCTGTGGAAGGTATTAAGAATATATGGTGTGGGAGGAAAGTTGTTAGAAGCAGTGAAAAGTTTTTTCAAGGATGTAAGGCATGTGTACGTGTAGGAAGAGAGGAAAGTGATTGGTTCTCAGTGAATGTAGGTTTGCGGCAGGGGTGTGTGATGTCTCCATGGTTGTTTAATTTGTTTATGGATGGGGTAGTTAGGGAGGTAAATGCAAGAGTTTTGGAAAGAGGGGCAAGTATGAAGTCTGTTGTGGATGAGAGAGCTTGGGAAGTGAGTCAGTTGTTGTTCGCTGATGATACAGCGCTGGTGGCTGATTCATGTGAGAAACTGCAGAAGCTGGTGACTGAGTTTGGTAAAGTGTGTGGAAGAAGAAAGTTAAGAGTAAATGTGAATAAGAGCAAGGTTATTAGGTACAGTAGGGTTGAGGGTCAAGTCAATTGGGAGGCGAGTTTGAATGGAGAAAAACTGGAGGAAGTGAAGTGTTTTAGATATCTGGGAGTGGATCTGGCAGCGGATGGAACCATGGAAGCGGAAGTGGATCATAGGGTGAGGGAGGGGGCGAAAATTCTGGGGGCCTTGAAGAATGTGTGGAAGTCGAGAACATTATCTCGGAAAGCAAAAATGGGTATGTTTGAAGGAATAGTGGTTCCAACAATGTTGTATGGTTGCGAGGCGTGGGCTATGGATAGAGTTGTGCGCAGGAGGATGGATGTGCTGGAAATGAGATGTTTGAGGACAATGTGTGGTGTGAGGTGGTTTGATCGAGTGAGTAACGTAAGGGTAAGAGAGATGTGTGGAAATAAAAAGAGCGTGGTTGAGAGAGCAGAAGAGGGTGTTTTGAAGTGGTTTGGGCACATGGAGAGGATGAGTGAGGAAAAATTGACCAAGAGGATATATGTGTCGGAGGTGGAGGGAGCAAGGAGAAGAGGGAGACCAAATTGGAGGTGGAAAGATGGAGTGAAAAAGATTTTGTGTGATCGGGGCGTGAACATGCAGGAGGGTGAAAGGAGGGCAAGAAATAGAGTGAGTTGGAGCGATGTGGTATACCGGGGTTGACGTGCTGTCGGTGGATTGAATCAGGGCATGTGAAGCGTCTGGGGTAAACCATGGAAAGCTGTGTAGGTATGTATATTTGCGTGTGTGGACGTATGTATATACATGTGTATGGGGGGGGTTGGGCCATTTCTTTCGTCTGTTTCCTTGCGCTACCTCGCAAATGCGGGAGACAGCGACAAAGTATAAAAACAAAAAATATATATATATATATATATATATATATATATATATATATATATATATATATATATATATATATATATATGTAAATGTGAATAAGAGCAAGGTTATTAGGGACAGTAGGGTTGAGGGTCAAGTCAATTGGGAGGTAAGTTTGAATGGAGAAAAACTGGAGGAAGTAAATTCTTTTAGATATCTTGGAGTGGTTCTGGCAGCGGATGGAACCATGGAGGCAGAAGTAATTCATAGGGTGGGGGAGGGTGCGAAAATCCTGGATCCTTGAAGAATGTGTGGAAGTCGAGAACATTATCTCCGAAAGCAAAAATGGGTATGTTTGAAGGAATAGTGGTTCCAACAATGTTGTATGGTTGCGAGGCATGGGCTATGGATAGAATTGTGCGCAGGAGGGTGGATGTGCTGGAAATGAGATGTTTGAGGACAATATGTGGTGTGAGGTGGTTTGATCGAGTAAGTAATGTAAGGGTAAGAGAGATGTGTGGAAATAAAAAGAACATTGTTGAGAGAGCAGAAGAGGGTGTTTTGAAATGGTTTGGGCACATGGAGAGAATGAGTGAGGAAAGATTGACCAAGAGGATATATGTGTTGGAGATGGAGAGAACGAGGAGAAGTGGGAGACCAAATTGGAGGTGGAAAGATTGAGTGAAAAAGATTTTGAGTGATCGGGGCCTGAACATGCAGGAGGGTGAAAGGCGGGCAAGGAATAGAGTGAATTGGATTGATGTGGTATACCGGGATCGATATGCTGTCAGTGGATTGAATCATGGCATGTGAAGCGTCTGGGGTAAACCATGGAAAGTTGTGTGAGGCCTGGATGTGGAAAGGGAGCTGTGGCTTCGGGCATTATTGCATGACAGCTGGAGACTGAGTGTGAGCGAATGGGGCCTTTGTTGTCTTTTCCTAGCGCTGCCTCGCTTACATGAGGGGGGAGGGGGATGTTATTCCATGTGTGGCGGGGTGGCGATGGGGGTGAGTAGGGGTAGACAGTGTGAATTGTGTGCATATGTGTATATGTGTGTGTCTGCGTGTGTATATATGTGTGTACTTTGGGATGTGTGGGTGTGTATGTTTGCATGTGTGGACGTGTGTGTGTGTGCATGTGTGTGGGGGTGGTTTGGGCCATTTCTTTCGTCCGTTTCCTTGTGCTACCTCACAGGCACAGGAGACAGCGACAAATCAAAATGTTTAAATAAATAAATATATATGTATGGCTTGTGTATGTATTTATATATGTATACGTTAAAATGTATAGGTATTTATATGTATGTGTGTGGATATATATGTATATACATGTGTATGTGGGTGGGTTTGGCCATTTTTTTGTCTGTTTCCTTGCGATACCTCGTTAACACGGGAGAGAGTGACAAAGTAAAGTAAATAGATAAAGGTGTGTAAATGACAGACTTGCAGATATAAACATGCTGAGAGGGGCAGCTGCTTACTATTTTGTGGATGGAAAGGTGAAGATATGTAGAGGTTTTTGAAAAAGGGGAAACAATGCTGGGAAGAAGAGAGTGGTGAAAGTATGTGAACTTGGAAAGGATACTTGAGTGAAGAAATACCAGGAGAGATTGAGTGTAGAATGGCAAAAGGTGAGAGCAAATGAAGTGAAGGAAGTGGGTGAGGAATGGAAGGTATTTAGGGAAGCAGTGATGGCATATGCAAGAGATGCATGTGGCATGAGAATGGTGGGAAGTGGGTAGATTATAAAGGGTAGTGAGTGGTGGGATGAAGAAGTAAAAGTGCTAGTGAAAGAGAAAAGAGAGGTTTGGGCATATCCTACAAGGAAGTCGTGCAAATGACTGGGAGATATATTAAAGAAAGTGTCAGGAGTTCAAGAGGCGGCTGCAGTGATTAAAAAGAGGGCAAATGAGAGTTGGGGTGTGAGAGTAAAGAGGCTGTGGGGAGAGTTGCCGAGTGGCTGGGAGAGTAGTGAGTGGAACTGGAGAGCAACCAGGGAGCTGGGAAAGTAGCCAGGGGGCTGTGACAACAACCAGTAGTTGGGAGAGTAGCCAGGGAGCTGAGAGAGAGAGATTAGGGAGATTAAATCAATGTTTTGGAAGGAGATGAATAATGTGTGAAAGATAAAAGAACAAATGGAAACATAAGTGAAGGGGCAAAAGGGGAAGTGGTAGCTGGTAGTGATGAAGTGATGATGAAGCTATGAGCAGTGGCAGTAACATAACCCAAGAGGTTAGGAGGTGCTGCTACTGTGAATAGACTCAAAATTGGGGAAAGCTGCCAAGGTTCAGCACCTCAAGGGGATGCTCTTCTTTTCTAGAGTATCCAAGTCTCACACCACTTTCTTGTAGTGACGTCGTTGATACACCCATTAGGGGAGGAGTCAGGAACATTATGCCTCACATACTGGTTGGGTAGGCTAGGAGTCTTGTTCCTCTGGTACTGGTTGGGGAGGCCAGGAGCATAGTTCCTCAGGAACTAGTGAGGTAGGCTTGGCATCTTGTTCCTCAGGTGCTGTTGAGGGAGGCCAGGAGCCTTGTTCCTCAGGTACTGGTGGGGGAGGCCAGGAGCTTAATTCCTCAGGAACTGGTGGGGTAGGCTAGGATTCTTGTTCCTCAGGTACTGGTGAGAGAGGCCAGGAGCCATGTTCCTCAGGTATTGGTGGGGGAGGCAATGAGGCTTGTTCCTCAGGTAGTGGTGGGTGAGGCCAGGAGCCTTGTTCCTCAGGAACTGGTGAGGTAGGCTAGGATTCTTGTTCCTCAGGTACTGGTGGGAGAGGCCAGGAGCCATGTTCCTCAGGTACTGGTTGGAAAGGCAAGGAGCCATGTTCCTCAGGTACTGGTGAGGGAGGCAATGAGGCATATTCCTCAGGTATTGGTGGGGGAAGCCAGGAGCATTCTTCCTCAGGAACTGATGGGAGAGGGGCAATTACCCATGTATTAGTGGGGGAAGCAGTGAGGCGTGTTCCTTAGGTACTGGTCGGGGAGGCCAGGAGCCATGTTCCTCAGGTATTGGTGGGGGAGGCAATGAGGCATGTTCCTCAGGTACTGTTGGGGGAGGCCAGGAGCCTTGTTCCTCAGGAGCTGGTGGGGTAGGCTAGAATTCTTGTTCCTCAGGTACTGGTGGGAGACACCAGGAGCCTTATTCCTCAGAGTTAGTGGGAGAGGCAAGGAGCCATGTTCCTCAGGTACTGGTGGGGGAGGCAATGAAGCATGTTCCTCAGGTACTGGTGGGGGAGGCCAGGAACCATGTTCCATAGGTACTGATGGGGGAAGCAGTGAGGCATGTTCCTCAGGTACTGGTTGGGGAATCAAGGAGCCATGTTCCTCAGGTACTGGTGGAGAAGGTAAAGAACAACCTTCACATGGAACCACTCACACTCCGCTCTCCTATCTATACACATGACATACCCTTGATAAAAGCCCCAGTGCTTCTAATAGCTTTCATCCAACACCACATATCATACCTTCTACAAAGCATCTCTGTTAACCCTATCATATGCTATTCCAAGATCCTTGCATTCAGATCCTTCTATTTCTCTTAGTATCTTGATATTTCTCACCCACATTCATCAAAGCAAACACCTGATCAACACATCCTTCACCACTCCTGGAACCACACTGCTGCTACATGATCTGGTGCTCTGTGTGTGCCACTACCTCAATCACCACTCTTCCATGCAACTTACCAGCTGCACTCAACAAAGTTAAACCTCTGTTTTTCAAACAGAAGCCATTGTCTTCCTTGGTTATGTATTGTAACACTATACATGCATTCTGGCAACTCACCATAATCCATTTACACATTGAAAATCCTTACTAACCAATCAAAAACACAGTTACTCCCTTTCTTGAAAAATCAACTGCAGTACTCCACTCCAGCCACCTTACTGCATTTTATCATGTGTAAGGCTTTCACCACCTCTTCCCTCTCCACCAAACCACTGTCCACGACTCTCACTTTGTATATCGCTCCTACCCAAACACCCTACATTTGCCATCCTGTCATCAGATACATTGAACAATCCTTCAAAATACTCTTTTCAGTCCTCTTCATCTCACCTTTGCATGTTTCCACTTTCCTATTTGCCCCATTCACTCGCTTGTTCTCTTGTTTTCCTCCCAATTAATCTCCTTCCAAAACATTTTCTTATTCTCCCTGAAGTTTGCTGATACTCTTTCCCCCAATTCTCATTTGCCCTATTTTTTTTAGTCCATACACCTCCTCTTGACCTCCTGGCATTCCCCCTTGTGCATCTCCCAGTTATCTTGGCTCCTTCCAAGTAAGTAGCATCCTTACACCTCTCTTTTTGTCTTTCACTAGCAACTTAATTTCATCATAACACCACTTGCTACCTTTCTTCTTATGCCTACTATTCTCGTTCTGCATATCACGCACTTCTCTTGTATGTACCAGCACTGCATCCCTAAATATTTTCCCTTCATTACCCACTACCATAGCTTTGTTTACTCTCACCTTTTGCCATTTTGTACACAATCTCATAGTATATCTTCACACAAGCCCCTTTTCCAAGCTCACCTACTCTCACCACTGTCTTCTTACCCTTTTCATTTCCTCTTTTCTTTTTATTCAAAGCCTATGCAGAACTTCACCCTTACCTCCACCTGGGAATGATCCCTTCAGTTGCCCCTTTCAGCACTTTTGCATTGAAGAGTCTCTCTTTTGCATGCCTATCAATTAGTATGTAATCCAGTAATGCCTGCTTACTATTTATCATTCCAACTCCACATATACTCATGTATGTAGCTCTTTTTAAGCCATGTCTTCGTAGTCACCAGTCTTTTTTCAGCACACAACTTCACAAATTGTTACCATTTTCATTCACCAGCACACAACTCCTCAAGCTTTTGCCATTTCTGTTCACTTTACTGAATACCCTTTTCCCCCAGTTATAACCTCAATTGCCACTTTACCCACTTTCACTTTAAAACCACTTATTAATACATTAGTTGATCTCTTGTATCCAAACTACAGCCACCGTCACTCTGCTCCTCCCAAAACAATTGCTTTTCCTCATCATTTTTTTTGTAGCCAGGTGATGAAGCATTGATACTCACCTATCTCTCATAATCTACTTTCATTTTTACCCACATCAGTCTCAAGCTCACTTCCTTAGACCCACACATTCCCATAACTTCAACAGAATTGCTGCCCCATCTTTTGTTCTTGCCTTCACACTAATCCCTATTTTACACCTAAGACATCTCTAAATCATTCATTCCTCTTTCCCTTGAGCTCCTTTCCATAAACGTAATACTGTAGCTCCTTTCCTTAAACATGATACTGTACCTAGATCTCCTCTATTCTGTCATTGGTTACATACATGCTCAGCCAACCAATCCTAAGCTTTAGAGGAGAATGAATACTCCTTGCTTGGTTCCTTCTGTTCCAACTTTTAGAAATTGAAATGCAAGAAAGGAAGGGTTTCCAGCCCCCTGCTTCTTCCTCTCTTAGTTGCCTTTTCTGAAACACAGGGAATATATGCTCATTATTCTTGCGACTAGAGGGGACGGGAGCGGGGGGCCAGAAATCCTCCCCTCCTTGTATTTTAAATTTCTAGAATGGGAAACAGAAGAAGGAATCACGCGTGGAGTGCTCATGCTCGTAGGCTCAGATTGGGGTGTCTAAATGTGTGTGGATGTAACCAAGATGTGAAAAAAGGAGAGATAGGTAGTATGTTTGTGGAAAGGAACCTGCATGTTTTGGCTCTGAGTGAAATGAAGCTCAAGGGTAAAGGGGAAGAGTGGTTTGGGAATGTCTTGGGAGTAAAGTCAGGGGTTGGTGAGAGGACAAGAGCAAGGGAAGGAGTAGCACTACTCCTGAAACAGGAGTTGTGGGAGTATGTGATAGAATGTAAGAAAGTAAATTCTAGACTGATATGGGTAAAACTGAAAGTTAATGGAGGGAGATGGGGGATTATTGGTGCATATGCACCTGGGTATGAGAAGAAAGATCACAAGAGGCAAGTGTTTTGGGAGCAGCTGAATGAGTGTGTTAGTGGTTTTGATGCACAAGACCGAGTTATAGTGATTGGTGATTTGAATGCGAAGGTGAGTAATGTGGCAGTTGAGGGAATAATTGGTATACATGGGGTGTTCAGTGTTGTAAATGGAAATGGTGAAGAGCTTGTAGATTTATGTGCTGAAAAAAGACTGGTGATTGGGAATACCTGGCTTAAAAACGAGATATACATAAGTATATGTATGTAAGTAGGAGAGATGGCCAGAGAGCGTTATTGGATTACGTGTTACTTGACAGGCGCGTGAAAGAGAGACTTTTGGATGTTAATGTGCTGAGAGGTGCAACTGGAGGGATGTCTGATCATTATCTTGTGGAGGCGAAGGTGAAGATTTGTATGGGTTTCCAGAAAAAAAGATAGAATGTTGGGGTGAAGAGGGTGGTGAGAGTAAGTGAGCTAGGGAAGGAGACTTGTGTGAGGAAGTACCAGGAGAGACTGAGTACAGAATGGAAAAATGTGAGAACAATGGAAGTAAGGGGAGTGGGGGAGGAATGGTATGTATTTAGGGAAGCAGTGATGGCTTGCGCAAAAGATGCTTGTGGTATGAGAAGCGTGGGAGGTGGGTTGATTTCAAAGGGTAGTGAGTGGTGGGATGAAGAAGTAAGATTATTAGTGAAAGAGAGGAGAGAGGCATTTGGATGATTTTCGCAGGGAAAAAATGCAAATGAGTGGGAGATGTATAAAAGAAAGAAACAGGAGTTCAAGGGAAAGGTGCAAGAGGTGAAAAAGAGGGCAAATGAGAGTTGGGGTGAGAGAGTATCATTAAATTTTAGGGAGAATAAAAAGATGTTCTGGAAGGAGGTAAATAAAGTGCGTAAGACAAGGGAGCAAATGGGAACTTCAGTGAAGGGGGCTAATGGGGAGGTGATAACAAGTAGGGGTGATGTGAGAAGGAGATGGAGTGAGTATTTTGAAGGTTTGTTGAATGTGTTTGATGATAGAGTGGCAGATATAGGGTGTTTTGGTCGAGGTGGTGTGCAAAGTGAGAGGGTTAGGGAAAATGATTTGGTAAACAGAGAAGAGGTAGTGAAAGCTTTGCAGAAGATGAAAGCCGGCAAGGCAGCAGGTTTGGATGGTATTGCAGTGGAATTTAGTAAAAAAGGGGGTGACTGTATTGTTGACTGGTTGGTAAGGTTATTTAATATATGGGAGAATAAAAAGATGTTCTGGAAGGAGGTAAATAAAGTGCGTAAGACAAGGGAGCAAATGGGAACTTCAGTGAAGGGCACAAATGGGGAGGTGATAACAAGTAGTGGTGATGTGAGAAGGAGATGGAGTGAGTATTTTGAAGGTTTGTTGAATGTGTTTGATGATAGAGTGGCAGATATAGGGTGTTTTGGTCGAGGTGGTGTGCAAAGTGAGAGGGTTAGGGAAAATGATTTGGTAAACAGAGAAGAGGTAGTGAAAGCTTTGCGGAAGATGAAAGCCGGCAAGGCAGCAGGTTTGGATGGTATTGCAGTGGAATTTATTAAAAAAGGGGGTGACTGTATTGTTGACTGGTTGGTAAGGTTATTTAATGTATGTATGACTCATGGTGAGGTGCCTGAGGATTGGCGGAATGCGTGCATAGTGCCATTGTACAAAGGCAAAGGGGATAAGAGTGAGTGCTCAAATTACAGAGGTATAAGTTTGTTGAGTATTCCTGGTAAATTATATGGGAGGGTATTGATTGAGAGGGTGAAGGCATGTACAGAGCATCAGATTGGGGAAGAGCAGTGTGGTTTCAGAAGTGGTAGAGGATGTGTGGATCAGGTGTTTGCTTTGAAGAATGTATGTGAGAAATACTTAGAAAAGCAAATGGATTTGTATGTAGCATTTATGGATCTGGAGAAGGCATATGATAGAGTTGATAGAGATGCTCTGTGGAAGGTATTAAGAATATATGGTGTGGGAGGAAAGTTGTTAGAAGCAGTGAAAAGTTTTTATCGAGGATGTAAGGCATGTGTACGAGTAGGAAGAGAAGAAAGTGATTGGTTCTCAGTGAATGTAGGTTTGTGGCAGGGGTGTGTGATGTCTCCATGGTTGTTTAATTTGTTTATGGATAGGGTTGTTAGGGAGGTAAATGCAAGAGTTTTGGAAAGAGGGGCAAGTATGAAGTCTGTTGGGGATGAGAGAGCTTGGGAAGTGAGTCAGTTGTTGTTCGCTGATGATACAGCGCTGGTGGCTGATTCATGTGAGAAACTGCAGAAGCTGGTGACTGAGTTTGGTAAAGTGTGTGGAAGAAGAAAGTTAAGAGTAAATGTGAATAAGAGCAAGGTTATTAGGTACAGTAGGGTTAAGGGTCAAGTCAATTGGGAGGTGAGTTTGAATGGAGAAAAACTGGAGGAAGTGAAGTGTTTTAGATATCTGGGAGTGGATCTGGCAGCGGATGGAACCATGGAAGCGGAAGTGGATCATAGGGTGGGGGAGGGGGCGAAAATTCTGGGGGCCTTGAAGAATGTGTGGAAGTCAAGAACATTATCTCGGAAAGCAAAAATGGGTATGTTTGAAGGAATAGTGGTTCCAACAATGTTGTATGGTTGCGAGGCGTGGGCTATGGATAGAGTTGTGCGCAGGAGGATGGATGTGCTGGAAATGAGATGTTTGAGGACAATGTGTGGTGTGAGGTGGTTTGATCGAGTGAGTAACGTAAGGGTAAGAGAGAAGTGTGGAAATAAAAAGAGCGTGGTTGAGAGAGCAGAAGAGGGTGTTTTGAAGTGGTTTGGGCACATGGAAGGATGAGTGAGGAAAAATTGACCAGAGATATATGTGTCGGAGGTGGAAGGGAGCAAGGAGAAGGGGAGACCAAATTGGAGGTGAAAAGTGGAGTGAAAAAGATTTTATTGCGAATCGGGCGTGAACAAGCAGGAGGGTGAAAGAGCAAGAAATGATGAGTTGGTAGCGAAGTGTATAACCGGGGTGACGTGCTGTCGGTGGATTGAATCAGGCATGTGAAGCGTCCTTGGGGTAAACCATGGAAAGCTGTGTGGTATGTATATTTGCGTGTGTGGACGTAAGTATTTACATTGTGTATGGGGGGGGTTGGGCCATTTCTTTCGTCTGTTTCCCTTGCGCATACCTCGCTAATGCGGGAGAACAGCGACAAAGTAAATAAAAACAAAAAATGAATATAATATATATATATATATATATATATATATATATATATATATATATATAAATAATATATATATATATATATGTAAATTGAATAAGAGCAAGGTTATTAGGGACAGTGGGTTGAGGTCAAGTCAATTGGGAGTAATGTTTGAATGGAGAAAAACTGGAGGTAAGTTTAAATTCCTTTTAGATATCTTGGAGTGGTTCTGGCAGCGGATGAACCATGGAGGCAGAAGTAATTCATAGGGGGGGGAGGGTGCGAAAATCCTGATCCTTGAAGAATGTGTGTAAGCGAGAACATTATCTCCGTAAGAAGCAAAATGGGTATGTTTGAAGTAAGTGGTTCCAACAATGTTGTATGGTTAGCGAGGGCATGGGCTATGGGATAGATTTGTGCGCAGGAGGGTGAGTGCTGGAAATGAGATGTTTGAGGACAATATGTGGTGTGAGGTGTTTGATCGAGTATGTAAGTAAGGGTATGAGAGATGTGTGGAAATAAAAAGAACATTGAATGAGAGAGCAGAAAGGGTTTTTTGAAATGTTTGGGCACATGGAGAGAAGGAGTGAGGAAAGATTGACCAAGACAGGATATAAGAGTTGGAGATGGAGAGAACGAGGAGAATTGGAGACCAAATTGGAGGTGGAAAGATGAGTGAAAAAGAAAAAATTTTGAAGGTGATCGGGGCCTGAACATTGGCAGAGGTGAAAGGCGGGCAAGAATAGATGAATTGGAATGATGTGGTATACCGGGATCGATATGCTGTCCAGTGATTGAATCATGGCAAATGTGTAAAGCGTCTGGGGTAAACATGAAAGTTGTTGAGGCCTTGATGTGAAAGGAGTAGCTGTTGCTTCGGTCATTATGCATGACAGCTGGAGACCTGAGTGTGAGCGAATGGGCCTTTGTTGTCTTTATCTATCGCAGCCTCGTACCATGAGGGTGGGAGGGGGATGTTATATCATGTTGTCGGGGTGGCGATGGGGGTGAAGTAGGGGTAGTACAGTGTGAATCGTGTGCATATGTGAATATGTGTGTGTCGCGTGTGTATATATTTGTGCTACTTTGGGATGTGTGGGTGTGGTATGTTTGCATGTGAGGAGACGTGTGTGTGTGTGCATGTGTGTGGGGTGGTTTGGCATTTCTTCGTACCGTTTTCCCTCTTGTGTCTACCTCACAGGCACAGGAGACAGCGACAAATCAAAATGGTTTAAGATATATAAATAATATATTATGGCTTGTGTATGTATTTAGATATGTATACGTTAAAATGTATAGGTATTTATATGAATGTTGTGGATATATATGTATATACATGTGTAATTGGGTGGGTTTGCCATTTTTTTTGTTCTGGTTTCCTATGCATAAGCACTCGATAACATCGGGAGAGAGTGACACAAGTAATACAGTAAATAGATAAAGGTGTGTAAATGACAGACCTGCAGAAATAAACATGCTGAGAGGGGCAGCTGCTTACTATTTTTGTGGATGGAAAGGTGAAAGATATGTAGAGTTTTTGAAAAAGGGAAACAATGCTGGGAAGAAGAGAGTGGTGAAAGTATGTGAACTTGGAAAGGATACTTGATTGAAGAAATACCATAGAGAATGAGTGTAGAATGGCAAAAGGTGAGAGCAAAAGAAGTGAAGGAAGTGGGTGAGGAATGGAAGGTATTTAGGAAGCAGTGAAGGCATATGCAAGAGATGCATGTGGCATAGAATGGTGGGAAGTGGGTAGATTATAAAGGGTAGAGAGTGGGTGGGATTGAAGAAGTAAAAGTGCTAGAGTGAAAGAGAAAAAGAGTTTGGCATATCCTACAAGAAAGTCGTGGCAAATGACTGGGAGATATAGTTAAAGAAAAGTGTTCAGGAGTTTCAAAGAGGCGGCTGCAGTGATTAAAAAAGGGCAAATAGAGTTGGGGTGTGAGAGTAAAGAGGCTTTGATGGGAGAGTTGCCATGTCTGGGGAGTAGTGAGTTGAACTAGGAGAAAAGCAACCAGTGGAGCGGGAAAGTACCCAGGGGCTGTGACAACAACCAGTAGTTGGGAGAGAAAGCCAGGATCTGAAGAGAGAGAGATTAGGGAGATAAATCCAAATGTTTTGTGAAGGAAAAGATGAATAATGTTTTGAAAAGATAAAATAACAAATGGAAACATAAGTGAAGGGGCAAAAGGGGAAGTGGTAGCTTTATGATGAAGTGTGATGAAAGCGATGATCAGTGGCAGTAACATAACCCAAAGAGGTAGAGGTGCTTGCTACTGTGAATAGACGCAAAATTGGGGAAAGCTGCCAAGGTTCAAGCCACCTCAAGGGATTCCTTCTTTCTAGAGTATCCAAGTCTCACACCACTTTCTGTAGTGACGTCGTTGTTAACACCCATTAGGGAGGAGTCAAGAGACATTATGCTCACATACTGGTTGGGTATGTAGGAGTCTTGTTCCTCTGGTACTGGGTTGGGAGGCCAGGAGCATTGTTCCTCAGGAACTAGTGAGGTAGGCTTGGCATCTGTTCCTCAGGTTGCTGTTTGAGTGGAGGCCAGGAGACCTTTGTTCCTCAGGTACTGGTGGGGGAGGCCAGGAGCTAATTCCTCAGAACGGTGGTGGGGTAGCAGATTCTTGTTCCTCAGGTACTGTGAGAGAAGGCCAGGACCATGTTCCCTCAGGATATTGGTGGGGGAGGCAATGAGTCTTGTTCCTCAGGTATGGTGGGTGAGGCCAGGAGCCTTGTTCCACCAGGAACTGGTGAGGTAGGCTAGGATTCTTGTTCCTGCAGGTACTGGTGGGAAGGCCCAGGAGCCATGTCCTCAGGTACTGGTTGAAAGGCAAGGACCCATGTTCCTCAGTACTTGGTGAGGGAGGCAATGAGGCAATATTCCTCAGGTATTGTGGTGGTAAAGCCAGAGCATTCTTCCTCAGGAACTGATGGGATAGGGCAATTACCCAGGTATTATGTGGGGGATAGCAGTGAGGCGTGTTTCCTAGGTACTGGTCGGGAGCCAGGAGCCATGTTCCTCCCTCCAGGTATTGGTGGGGGAGGCAATGAGGCATGTTCCTTCAGTGTAACTGTTGGGGGAGGCAGGACCTGTTCCTCAGGAGCTGGTGGGGTAGGCTAGAAATTCTTGTTCCTCGGTACTGGTGGGAGACACCAGGAGCCTGTATTCCTCAGAGTAGTGGAGGAGGCAAGGAGCCATGTTACTCAGGACTGTGGGAGGCAATGAAGCATGTCCTCAGGTACTGGTGGGGGAGGCCAGGAACCATGTTCCATAGGTATGATGGGGGAAGCAGTGAGGCATGTTCCTCATACCTGGTGGGGAATCAAGGAGCATGTTCCTCAGGTACTGGTGGAGAAGGTAACAGAGACAACCTTCACATGGAACCACTCACACTCCGCTCATCCTATCTATACACATGCAATAACCTTTGATAAAAGCCCCAGTGATTCTAATTGCTTACATCAACACCACATATCATACCTTCTACAAAGCATCTCTGTAGCCCTATCATATGCCTATTCCAAGATCTGCATCAAAATCCTGTCTATTTCTCTAGTATCTTGAATATTTCTCACCCCATTTCATCAAAGCAAACACCTGATCAACACATCCTTCACCATCTCCTGGACCCCCCACTGCTGCTACAGATCTGGTGCTCTTGTGTGCCACTACCTCAATCACCCACTCTCCATGCAACTTACCAGCTGCACTCAACAAAAGTTTAAACCTCTGTTTTTCAAACAGAAGCCAGTGTCCTCCACCTCCTCGTGGTTATGTAATGTAACACTATACAGCATTCTGGCAACCACCATAATCCATTTACACATTGAAATCCTTACTAACCAATCAAAAACACAGTTACTCCCTTTCTTGAAAATCACCTGCAGTACTCCACTCCACCACCTTACTGCATTTATCCATGTGTAAAGGCTTCACCACACTTCCCTCTCACCAACCACTGTCTCACGACTCTCACTTTGTATATCGCTCCTACCCAAACACCCTACATTTGCCATCCTTCATCAGATACATTGAACACATCCTTCAAAATACACTTTCAGATCCTCTTCATCTCACCTTGCATTTTCCACTTTCCTATTTGCCCATTCACATCGCTTGTTCTCTTGTTTTCCTCCCAATTACTCTCCTTCCAAAACATTTTCTATTCTCCTGAAGTTTGCTGATCACCTCTTTCCCCCATTTCTCATTTGCCATAATTTTTTTTATTCCATAACACCTCCTCTTGACCTCCTGGCATTCCCCCTTGTGCATCTCCTAGTAATCTTGGCTCCTTCCAGTAAGTAGCATCCTACAACTCTCCTTTTTGTTCTTTCACTAGCAACTTAATTTCACATAACACCACTTGCTACCTTCTTCTATGCCTACTTATTCTCGTTTCTGCATATCACGCACTTCTCTGTATGTAACCAGCACTGCATCCCTAACTAATTTCCCTTCATTACCCACTACCATAGCTTTGTTACTCACACCTTTTGCCATTTTGTACACAATCTCATAGTATATCTCACACAAGCCCCTTATTCCCCAAGCTCATCCTACTCTCTCCACTGTCTTCTTACCCTTTTCATTTCCCTCTTTTCCTTTTTATTCAAAAGCCTAATGCAGACTTCACCCTTACCTCCACCTGGGAATGATCCCTTCAGTTTGCCACTTTCAGCACTTTTTGCATTGAAGAGTCTCTCTTTTTAGCAATGCCACACCCCTTAGTATTAATCCAGTAATGCCCGCGTACTATTTATCATTCCAACTCCACATATACTCATGTATGTAGCTCGTTTTAAGCCATGTCTTCGGAGTCACCATCCTTTGTTCAGCACACAACTTCAAATGTGTTACCATTTTCTTCACCAGCACACAACCCTCAAGCTTTTGCCATTCTCTGTCACTTTACTGAATACCACCCTTTTCCCCCAGTTATAACGCTCAATTGCCCACCAACCACTTTTCACTTTAAAACCACTTATTAATACATTTAGTTTTGATCTCTTGTATCCAAAATAAGCCACCGTCCACTCTGCTCCTCACCCAAAACAATTGCTTTTCCTCATCATTTTTTTTGTAGCCAGGTGATGAGCATTGACACTCTCACCTATCGCTGATTGGGGTGTCTAAATTTTGGGGGGGAATTTTAAAACCCGATGTGGGAAAAAAAAGGGGAAATAGGGAGTAAGTTTTTTGGGGAAAGGAACCTGGGGATGTTTTGGCTCTGAGTGAAAGAAGGTTCAGGGGGAAAGGGGAAAAAAATGGTTTGGAATTTCTTGGGGGGTAAAGTCAGGGGGGTTGTGAGAGGAAAAAGAGCAAGGGAAGGATAGCACTACCCCCTAAACAGGAAGTTGTGGGAGTATGTGATAGAAAGTAAGAAAAATAAATTTTGATTTATATGGGGAAAACTGAAAATTAAAGGGGGGAAAAGGGGGGGATTATTGGGGCATTTTTGCAAACCTTTTGGGGATGAGAAGAAAGATCAAAGAGGCAAGTGTTTTGGGAGCAGCCGGAAAAGGTTTTTGTTAGTGGGTTTTTACCAAAAACCCGGGGGTTTTAGTGATTGGGGGTTTTAAATTTCAAAGGTGAGGGAATTTTGGCCGTTGAGGGGAATAAATTTGGGGTTTTCATGGGGTGTTCTTTTTGTAAATGGGAAAAGGTGAAAACTTGTAGATTTTGTGCTTTAAAAAAGGGCTGGTGATTGGGGAATACCTGGTTTTTTAAAAAAAAGATTAAAACTAAGTATTAAAGGTTTTGGGAAATAGGAGAGTGGCCAGAAAAGCCCTTATTGGATTTTTTTGTTTAATTGCAGCCCCCCGGGAAAAAGGGGACTTTTTGGGGGTTAATGTGCTGAGAGGGGCCCAAATTTGGGGGGATTCTGATCATTATCTTTTTTGGAAAGGGGAAGGTGAAGATTTGTTGGGGTTTTCCCGAAAAAAAGAAAAATGTTTGGGGGGAAGAGGTGGGGGAGTAAGTGAGTTGGAAGGGGAAAATTGTGTGAGGGAAAATACCCAAGGGGAGCTGGTTTCAGAATGGAAAAAGGGGAAAAACAAAGGGGTAAGGGGGTGGGGGAGGAATGGGATTTATTTTTTGGGAAGCAAATGATGGTTTGCCAAAAGATGCTTGTGGCATGAAAAGCGTGGGAGGTGGTTTTTATTTAGAAAAAGGGAGTTTAGTGGGGGGGAAAAAGAAATAAGATTTTTTAGTGAAAAGAAAGGGAGAGGGATTTGGAAGATTTTTTTTTAGGAAAAAATGCCAAAAATTTGGCTTTTGGGGTTTAAAAGGGGGAAAAAAATGAAAGGGGTAGGAGATCAAAAAGTAAAAAGTTTTAAAAAATGTGCAAAAAAGGGGTTGGGGAAAGGAAGGGGGGTAAATGATAAAATTGGGGGGAGGTGAGAAAAGTATATAAATTTTTTGAAGTGTTTTTAAAGAAAAGATTTTTTTTGGTTTTCGGGGATTAAAAAGAGGGAAAAAAAGGGTAAGGGAAATTTGGAAGTAAAGGGAACCAGGTTTTGGGGGGGCTAAATGGGGGGGCGGTTTATTTTGGAAAAAGTAAAAAAGTTTGGGGGGGAAAAAAGTGGGAAAAAAGGGGGAAAAGGGGAATTTATAACCTTTGGGGGGGATCAAGGTGGGGATTGGGGAGGGTGAGTATTTTTAAAATTTTTGAAAGTGTTTGGGTGATTTGAGTGGGAAAATATAGGGTGTTTTTTTTCGAAGGTGTTGGGGGAAAATGAGAAAGGGTTTTGGGGAAAAAGATTTGGTAAAAAGGGGAAGAGGTTGTAAAACTTTCGGGAAAATGAAAGCCGGCAAAACCCCAGGTTTGGAAGGGTATTTCAGTGGAAAATTTTTTAAAAAAAAGGGGGTTTCTTTTAAATTGGGTTTATTTGGTTGGGAAGGTTTTTTTAATTTTTTATTTAATCAAAGGGGAGGGGGCCTGAGGATTGGCGGAATGCGTGCATTTTGTGCCAAATTTTACAAAAGGCAAAAAGGGGGTAAGAGGGGGAGTGCTCAAAATTCAGAAGGGATAAGTTTTTTTGAGTATTCCTTGGTAAAATTTTATGGGGGGTATTGATTGAGAGGGTGAAGGGTTGGGACAGAGCAAACAGATTGGGGAAGAGCGTTTTTAGTTTGGAAGTTGGTTGAGGTTTGTGGATCAGGGGTTTGTTTTTTAAGAATGTTTTTGAGAAATACTTGAAAAAAAAAAAATGGATTTTTTATGTAGCATTTATGGTCCCGGAGAAGGGTTTGTAGAAGGGTTTATAGAGGTTTCTCTTGGAAGGTTTTAAGGGAAAAATATGGTGTGGGGGAAAATTGTTGGAAAAAGTGAAAAGTTTTTTATCAGGATGTAAGGCATGTGTCCCGGGAGGGGAAAAGGGGGAAATTGATTGGGGGCCCCCAGTGAAATTTAGGTTTTTTTGGGGGGTGTGTGATGTCTCCATGGTTGTTTAAATTTTTTTATGGATGGGGTTGTTAGGGGGGGTAAATGCCAAGAGTTTTGGGGGGAAAAAGGGGCAAGTTGAAGGCTGTTGGGGATGAGGGGAGCTTGGGGTTTTAGTCAGTTTGTTTTTCCGCTGAAAGATACAGCCCCTTTTGGGGGCTGATTCATGTAAAAAACTGGCCCAAAACTGGTGGGCTGAGTTTGGTAAAATGTGTGGGGGAAGAAAGTTTAAGAGTAAATGGGGAATAAGACAAGGTTAATTTGGACAGTAAGGGTTTGGGGTCCCAAATCAATTTGGGAGGAAAATTTTTAATGGAGAAAAAACTGGAGGAAGGGGAAAAATTTTTTTAGATATTGGGGGGTGGATCTTGGCAGCGGATGGAACCATGGAAAACCGGAAATGGAATTTATAGGGGGGGGAACCCAAAATTCTGGGGGCCTTGGGAAAAAAAGTTTGGAAGGGCCCGAACAATTTTTCTTGGAAAGCCAAAAAAAGGGTATGTTTTTAAGGAATAGTGGGTTTTAACAATTTTTGTATGGTTGCGAGGCGTGGGTAAAGGATAGGAGTTGTGCGCAGGGGGGGTGGATGTGCTGGAAATGGGGATGTTGAGGACAATATTGGTGTGAGGTGGTTTGATTTGATAAATAAATTTTAAAGGAAGGGGAAGTGTAAAAAAAAGAAGGGGGTTGAAAAGAGCAGAAAGGGTGTTTTGAAATGGTTTGGGCACATGGAGAGAATGAGTGAGGAAAGATTGACCAAGAGGATATATGTGTCGGAGGTGGAGGAACGAGGAGAAGAGGGAGACCAAATTGGAGGTGGAAAGATGGAGTGAAAAAGATTTTGTGTGATCGGGGCCTGAACATGCAGGAGGGTGAAAGTGGGCAAGGAATAGAGTGAATTGGATCGATGTGGTATACTGGGGTCGACGTGCTGTCATGGATTGAATCAAAGCATGTGAAGCGTCTGGGGTAAACCATGGAAAGCTGTGTAGGTATGTATATTTGCGTGTGTGGACGTATGTATATACATGTGTATGGGGGGGGGTTGGGCCATTTCTTTCGTTTGTTTCCTTGCGCTACCTCGGAAACGCGGGAGACAGCGACAAAGTATAATAAAAAATAATAATATAATAAATGACTCATGGTGAGGTGCCTGAGGATTGGCAGAATGCTTGCATAGTGCCATTGTACAAAGGCAAAGGGGATAAGAGTGAGTGCTCAAATTACAGAGGTATAAGTTTGTTGAGTATACCTTTTAATATATGGGAGGGTATTGATTGAGAGGGTGAAGGCATGTACAGAGCATCAGATTGGTGAAGAGCATGAGTTTCAGAAGTGGTAGAGGATTTGTGGATCAGGTGTTTGCTTTGAAGAATGTATGTGAGAAATACTTAGAAAAGCAAATGGATTTGTATGTGGCATTTATGGATCTGGAGAAGGCATATGATAGAGTTGATAGAGATGCTCTGTGGAAGGTATTAAGAATATATGGTGTGGGAGGAAAGTTGTTAGAAGCAGTGAAAAGTTTCTGTCGAGGATGTAAGGCATGTGTACGTGTAGGAAATAGGAAAGTGATTGGTTCTCATGAATGTAGTTTGCGGCAGGGGTGTGTGATGTCTCCATGGTTGTTTAATTTGTTTATGGATGGGCTTGTTAGGGAGGTAAATGCAAGAGTTTTGGAAAGAGGGGCAAGTATGAAGGCTGTTGGGGATGAGAGAGCTTGGAAGTTAGTTCGTTGTTGTTCGCTGATGATACAGCGCTGGTGGCTGATTCATGTGAGAAACTGCAGAAGCTGGTGACTGAGTTTGGTAAAGTGTGTGAAAGAAGACAGTTAAGAGTAAATGTGAATAAGAGCCAAGGTTATTAGGTACAGTAGGTTTGAGGTCAAGTCAATTGGGAGGTGAGTTTGAATGGAGAAAAACTGGAGGAAGTGAAGTGTTTTAGATATCTGGGAGTGGATCTGGCAGCGGATGGAACCATGGAAGCGGAAGTGAATCATAGGTGGGGGAGGGGGCGAAAATTCTGGGGGCCTTGAAGAATGTGTGGAAGTCAAGAACATTATCTCGGAAAGCAAAAAATGGGTATGTTTGAAGGAATAGTGGTTCCAACAATGTTGTATGGTTGCGAGGCGTGGGCTATGGATAGAGTTGTGCGCAGAGGATGGATGTGCTGGAAATGAGATGTCTGAGGACAATATGTGATGTGAGGTGGTTTGATCAAGTAAGTAAAATAAGGTAAGAGAGATGTGTGGAAATAAAAAGAGCGTGGTTGAGAGAGCAGAAAGGGTGTTTTGAAATGGTTTGGGCACATGGAGAGAATGAGTGAGGAAAGATTGACCAAGAGGATATATGTGTCGGAGGTGGAAGGGAACAAGGAGAAGTGGGAGAGCAAATTGGAGGAGGAAAGAATGGAGTGAAAAAGATTTTGTGTGATCGGGGCCTGAACATGCAGAGGGTGAAAGGTGGGCAAGAATAGAGTGAATTGGATCGATGTGGTATACTGGGGTCGACGTGCTGTCATGGATTGAATCAGGGCATAGGAAGCGCTGGGAAACCATGAAAGTTGTGTGGGACCAGGATGTGGAAAAAGGGGAGCTGTGGTTTCAGGCATTATTGCATGACAGCTAGAGACTGAGTGTGAACGAATTAGGGCCTTTGTTGTCTTTTTCCAACGCATTACCTACTCGCACACATTGGAGGGTGGAGGGGTAGTTATTCATGTGTGGCGAGGTGGCATGGTAATGAATAAAGGCAGACAGTGTGAATTGTGTGCATGTGTATATATGTATGTGTCTGTGTGTGTATATATATGTGTACATTGAGATATAATGGGAATGTATATTTGCGTGTGTGGATTGCTATGTATATACATTTATGTGGGCCGGTGGGCCATTTCTTTCGTTTGTTTCCTTGCGCTACCTCACAAACGCGGGAGACAGCGACAAAGCAAAATGAAAAAAAAAAATATTCTTGCTCCCTGTCCCCTTGGATAGTCATCTTTATATGTAAGAAACAAATCAGAGGCTCAGTTTTCCTCTATTGGAGTTTTTCCTCTATTGGAGCCCAGTCTGAAACCCAGGATCTGTTGAACCTGACACCTCATAATGCTGAGACAGTAGAGTAAGAGCTTATCTGCAGTTCAGAAGGGATTAGATTTCTAAAGCTTTCTAAAATCAAACTTTCATAGTGTATAGACAAAGATTTTCAGACACTCTGCGGAGGAGGATTATTCACACATACTTCCAATATACCCCTGTTAAACTCCCGTTTGAATCTGAACAGAACTGAAAGGCAGTCTATCTTAGAAGATTCTGTATTCTAACACTTGTAATAGACATAAAAAACTTTTCCTTTGTGATGAAAATTGAAATGATCTGCCTTTTCTGAAAGAGAATGTGGAGGAGCAGACATTCAGACAAAATGGTAACTGATCTGATTGATTTTTTACCTTATCCCAAGATATTAAAGAAATCTACTCCTGAAGAACCATTCATAAGTTGAAGATTTGTAAATCAAAACAAATTTTCTCAATGACTGCAGTTTTATAATGGGGAGAAGTGACTTTAAACTTACTGCTTCCCACAAAAAAGTCCTAAAATTCATCTTTGAGCTGAATGATAATGTTAGTAATTCATAAACTCATTTCCTTATAGTTAGAATTTATTGTACTTTCAGGAAACTGTGGTCATCAGTGCTTAGGGAAATGGTATGGGAGGGAAGAAGAGATGATGTATGAGGGGAGGAGAGTGTATGTATATGGGTAGATGTTCCTTTGGTAAAAGTGGGTTTGGTAATGACCCTTGGTCTCCTGGGACCCGTGGCTCAGTGTAGACCATTGGTCTCTGAAGACCCATGAGTTAGGTGGAGGGCTTTTTTCCTTAAGTAGTGGTGCAGACTCTTGGCTCCCCAGGTACTTGTGGGTCAGGCAGTCTCAGGTAGCGGTGGATGAGAGAGGTCTAGGTAGCCTGAGGGATCCTTTGGATCCTTTGGAACAAATTGATTCAATATTGATGTCTGGTGCACAAAGGAATGTTACCTTTCCTTGAAACTTTCTCATCAGCTAAATCAGACTTAATGTGAATGTCATCCTGACCGGAAAACAACAGAAAAAATAAGTATCTCAGCATTATGTTTGTGAAACAAAATGACACCACAGACAAAGGCCTCTCATTGGTAGCCCTGCCCTGATATTGTAATATATTGATTGCTAGCAACATTCCTTGTCACATTTGCTTACAGTAATGTTCTTTTTTGATTTTATATCACAATTGAAGTAACTAGAAAGTGGGATACCAAATTATTAGAGAAATTGTCTCACATTCATGCTTACCAACCTTACCAAGATGACACAGGTTGTACTGATCTGTTCAAAAGTCATTGGACCCATCAGGGATTTTTTTTTTTTTTTTTTTCACTCTCTGTACAGTATTCTTCGTATTTCAAATTGGTTTCCCCTACCAGTGCCATTTATTATCTATTTCTATAATCTGCTTTATAAAGCACTTTTCCTTCCTGAACAGATTATAACATCCTTTGTAAACTGCCAGCATTTGTATAGCATGGGGAGAGTTCTATAGTCATGTAGCCTTGTTGCTGAACATTTTATGACATCCTTTGTAAACTGTCAGCATTTGTTTAGTATGAGGAGCGAGCTCTACACTCTTGTAGCCTTCTTCCATGAACATTTTATGATATCTGTAAACTGCCTGCAGTTTTATAGTATGCACTCTTGTAGCCGTTTTCCTGAAAAATTCATGACATCCTTTGTAAACTGTCAGCATTGGTATAGTAAGTGGAAGTTCTGCACTTAAGAGGCCTTGTTTTCTGAACATTTTATGATATCTTTGAAAACTGTCTGCATTTGCATAGAATGGGGAAAGTTCTACACTCAAGTGGCCTTGTTTCCTGAACCGTTCCATGGCATCCTTTTGTAAATTGCCTGCATTTGCAAAGTATGGGGTGAGTTCTACACTTGTGTAGCTTTGTTTGCTAAACATTTTATGACATCCTTTGTAAACTGCTAGCATTTAAATAGTATGGGAAGAGTTTTACACTCATGTTGCCTTGTTTCTAGACATTTTCTAGCATCCTTTTGTAAACTGGCAGCATTTGTGTAGTATAGGGAGAGTTCCTCACTCATGAAGGCTTTGTTACCTGAACATTTTATGACATCCTTTGTAAACTGCCAGTATATTTATAGTAAAGGGGAAGGTCTGCACTTGTGTAGTCATGTTTCCTGAACTATTTAGAATGTTTTGTTGACTACAAGCATTTGTATAGTATGGGGAGAATTCTACACTGATGTAGTTTTGGTTCCTGAATATTTTATGACATCATTTGTAAACTGTGTTGTATTGTATGGGATAGTTCTCTCATAAGCCTTGGTTTCCTTAGCATTTTATGGTGTCCATAGTAAACTGTCATGTATATTAAGTTTTTGATTTTCCCTTGCAGGTCTAGGGTTTCCCCTACATGTGCTAATGGTTTCTCCTACAGGTGCCAGTGTTTTTCCTGCATGTGCTAATGGTTTCTCCTACAGGTGCCAGTGGTTTCTCCTGCCTGTGCTAATGGTTTCTCCTACAGGAACCAGTGGTTTCCATTGCTTGTGCAAATGTTTCTCCCTCAGAAACCAGTGGTTTTTCTCTGCATGTGCTAATGGTTTCTCCAGCAGGAACTAGTTGTTTCCCCTGAATGTGCAAATGGTTTCTCCTACAGGCAGCAGTGGTTTCTCTTGCAAGAGTTAATGGTTTCTCCTGCAGGTACTACTAGTTTCCCCTGCATGTGCCAATGATTTCTCCTATAGGTGCGAGTGGTTTCTCCTGGATGTGCTAACAGTTAGTCCTGCAGGTACCAGTGGTTTTCCCTGCATGTGTTCATGGTGTCTCCAACAGGAACAAGTGGTTTCCCTTGCATGTGCTAATGTGCTGTAAATGTGGTTTTCCTTTATGTGCTAATGGTTTCTCCTACAGGTGCCAGTGGTTTTCTCCTGCCTGTGCTAATGGTTTCTCCACAGCTGTAAATATGGTTTTCCTGAATGTGCTAATGGTTTCCCCTGCATGTGCTAATGGTTTCTCCTACAGGTGCCAGTGGTTTCCTCTGCATGTGTTAACATTTTCTCATGCTGGTACAAGTGGTTTACCTTGCATATGCAGATGGTTACCTTACAGGTGCCAATGTTTCCCTTGCATGTACCAATGGTTTTCCCTGCATGTGCAAATGGTTTCTACAACAGAACCAGTGGTTTTCCCTGCATGTGCAAATGGTTTCTACAACAGGAACCAGTGGTTTCCATTGCTTGTGCAAATGGTTTCTCCTACAGGTGCCAGTGGTTTCCTCTGCATGTACTAATGGTTTCTCTTGCAGGTGCCAGTGATTTCCTCTGCATGTACTAATGGTTTCTCTACAGGAACCAGTTGGTTCCCCTAATTGTCCGAATGGTTTCTCCTCCAGGTGATGATGTTTCCCTTGCATGTGCTTAATGTTTCTCCTACAGGTGCCAGTGGTGCCTCCAGCATGTGCTAATGGTGTTTTCCTACAGGTGCCAGTGGTTTCCTCCTACAAGTATTAGGTGTTTCTCTTAACAACGTGCCAGTGGTTTCCTCGGCATGTGCCAGTAGTTTTCTCTTGAGGTGCCAGCTTATTCCCTTGGGGGTGCCAGTGACTTTCTCTTGCATGTGACAGTGTCTTCTTCTACATGTGATAGGGGTTTCCCATACAGATGTCATTGGTTGCTCTGTAGGTGCCATGGTCTTCCTTGCAGGTGCCAATTGTAGTATTCCCCTGGAGGTGCCAATGGTATCCCCCTGTAAGTGCCAGTGGTCTTCCTTGCAGGTGCCAGTATATTCCCCTGTAGGTCCAATTGTATCCCCCAGTAATGCCAGTGGGCTTTTCCCTTGCAGGGCTAGTGTCACAGCAGTGGTTTTCCCTGCTTACATGCAACTTTTCTATATGTAGTTCCTTGTAGGGGCTGAAGGAGTCCTTTAATTTGTCTACTTTAAGTTTCTGTTAAAATCTGAGGAACCTTGTCAAAGTAGGTGAAAGATTCAACAGAAGATTTGCTTTTAATACATGTTTTGCTCTAGCTCTGTTTCCTATATCTCATCTATAGCAGCCTGAATCTTGATCTGTTTCCATTAAATCTTCGCTCGAGGACTTATTTCCATATGTTCTTAACACTTGTTGATAGCACTGTCAACTATTCTAGTAAAACACATATGATGGGTTAGGGTCAATATGTCTTTTGCCATATACACCATTTTCGGAATATCTTTGAAGTCATTAACAACACTCTTGCCAGATTTTTCACCATGCATCATGTTTTGTCTCTCTGACTTCTTCCCAGGACTCAGTAATATTGTCAGCAACATTTGGAATGCTATAGCGCTTTCAAAAATCTGGAAAAGATGTAAAAAGTTTTGTAACTGCAGTTTTTATTCAGAAGAACAAATGATTCTAAAATTATAGATTTTTGAAACTGCAAGAATTTATGCTAGCATTCATAGATCTTGGAATAGTTATATTCACTAAAACATCTCTCAAGGTGAAGAAGGTATGTAGAGGTTTGGTTCATCACTACATCTGATGTATCTCTTTTTTAGTGAAAGGAAATGATTGTAAGGTTCATATCATGCATTCTATGCCTGAGGAAGCTAGTTTAGCACTTTAGGCCATGTGTATTGACTGACAGAACCTGTACTAGCCAGATTTATTTCTTCTCATATTGATAGTTTTCTAGGTTTTCCAAATATTATCCTTTAAATGTTGTACTAATTTTTGCAAACTGCTGCACATGTTGAAAATGCCATTATTTGCTTTGAATTGCAAACTTTAAATGTTTTGTTCAAATTATATGATTTTCTTCACTTGAGTTTTACTGGAAATCTCACTTTAAACATGAGTACATATTGTGTTCATCATCAAAGTGTTTTTTAGACAGCTGAATAAACTGAGTATAATTGAGCATCTGGCAGCTTTTGTTCCTTTGCCTGTCATCAAGCAGATATTTTTTTTTATTAAAATTAGTAATATATCAGTATATATTAGTATATATACAGCATATTATATCGAAAGGCTAGATTGGGGTATTAAATGTGTGGATGTATCCAAGATGAGAAAAAAGAGATAGGTAGTATGTTTGTGGAAAGGAACCTGCATGTTTTGGCTCTGAGTGAAATGAAGCTCAAGGGTAAAGGGGAAGAGTGGTTTGGGAATGTCTTGGGAGTAAAGTCAGGGGTTGGTGAGAGGACAAGAGCAAGGGAAGGAGTAGCACTACTCCTGAAACAGGAGTTGTGGGAGTATGTGATAGAATGTAAGAAAGTAAATTCTAGACTGATATGGGTAAAACTGAAAGTTAATGGAGGGAGATGGGGGATTATTGGTGCATATGCACCTGGGTATGAGAAGAAAGATCACAAGAGGCAAGTGTTTTGGGAGCAGCTGAATGAGTGTGTTAGTGGTTTTGATGCACAAGACCGAGTTATAGTGATTGGTGATTTGAATGCGAAGGTGAGTAATGTGGCAGTTGAGGGAATAATTGGTATACATGGGGTGTTCAGTGTTGTAAATGGAAATGGTGAAGAGCTTGTAGATTTATGTGCTGAAAAAAGACTGGTGATTGGGAATACCTGGCTTAAAAACGAGATATACATAAGTATATGTATGTAAGTAGGAGAGATGGCCAGAGAGCGTTATTGGATTACGTGTTACTTGACAGGCGCGTGAAAGAGAGACTTTTGGATGTTAATGTGCTGAGAGGTGCAACTGGAGGGATGTCTGATCATTATCTTGTGGAGGCGAAGGTGAAGATTTGTATGGGTTTCCAGAAAAAAAGATAGAATGTTGGGGTGAAGAGGGTGGTGAGAGTAAGTGAGCTAGGGAAGGAGACTTGTGTGAGGAAGTACCAGGAGAGACTGAGTACAGAATGGAAAAATGTGAGAACAATGGAAGTAAGGGGAGTGGGGGAGGAATGGTATGTATTTAGGGAAGCAGTGATGGCTTGCGCAAAAGATGCTTGTGGTATGAGAAGCGTGGGAGGTGGGTTGATTTCAAAGGGTAGTGAGTGGTGGGATGAAGAAGTAAGATTATTAGTGAAAGAGAGGAGAGAGGCATTTGGATGATTTTCGCAGGGAAAAAATGCAAATGAGTGGGAGATGTATAAAAGAAAGAAACAGGAGTTCAAGGGAAAGGTGCAAGAGGTGAAAAAGAGGGCAAATGAGAGTTGGGGTGAGAGAGTATCATTAAATTTTAGGGAGAATAAAAAGATGTTCTGGAAGGAGGTAAATAAAGTGCGTAAGACAAGGGAGCAAATGGGAACTTCAGTGAAGGGGGCTAATGGGGAGGTGATAACAAGTAGGGGTGATGTGAGAAGGAGATGGAGTGAGTATTTTGAAGGTTTGTTGAATGTGTTTGATGATAGAGTGGCAGATATAGGGTGTTTTGGTCGAGGTGGTGTGCAAAGTGAGAGGGTTAGGGAAAATGATTTGGTAAACAGAGAAGAGGTAGTGAAAGCTTTGCAGAAGATGAAAGCCGGCAAGGCAGCAGGTTTGGATGGTATTGCAGTGGAATTTAGTAAAAAAGGGGGTGACTGTATTGTTGACTGGTTGGTAAGGTTATTTAATATATGGGAGAATAAAAAGATGTTCTGGAAGGAGGTAAATAAAGTGCGTAAGACAAGGGAGCAAATGGGAACTTCAGTGAAGGGCACAAATGGGGAGGTGATAACAAGTAGTGGTGATGTGAGAAGGAGATGGAGTGAGTATTTTGAAGGTTTGTTGAATGTGTTTGATGATAGAGTGGCAGATATAGGGTGTTTTGGTCGAGGTGGTGTGCAAAGTGAGAGGGTTAGGGAAAATGATTTGGTAAACAGAGAAGAGGTAGTGAAAGCTTTGCGGAAGATGAAAGCCGGCAAGGCAGCAGGTTTGGATGGTATTGCAGTGGAATTTATTAAAAAAGGGGGTGACTGTATTGTTGACTGGTTGGTAAGGTTATTTAATGTATGTATGACTCATGGTGAGGTGCCTGAGGATTGGCGGAATGCGTGCATAGTGCCATTGTACAAAGGCAAAGGGGATAAGAGTGAGTGCTCAAATTACAGAGGTATAAGTTTGTTGAGTATTCCTGGTAAATTATATGGGAGGGTATTGATTGAGAGGGTGAAGGCATGTACAGAGCATCAGATTGGGGAAGAGCAGTGTGGTTTCAGAAGTGGTAGAGGATGTGTGGATCAGGTGTTTGCTTTGAAGAATGTATGTGAGAAATACTTAGAAAAGCAAATGGATTTGTATGTAGCATTTATGGATCTGGAGAAGGCATATGATAGAGTTGATAGAGATGCTCTGTGGAAGGTATTAAGAATATATGGTGTGGGAGGAAAGTTGTTAGAAGCAGTGAAAAGTTTTTATCGAGGATGTAAGGCATGTGTACGAGTAGGAAGAGAAGAAAGTGATTGGTTCTCAGTGAATGTAGGTTTGTGGCAGGGGTGTGTGATGTCTCCATGGTTGTTTAATTTGTTTATGGATAGGGTTGTTAGGGAGGTAAATGCAAGAGTTTTGGAAAGAGGGGCAAGTATGAAGTCTGTTGGGGATGAGAGAGCTTGGGAAGTGAGTCAGTTGTTGTTCGCTGATGATACAGCGCTGGTGGCTGATTCATGTGAGAAACTGCAGAAGCTGGTGACTGAGTTTGGTAAAGTGTGTGGAAGAAGAAAGTTAAGAGTAAATGTGAATAAGAGCAAGGTTATTAGGTACAGTAGGGTTAAGGGTCAAGTCAATTGGGAGGTGAGTTTGAATGGAGAAAAACTGGAGGAAGTGAAGTGTTTTAGATATCTGGGAGTGGATCTGGCAGCGGATGGAACCATGGAAGCGGAAGTGGATCATAGGGTGGGGGAGGGGGCGAAAATTCTGGGGGCCTTGAAGAATGTGTGGAAGTCAAGAACATTATCTCGGAAAGCAAAAATGGGTATGTTTGAAGGAATAGTGGTTCCAACAATGTTGTATGGTTGCGAGGCGTGGGCTATGGATAGAGTTGTGCGCAGGAGGATGGATGTGCTGGAAATGAGATGTTTGAGGACAATGTGTGGTGTGAGGTGGTTTGATCGAGTGAGTAACGTAAGGGTAAGAGAGAAGTGTGGAAATAAAAAGAGCGTGGTTGAGAGAGCAGAAGAGGGTGTTTTGAAGTGGTTTGGGCACATGGAGAGAATGAGTGAGGAAAGATTGACCAAGAGGATATATGTGTCGGAGGTGGAGGGAACGAGGAGAAGAGGGAGACCAAATTGGAGGTGGAAAGATGGAGTGAAAAAGATTTTGTGTGATCGGGGCCTGAACATGCAGGAGGGTGAAAGGAGGGCAAGGAATAGAGTGAATTGGAGCGATGTGGTATACCGGGGTTGACGTGCTGTCAGTGGATTGAATCAAGGCATGTGAAGCGTCTGGGGTAAACCATGGAAAGCTGTGTAGGTATGTATATTTGCGTGTGTGGACGTATGTATATACATGTGTATGGGGGGGGGTTGGGCCATTTCTTTCGTCTGTTTCCTTGCGCTACCTCGGAAACGCGGGAGACAGCGACAAAGTATAATAAAAAATAATAATATAATAAATGACTCATGGTGAGGTGCCTGAGGATTGGCAGAATGCTTGCATAGTGCCATTGTACAAAGGCAAAGGGGATAAGAGTGAGTGCTCAAATTACAGAGGTATAAGTTTGTTGAGTATACCTGGTAAATTATATGGGAGGGTATTGATTGAGAGGGTGAAGGCATGTACAGAGCATCAGATTGGTGAAGAGCAGTGTAGTTTCAGAAGTGGTAGAGGATTTGTGGATCAGGTGTTTGCTCTGAAGAATGTATGTGAGAAATACTTAGAAAAGCAAATGGATTTGTATGTGGCATTTATGGATCTGGAGAAGGCATATGATAGAGTTGATAGAGATGCTCTGTGGAAGGTACTAAGAATATATGGTGTGGGAGGCAAGTTGTTAGAAGCAGTGAAAAGTTTCTGTCGAGGATGTAAGGCATGTGTACGTGTAGGAAGAGAGGAAAGTGATTGGTTCTCAGTGAATGTAGGTTTGCGGCAGGGGTGTGTGATGTCTCCATGGTTGTTTAATTTGTTTATGGATGGGCTTGTTAGGGAGGTGAATGCAAGAGTTTTGGAAAGAGGGGCAAGTATGAAGGCTGTTGGGGATGAGAGAGCTTGGGAAGTGAGTCAGTTGTTGTTCGCTGATGATACAGCGCTGGTGGCTGATTCATGTGAGAAACTGCAGAAGCTGGTGACTGAGTTTGGTAAAGTGTGTGAAAGAAGACAGTTAAGAGTAAATGTGAATAAGAGCAAGGTTATTAGGTACAGTAGGTTTGAGGGTCAAGTCAATTGGGAGGTAAGTTTGAATGGAGAAAAACTGGAGGAAGTAAAGTGTTTTAGATATCTGGGAGTGGATCTGGCAGCGGATGGAACCATGGAAGCGGAAGTGAATCATAGGGTGGGGGAGGGGGCGAAAATCCTGGGAGCCTTGAAGAATGTGTGGAAGTCAAGAACATTGTCTCGTAAAGTAAAAATGGGTATGTTTGAAGGAATAGTGGTTCCAACAATGTTGTATGGTTGCGAGGCGTGGGCTATGGATAGAGTTGTGCGCAGGAGGGTAGATGTGCTGGAAATGAGATGTCTGAGGACAATATGTGATGTGAGGTGGTTTGATCAAGTAAGTAATATAAGGGTAAGAGAGATGTGTGGAAATAAAAAGAGCGTGGTTGAGAGAGCAGAAAGGGTGTTTTGAAATGGTTTGGGCACATGGAGAGAATGAGTGAGGAAAGATTGACCAAGAGGATATATGTGTCGGAGGTGGAGGGAACAAGGAGAAGTGGGAGAGCAAATTGGAGGTGGAAAGATGGAGTGAAAAAGATTTTGTGTTATCGGGGCCTGAACATGCAGGAGGGTGAAAGGTGGGCAAGGAATAGAGTGAATTGGATCGATGTGGTATACTGGGGTCGACGTGCTGTCAATGGATTGAATCAGGGCATGGGAAGCGTCTGGGGTAAACCATGGAAAGTTGTGTGGGGCCTGGATGTGGAAAGGGAGCTGTGGTTTCAGGCATTATTGCATGACAGCTAGAGACTGAGTGTGAACGAATTAGGGCCTTTGTTGTCTTTTCCTAGCGCTACCTCGCACACATGAGGGGGGAGGGGTATGTTATTCCATGTGTGGCGAGGTGGCGATGGGAATGAATAAAGGCAGACAGTGTGAATTGTGTGCATGTGTATATATGTATGTGTCTGTGTGTGTATATATATGTGTACATTGAGATATATGGGAATGTATATTTGCGTGTGTGGATGTGTATGTATATACATGTGTATGTGGGCCGGTTGGGCCATTTCTTTCGTTTGTTTCCTTGCGCTACCTCACAAACGCGGGAGACAGCGACAAAGCAAAATGAAAAAAAAAATATTCTTGCTCCCTGTCCCCTTGGATAGTCATCTTTATATGTAAGAAACAAATCAGAGGCTCAGTTTTCCTCTATTGGAGTTTTCCTCTATTGGAGCCAGTCTGTAACCCAGGATCTGTTGAACCTGACACCTCATAATGCTGAGACAGTAGAGTAAGAGCTTATCTGCAGTTCAGAAGGGATTAGATTTCTAAAGCTTTCTAAAATCAAACTTTCATAGTGTATAGACAAAGATTTTAGATCATGCTCTGATGGAGGAGGATTATTCACACATACTTCCAATATACCCAGTAGTTAAACAGTTGTATCTGAACAGACTGAAAGGCAGTCTATCTTAGGAAGATTCTGTATTCTAACACTTGTAATAGACATAAAAAACTTTTCCTTTTGTGATGAAAATTGAAATGATCTGCCTTTTCTGAAAGAGAATGTGGAGGAGCAGACATTCAGACAAAATGGTAACTGATCTGATTGATTTTTTACCTTTATCCCAAGATATTAAAGAAATCTACTCCTGAAGAACCATTCATAAGTTGAAGATTTGTAAATCAAAACAAATTTTCTCAATGACTGCAGTTTTATAATGGGGAGAAGTGACTTTAAACTTACTGCTTCCCACAAAAAAGTCCTAAAATTCATCTTTGAGCTGAATGATAATGTTAGTATTTCATAAACTCATTTCCTTATAGTTAGAATTTATTGTACTTTCAGGAAACTGTGGTCATCAGTGCTTAGGGAAATGGTATGGGAGGGAAGAAGAGATGGATGTATGAGGGGAGGAGAGTGTATGTATATGGGTAGATGTTCCTTTGGTAAAAGTGGGTTTGGTAATGACCCTTGGTCTCCTGGGACCCGTGGCTCAGTGTAGACCATTGGTCTCTGAAGACCCATGAGTTAGGTGGAGGGCTTTTTTCCTTAAGTAGTGGTGCAGACTCTTGGCTCCCCAGGTACTTGTGGGTCAGGCAGTCTCAGGTAGCTGGTGGATGAGGAGAGGTCTAGGTAGCCTGAGGGATCCTTTGGATCCTTTGGAACAAATTGATTCAATATTGATGTCTGGTGCACAAAGGAATGTTACCTTTCCTTGAAACTTTCTCATCAGCTAAATCAGACTTAATGTGAATGTCATCTGGACAGGTAAACACAGAAAAAATAAGTATCTCAGCATTATGTTTGTGAAACAAAATGACACCACAGACAAAGGCCTCTCATTGGTAGCCCTGCCCTGATATTGTAATATATTGATTGCTAGCAACATTCCTTGTCATTTGCTACAGTAATTGTTCTTTTGATTTTATATCTCAATTGAAGTAACTAGAAAGTGGGGATACCAAATTATTAGAGAAATTGTCTCACATTCATGCTTACCAACCTTACCAAGATGACACAGGTTGTACTGATCTGTTCAAAAGTCATTGGACCCATCAGGGATTTTTTTTTTTTTTTCACTCTCTGTACAGTATTCTTCGGTATTTCAAATTGGTTTCCCCTACCAGTGCCATTTATTATCTATTTCTATAATTCTGCCTTTATAAAGCTCTGTTTCCTGAACAGATTATAACATCCTTTGTAAACTGCCAGCATTTGTATAGCATGGGGAGAGTTCTATAGTCATGTAGCCTTGTTTGCTGAACATTTTATGACATCCTTTGTAAACTGTCAGCATTTGTTTAGTATGAGGAGCGAGCTCTACACTCTTGTAGCCTTCTTCCATGAACATTTTATGATATCTGTAAACTGCCTGCAGTTTTATAGTATGCACTCTTGTAGCCGTTTTTCCTGAAAAATTCATGACATCCTTTGTAAACTGTCAGCATTGGTATAGTATGTGGAGAGTTCTGCACTTAAGAGGCCTTGTTTTCTGAACATTTTATGATATTCTTTGAAAACTGTCTGCATTTGCATAGAATGGGGAAAGTTCTACACTCAAGTGGCCTTGTTTCCTGAACGTTTCATGGCATCCTTTTGTAAATTGCCTGCATTTGCAAAGTATGGGGTGAGTTCTACACTTGTGTAGCTTTGTTTGCTAAACATTTTATGACATCCTTTGTAAACTGCTAGCATTTATATAGTATGGGAAGAGTTTTACACTCATGTTGCCTTGTTTCTAGGACATTTTCTAGCATCCTTTGTAAACTGGCAGCATTTGTGTAGTATAGGGAGAGTTCCTCACTCATGTAGCTTTGTTTCCTGAACATTTTATGACATTCTTTGTAAACTGCCAGTATTTTTATAGTATGGGGAGAGTTCTGCACTTGTGTAGTCATGTTTCCTGAACTTTTTATATGTTTTGTTGACTACAAGCATTTGTATAGTATGGGGAGAATTCTACACTGATGTAGTTTTGGTTCCTGAATATTTTATGACATCATTTGTAAACTGTGTTGTATTGTATGGGGAGAGTTCTCTCATATAGCCTTGTTTCCTTAGCATTTTATGGTGTCCATAGTAAACTGTCATGTATATTAGTTTTGGTTTCCCTTGCAGGTCTAGGGGTTTCCCCTACATGTGCTAATGGTTTTTTCCAACAGGTGCCAGTGTTTTTCCTGCATGTGCTAATGGTTTTTCCTACAGATGCCAGTGGTTTGCCCTGCATGAGCTAAAGGCTTCTCCTACAGGAACCAGTGGTTTCCATTGCTTGTGCAAATGGTTTCTCCCTCAGAAACCATTGGTTTTCTCTGCATGTGCTAATGGTTTCTCCAGCAGGAACTAGTTGTTTCCCCTGAATGTGCAAATGGTTTCTCCTACAGGCAGCAGTGGTTTCTCTTGCAAGAGTTAATGGTTTCTCCTGCAGGTACTACTAGTTTCCCCTGCATGTGCCAATGATTTCTCCTATAGGTGCGAGTGGTTTCTCCTGGATGTGCTAACAGTTTGTCCTGCAGGTACCAGTGGGTTCCCCTGCATGTGTTCATGGTGTCTCCAACAGGAACAAGTGGTTTCCCTTGCATGTGCTAATGTGCTGTAAATGTGGTTTTCCTTTATGTGCTAATGGTTTCTCCTACAGGTGCCAGTGGTTTCTCCTGCCTGTGCTAATGGTTTCTCCCACAGCTGTAAATATGGTTTTCCTGAATGTGCTAATGGTTTCCCCTGCATGTGCTAATGGTCTCCCCTACAGGTGCCAGTGGTTTCCTCTGCATGTGTTAACATTTTCTCATGCTGGTACAAGTGGTTTACCTTGCATATGCAGATGGTTTCCCTTACAGGTGCCAATGTTTCCCTTGCATGTACCAATGGTTTTCCCTGCATGTGCAAATTGTTTCTACAACAGGAACCAGTGGTTTTCCCTGCATGTGCAAATGGTTTCTACAACAGGAACCAGTTGCTTCCTTTGCATGTGTTAATGGTTTCTTCCACAGGTGCCAGTGATTTCCTCTGCATGTACTAATGGTTTCTCTTGCAGGTGCCAGTGATTTCCTCTGCATGTACTAATGGTTTCTCCTACAGGAACCAGTTGGTTCCCCTAATTGTCCGAATGGTTTCTCCTCCAGGTGATGATGGTTTCCCTTGCATGTGCTTAATGGTTTCTCCTACAGGTGCCAGTGGTGCCTCCAGCATGTGCTAATGGTGTTTCCTACAGGTGCCAGTGGTTTCCCCTACAAGTATTGGTGGTTTCTCTTACACGTGCCAGTGTTTCCTCGGCATGTGCCAGTAGTTTTCTCTTGAGGTGCCAGCTTATTCCCTTGGGGGTGCCAGTGACTTTCTCTTGCATGTGACAGTGTCTTCTTCTACATGTGATAGGGGTTTCCCATACAGATGTCATTGGTTGCTCTGTAGGTGCCAGTGGTCTTCCTTGCAGGTGCCAGTAGTATTCCCCTGTAGGTGCCAATGGTATCCCCCTGTAAGTGCCAGTGGTCTTCCTTGCAGGTGCTAGGTGTCAAGCAGTGGTTTCCCCTGCTTAGCATGCATCTTTTCTATATGTAGTTCCTTGTAGGGGCTGAAGGTGTCTTTAGTTTGTCTACTTTAATTTTCTGTTAAAATCTGAGGAACCTTGTCAAAGTAGGTGAAAGATTCAGACAGAAGATTTGCTTTTAATACATGTTTTGGCTCTAGCTCTGTTTCCTATATCTCATCTATAGCAGCCTGATCTTGATCTGTTTCCATTAAATCTTCGCTCGAGGACTTATTTCCATATGATCTTAACAACTTGTTGATAGCACTGTCAACTATTCTAGTAAAACACATATGATGGGTTAGGGTCAATATGTCTTTTGCAATATACACCATTTTAGGAATATCTTTGAAGTCATTAACACACTCTTGCCAGATTTTTCACCATGCATCATGTTTGTCTCTCTGACTTCTTCCCAGGACTCAGTAATATTGTCAGCAACATTTGGAATGCTATAGCGCTTTCAAAAATCTGGAAAAGATGTAAAAAGTTTTGTAACTGCAGTTTTTATTCAGAAGAACAAATGATTCTAAAATTATAGATTTTGAAACTGCAAGAATTTATGCTAGGCATTCATAGATCTTGGAATAGTTATATTCACTAAAACATCTCTCAAGGTGAAGAGGTATGTAGAGGTTTGGTTCATCACTACATCTGATGTATCTCTTTTAGTGAAAGGAAATGATTGTAAGGTTCATATCATGCATTCTATGCCTGAGGAAGCTAGTTTAGCACTTTAGGCCATGTGTATTTGACTGACAGAACCTGTACTGCCAGAGTTTCTCATATGTTAGTTATCTAGGTTTTCCAAATATTATCCTTTAAATGTTGTACTAATTTTGCAAACTGGCTGCACATGTTGAAAATGCCATTATTTGCTTTGAATTGCAAACTTTAAATGTTTTGTTCAAATTATATGATTTTCTTTCACTTGAGTTTTACTGGAAATCTCACTTTACATGAGTACATATTGTGTTCATCATCAAAGTGTTTTTTAGACAGCTGAATAAACTGAGTATAATTGAGCATCTGGCAGCTTTTGTTCCCTTTGCCTGTCATCAAGCAGTATATTTAAAATTAGTATATATCAGTATATATTAGTATATATATCAGCAGTATATATATCGAAGGCTCAGATTGGGGTATTAAATGTGTGTGGATGTATCCAAGATGAGAAAAAAGAGATAGGTAGTATGTTTGAGGAAAGGAACCTGGATGTTTTGGCTCTGAGTGAACCAAAGCTCAAAGGTAAAGGGGAAGAGTGGTTTGGGAATGTCTTGGGAGTAAAGTCAAGGGTTAGTGAGAGGACAAGAGCAAGGGAAGGAATAGCACTACTCTTGAAACAGGAGTGATGGGAGTATGTGATAGAGTGTAAGAAAGTAATCTCTAGATTGATATGGGTAAAACTGAAAGTTGATGGAGAGAGATGGGTGATTATTGGTGCATATGCACCTGGGCATGAGAAGAAAGATCATGAGGCAAGTGTTTTGGGAGCAGCTGAGTGAGTGTGTTAGTAGTTTTGATGCATGAGACTGGGTTTTAGTGATGGGTGATTTGAATGCAAAGGTGAGTAATGTGGCAGTTGAGGGAATAATTGGTGTACATGGGGTGTTCAATGTTGTAAATGGAAATGGTGAAGAGCTTGTAGATTTATGTGCTGAAAAAGGACTGGTGATTGGGAATACCTGGTATACATATGTAATTAGGAGAGATGGCCAGAGAGCGTTATTGGATTACGTGTTAATTGATAGGCGCACGAAATAGAGACTTTTCATTGTTATGTGATGAGAGTTGCGACTGGAGGGCTGTCTGATCATTATCTTGTGGAGGCGAAGATGAAGATTTGTAGAGGTTTTCAGAAAAGAAGAGAGAATGTTGGGGTGAAGAGAGTGGTGAGAGTAAGTGAGCTTGGGAAGAAGACTTGTGTGAGAAAGTACCAGGAGAGACTGAGTACAGAATGGAAAAAGGTGAGAACAAAGGAGGTAAGGGGAGTGGGGGAGGAATAGGATGTATTTAGGGAAGCAGTGAAGGCTTGCGTAAAAGATGCTTGTGGCATGAAAAGCGTGGGAGGTGGGCAGTTTAGAAAGGGTAGTGAGTGTTGAGATGAAGAAGAAAGATTATTAGTAAAAGAGAAGAGAGAGGCATTTGGATGAGTTTTGCAGGGAAATAATGCAAGTGATTTGGAGATGTATAAAAGAAAGAGGCAGGAGGTCAAGAGAAGGGTGCAAGAGGTGAAAAAGAGGGCAAATGAGAGTTGGGGTGAGAGAGTATCATTAAAATTTAGGGAGAATAAAAAGATGTTTTGGCAGGAGGTAAATAAAGTGCGTAAGACAAGGGAGCAAATGGGAACATCAGTGAAGGGGGCTAATGGGAAGGTGATAACAAGTAGTGGTGATGTGAGAAGGAGGTGAGTGAGTATTTTGAAGGTTTGTTGAATGTGTTTGATGATAGAGTGGCAGATATAGGGTGTTTTGGTCGAGATGGTGTGCAAAGTGAGAGGGTTAGGGAAAGTGATTTGGTAAACAAAGAAGAGGTAGTTAAAGCTTTACGGAAGATGAAAGCCGGTAAGGCAGCAGGTTTGGATGGCATTGCAGTGGAATTTATTAAAAAAGGGGGTGACTGTATTGTTGACTGGTTGGTAAGGTTAATGTATGTATGACCTATGGTGAAGTGCCTGAGGATTGGCAGAATATGTGCATAGTGCCATTGTACAAAGGCAAAGGGGATAAAAGTGAGTGCACAAATTACAGAGGTATAAGTTTGTTGAGTATTCCTTGGAAATTATATGGGAGGGTATTGATTGAGAGGGCGAGGGCTTGTGCAGAGCATCTGAATGGGGAAGAGCAGTGTGGTTTCTGAAGTGGTAGAGGATGTGTGGATCAGGTGTTTGCTTTGAAAAATGTATGTGAGAAATACTTAGAAAAGCAAATGGATTTGTATGCAGCATTTATGGATCTGGAGAAGGCATATGATAGAGTTGATAGAGATGCTCTGTGGAAGGTATTAAGAATATATTGTGTGGGAGGCAAGTTGTTTGAAGCAGTGAAAAGTTTTTATCGAGGATGTAAGGCATGTGTACGAGTAGGAAAAGAGGAAAGTGATTGGTTCTCAGTGAATGTTGGTTTGTGGCAGGGGTGCGTGATGTCTCCATGGTTGTTTACTTTGTTTATGGATGGGGTTGTTAGGGAGGTGAATGCAAGAGTTTTTGAAAGAGGGGGCAAGTATGCAGTCTGTTGTGGATGAGAATGCTTGGGAAGTGAGTCAGTTGTTGTTTGCTGATGATACAGCGCTGGTGGCTGATTCGTGTGAGAAATTGCTGAAGCTGGTGACTGAGTTTGGTAAAGTGTGTGAAAGAAGAAAGCTGAGAATAAATGTGAATATGAGCAAGGTTATTCGGTACAGTAGGGTTGAGGGACAAATCAATTGGGAGGTAAGTTTGAATGGAGAAAAACTGGTGGAAGTAAAGTGTTTTAGATATCTTGAAGTGGATTTGGCAGCGGATGGAACCATGGAAGTGGAAGTGAATTATAGGGTGGGGGAGGGGCCGAAAATTCAGGGAGCGTTAAAAAATTATTGAAGTCGAGAGTGTTATCTTGGAAAGCAAAAATGGGTATGTTTGAAGGAATAGTGGTTCCAACAATGTTATATGGTTGCAAGGCGTGGGCTATAGATAGAGTTCTGCAGAGGATGGTGGATTTGCTGGAGATGAGATGTTTGAGGACAATATGTAGTGTGAGGTGGTTTGATCGAGTAAGTAATGAAAGGGTAAGAGAGATGTATGGTAATAAAAAGAGTGTGGTTGAGAGAGCAGAAGAGGGTGTTTTGAAATGGTTTGGTCACATGGAGAGAATGAGTGAGGAAAGATTGACAAATAGGATATATGTGTCAGAGGTGGAGGCAATGAGAAGTGAGAGACCAAATTGGAGGTGGAAAGATGGAGTGAAAAAGATTTTGAGTGATCAGGGCCAGAACATGCAGGAGGGTGAAAGGCATGAAAGGAATTGAATGAACTGGAATGATGTGGTATACCGGGGTCAACATGCTGTCAATGGATTGAACCAGGGCATGTGAAGCATCTGGGGTAAACCATGAAAAGTTTTGTGGGGCCTGGATGTGGAAAGGGAGCTGTGGTTTCGGTGCATTATACATGACAGCTAGAGACTGAGTGTGAATGAATGTGGCCTTTGTTGTCTTTTCCTAGTGCTACCTCATGCACATGCAGGGGGAGGGGGTTGTCATTTCATGTGTGGTGGGGTGGTGACAGGAATGAATAAGGGCAGGTAGTATGAATTATGTGCATGTGTATATATGCATGTGTCTGTGAGTGTATATATATATATATACATTGAGATGTATAGGTATGTATATTTGCATGTGTTGATGTGTCTGTATATACATGTGTGTATGTGGGTGGGTTGGGCCATTCTTTCATCTATTTCCTTGCGCTACCTCGCTGACGGGGGAGACAGCGACAAAGTATAATAGATATAAAAAATATTAGTATATATAGTATATATAATTTAATGTATGTATGACTCATGGTGAGGTGCCTGAGGATTGGCGGAATGCGTGCATAGTGCCATTGTACAAAGGCAAAGGGAATAAGAGTGAGTGCTCAAATTACAGAGCTATAAGTTTGTTGAGTATTCCTGGTAAATTATATGGGAGGGTATTGATTGAGAGGGTGAAGGCATGTACAGAGCATCAGATTGGGGAAGAGCAGTGTGGTTTCAGAAGTGGTAGAGGATGTGTGGATCAGGTGTTTGCTTTGAAGAATGTATGTGAGAAATACTTAGAAAAGCAAATAGATTTGTATGTAGCATTTATGGATCTGGAGAAGGCATATGATAGAGTTGATAGAGATGCTCTGTGGAAGGTATTAAGAATATATGGTGTGGGAGGCAAGTTGTTAGAAGCAGTGAAAAGTTTTTATCGAGGATGTAAGGCATGTGTACGTGTAGGAAGAGAGGAAAGTGATTGGTTCTCAGTGAATGTAGGTTTGCGGCAGGGGTGTGTGATGTCTCCATGGTTGTTTAATTTGTTTATGGATGGGGTTGTTAGGGAGGTGAATGCAAGAGTTTTGGAAAGAGGGGCAAGTATGAAGTCTGTTGGGGATGAGAGAGCTTGGGAAGTGAGTCAGTTGTTGTTCGCTGATGATACAGCGCTGGTGGCTGATTCATGTGAGAAACTGCAGAAGCTGGTGACTGAGTTTGGTAAAGTGTGTGAAAGAAGAAAGTTAAGAGTAGATGTGAATAAGAGCAAGGTTATTAGGTACAGTAGGGTTGAGGGTCAAGTCAATTGGGAGGTGAGTTTGAATGGAGAAAAACTGGAGGAAGTGAAGTGTTTTAGATATCTGGGAGTGGATCTGGCAGCGGATTGAACCATGGAAGCGGAAGTGGATCATAGGGTGGGGGAGGGGGCGAAAATTCTGGGAGCCTTGAAGAATGTGTGGAAGTCGAGAACATTATCTCGGAAAGCAAAAATGGGTATGTTTGAAGGAATAGTGGTTCCAACAATATTGTATGGTTGCGAGGCGTGGGCTATGGATAGAGTGGTGCGCAGGAGGATGGATGTGCTGGAAATGAGATGTTTGAGGACAATGTGTGGTGTGAGGTGGTTTGATCGAGTAAGTAACGTAAGGGTAAGAGAGATGTGTGGAAATAAAAAGAGCATGGTTGAGAGAGCAGAAGAGGGTGTTTTGAAATGGTTTGGGCACATGGAGAGAATGAGTGAGGAAAGATTGACCAAGAGGATATATGTGTCAGAGGTGGAGGGAACGAGGAGAAGTGGGAGACCAAATTGGAGGTGGAAAGATGGAGTGAAGAAGATTTTGTGTGATCGGGGCCTGAACATGCAGGAGGGTGAAAGGAGGGCAAGGAATAGAGTGAATTGGAGCGATGTGGTATACCGGGGTTGATGTGCTGTCAGTGGATTGAATCAGGGCATGTGAAGCATCTGGGGTAAACTATGGAAAGCTGTGTAGGTATGTATATTTGCGTGTGTGGAAGTATGTATATACATGTGTATGGGGGTGGGTTGGGTCATTTCTTTCGTCTGTTTCCTTGCGCTACCTCGCAAACGCGGGAGACCGGCAAAAAAAAAGAAAAAAAAAAAATATTGATATATATCAGTACCTGTGTAATCAGACTTCCCAGTTGTGCACTTGTTCAAGACAGGTATATTCAATCTTTTGTTACACAGGGTTACCTTAGATTGAGGTTCTGCCTACCACAGATGACATTGGACAGCAGGGATATATTTTCACATGGTCCATAGATAGCAGACTACAATGGCTAGTGATTTGTATTGGTCACCTGGGTGATTATGCATTAGTTTTTGGGCTTAACCAAATAATTCAGAGTCGAAAAGGATGTATATGCAACACAAAACCATCAGCTTACCATATCTAAGCTCAGAAAGGAATTTATAGTTACAAACTGAAATTCTTTTTGAGTATCATTATTAAGGGACATTTGTTATTCCAGATCTCATCTGTGGCTCAGTGGGTTTCGTATTTCTGATGTTGATCGTAATCATAGCCATATATGTGATCAAATCTCGCAACATGTCATCTCAACCAAGAGTGATGACTTGTAATGGAAATGGTCACATAAATGGCAAGAGGAACACACAGGGCATCAATGCTGGGCAGCCAGAAGGACAGTCTGATGTTGAAGGTCAAGATATGGAAGTATATATTCCAATGTTAACTCAGATACCCCCAGATTTTAAGTCACCACCACTCGATACTAAGGTATGTAAGATATTAACATTGAAATGTGCACATTTGTCTAAAGAGTCCTTTGTATGTATAATTTAAAGATGATATCCTGTGAATACAGATCATTGACTCTAAGGTATGAAAGTTTTCTGTGGTAATATATGATAATCAGTAGAAAAGAGAGAGTTATTAATGTGGGTTGCCAGATTACAAAATGCACTACTTCTGAAGCAAGAGTTGTGGGAGTGTGTGATAGAGTGTAAGAAAGTAAATTCTAGATTGATGTGGGTAAAACTGAAAGTGGATGAAGAGAGATAGGTGATTATTGATGCCTATGCCTCTGTATAGTGCCAATTTACGAAGGCAAAGGTGATAAAGATGAGTGTTCAAACTATAGTGGCATAAGTTTGTTGAGTATTCCTGGAAAGTAGTATGGGAGGGTATTGATTTAGAGGGTTAAGGCATGTACAGAGCTCCAGATTGGGGGGGAGCAGTGTGGTTTCAGAAGTGTAAAAGGATGTGTGGATCAGGTGTTTGCTTTGAAGAATGTGGGTGAGAAATACTAAAAAAAAAACAGATGGATTTGTTTTTAAGAGTCCACGGGGAAAATGAAACATGATAAGAGACGTAGTTAGGACGCCATTTGATGAACATGCGATTGTCCAAGACAGACAACGAGCATATCGTAAACTTATTATTTTACAAATTTTATCAACAGTAAAGATATCCAATTTGTATAAACCATCACAAATATTAACATTATAATTCTTTGTGTATTTGATAATAGAAGATTCAATGACATTTCTCGTGGTAATAGAGTTAGAGTTCATAAATGAGATGGCATTACTCCAGTCAGTACAGTGATCATAGTTTTTAACGTGATTAAACAAGGCATTTGATTCTTGTCCCGTTCTTATACTATATTTATGTTGCTTAAGTCTAACAGAAAGATCCTTATCAGTCTGCTGAACATAAAACTTATCACAATTTCTGGTGAATTCCTGATCAAGATATTCTTTATAATATTATTGTTGCTGAAGGCAACATTTACATTAAAGGATTTAAGCAACATGGGAAGTAAAGTAAAATTATTAGTAAAAGGGATAACTAAAAGACTCTTGGTGTCAATGGGAGGTTTGAGCTCAACTCTATAAAATGATTTCTTTGCTAACTTAAGGGATTTATCAATGAAAGATATAGGGTACTTTAACTTAGATCCAATAGAATATATCTTTTCAAACTCATCATCATTATACTCTGGACTCCAAACATGTAATGCCCTAAGGAACATAGATTGAAATTATGATAATCTAACTCTGTCATGTTGAGATGAGTAATAATGGCTATATGATACGCTCATTGTCTGTCTTGGACAATTGCATGTTTACTAAATGGCGTCCTAGCTACGTCTCTTCGTTGTATATCAACTGACTGATATATTTCTCTCTTGTGTCTCCCCTGATGATGTGATTATTACACGAAAGTGCACTTGGGAACTTATTGTGTTTCATTTTCCCCGTGGACTCTTAAGAATGTACTTGATCACGCACAAAATTGTGATCCTTTCCAAGATGGATTTGTACGTAGCATTTATGGATCTGGAGAAGGCATATGACAGGGTTGATTGAGTATGTATATATATAGTGTGGGAAGTAAGCTGCTAGAAGCAGTGAAAGTTTTTACCAAGAATGTAAGGCATGTGTATGAATAGGAAGAGAGGAGAGTGGTTGGTTCTCAGTGAATGTTAGTTTGTGGCAAGGGTGTGTGATATCCTCATGGTTGTTTAATTTGTTAATGGATGGTGTGGTTAGGGAGGTAAATGTAAGAGTTTTGGAGAAGGGCAAGTATGCTGTCTGTTGGAGATGAGAGGGCTTGGGAAGTGAGTCGGTTGTTGTTCGCTGATGATACAGCACTGGTGGATGATTCAAGTGAGAAACTGCAGCAGTTGGTGACTGAGTTTGGACACATGTGAAAGGAGAAAGCTGAGAGTAAATATGAATAGGAGCAAGGTTATTAGGTTCACTAGGGTTGAGAGTTAAGTAAATTGGGATGTATGTTTGAATGTAGAAAAATTGGAGGAAGTGAAGTGTTTTAGATATCTGGATGTGAACTTAGCAGTGAATGAATTCATGGAAGTGGAAGTGAGTCACAGGGTGGGGGAGAGGGGGGGAGGTTCTAGGAGGAATGAAGAATGTGTGGAATGAGAGAACATTATCTTGAAGAGCTAATATGGGTATGTTTGAAGGAATAGTAGTTCCAACAATAATATATGGTTGCAAGGCATGGGCTATAGATAGGGTTGTATGGAGGAGGATGGATTTGTTGGAAATGAAATGTTTGAGGACAATATGTGGTGTGAGGTGGATTGATCGAGTGAGTAATGAAAGGGTAAGAGAGATGTGGTAATAAAAAGAGTGTGGTTGAGAGAATGAGTGAGGGGAGATTAACAGAGAGATATATGTGTCAGAGGTGGAGGGAACAAGAAGTGGGAGACCAAATTTGAGGTGGAAGGATGGAGTGAAAAAGATTTTGAGCAATCGGGACCTGAACATACAGGAGGATGAAAGGCGTGCAAAGAAGAGATGAATTGGAAGGATGTGTTATACCGGGGTCACGTGCTGTCACTGGATTGAACCAGGCCAAATTGGATTTTGAAGGATGGAGTGAAAAAGATTATGAACGATTGGGGCCAGAGCATACAGGAGGGTGAGATGTGTGCAAGGAATAGAGTAAATTGGAATGATGTAGTATACTGGAGTCGACGTGCTGTCAATGGACTGAACCAGGGCATGTGAAACATTAGGGGTATACCATGGAAAGGTCTGTGGGGCGTGGATACGAATCAGGAGCTGAGGTTTCAGTGCATTACACGACAGCTAGAGATGGATTCTGAATGAATATGGCCTTTTTTGTCTGTACTTGGTGCTACCTCGATGAAGCAAGGGTTAAGGATGCTGTTTCCTGTGGGGTGGGGTGGTGCCAGGGATGGATGAAGGCAAGCAAATTTGAATATGTACATGTGTATATGTCTGTCTATGTGTATATATCCATATATATATATGTAATTTATATTCATTTTATTATACTTTGTCACTGTCTACCGCGTTAGTGACGTTGCGCAAGGAAACAGACAAAAGAATGGCCCAACCCACTCACATACACATGTATATACATACATGCCCACACTTGCACATATGCATACCTATACATTTCAAATTATACATACATATACATACACAGACATATACATATATGCACATGTCCATATTCATACTTGCTGCCTTCATTCATTCCTGCTGCCACCCCGCCACACATGAAATGGCACCCCCCCTCCCTCTGTGCACGTGAGGTAGTGCTAGGAAAAGACAACATATACCACATTCGTTCACACCCAGTCTCTCGCTGTCATGTGTAATGCACTGAAACCACAGCTCCCTTTCCACATCCAGGTCCCACAAAACTTTCCATGGTTTACCCTAGACACTTCACATGCCTTTCCCTAGACACTTCACATGCCCTGGTTCAATCCATTGACAGCAGGTCGACCCTGGTATATCACATCGTTCCAATTCACTCTAGTCCTTGCATTCCTTTCACCCTCATGTATGTTCCGGCCCCAGTTGCTCAAAATCTTTTTCACTGCATCCTTCCACCTCCAATTTGGTCTCCTGCTTCTCCTTGTTCCCTCCACCTCTGACACATATATCCTCTTTGTCAATCTTTCTTCACTCATTCTCTCCATGTGACCAAACCATTTCAATACACCCTCTTCTGCTCTGTCAACCACACTCTTTTTATTACCACACATCTCTCTTACCATTTCATTACTTACTCGATCAAACCACCTCACACCACATATTGTCCTCAAACATCTCATTTCCAACACATCCACCCTCCTCCGCACATCTCTATCTATAACCAACACCTCACAACCACATAACATAGTTGGAACCGCTAATCTTTCAAACATACCCATTTCTGCTCTCTTAGATACTGTTATCACCTTCCACACACTCTTCAACGTTTCCAGAACCTTCCCCCCCCCTCTCCCACCCTGTGACTCACTTTATGGATCTGGAGAAGGCATATGATAGAGTTGTTCTGTGGAAGGTATTAAGAGTATATGGTGTGGGAGGTAAATTGCTAGAAACAGTGAAAAGTTTTTATTGAGGATGTAAGGCATGTGTGCGAGTAGGAAGAGAGGAAAGTGATTGTTCCCAGTGAATGTCGGTTTGCGGCAGGGGTGCATGATGTCTCCATGGCTGTTTAATTTGTTTATGGATGGGGTTGTTAGACAGGTGAATGCAAGAGTTTTGGAATGAGGGGCAAGTATGCAGTCTGTTGTAGATGAGAGGGCTTGGGAAGTGAGTCAGTTTTTGTCGCTGATGACACAGTACTGATGGCTGATTTGGATGAGAAACTGCAGAGGTTGGTGACTGAGTTTGGTAAAGTGTGTGAAAGAAGGAAATTGAGAGTAAATATGAATAAGTGCAAGATTATTAGGTTCAGTAAGGTTGAGGGACAAGTGAATTGGAAGGTAAGATTCAGTGGAGAAAAACTGGAGGAAGTGAAATGTTTTAGATATCTGGGAGTCGATTTAGCAGTGGATGGAACCATGGAAGCGAAAATGATTCACTGGGTGGGGGAGGGGGTGAAGGTTCTGGGAGCGTTGAAGAATGTGTGGAAGGCAAGAACATTATTTTGGAGAGCAAAAATGGGTAACTTTGAAGGAATAGTAGTTCCAAGAATGTTATATGTTTGGGAGGCGTGGGCTATAGATAGGGCTGTGTGGAGGAGGGTGGATGTGTTTTAAATGAGATGTTTAAGGACAATATGCGGTGTAAGGTGGTTTAATTAAGTAAGTAATGAAAGGATGAGAGAGATTTGTGGTAATAAAATGAGTGTGGTTGAGAGAGCAGAAGATGGTGTATTGAAATGGTTTGGTCACATGGAGAGAATGAGTGAGGAAAGATTGATACAGGGGCTATATGTGTGGAGGGAACGAGGAGAAGTGGGAGACCAAATTGGAGGTGGAAAGATGGAGTGAAAAAGATTTTGAGCGATCAGGGCCTGAACATGCAGGAAGGTGAAAGGCATGCAAGGAATAGAGTGAAATTGGAACGATGTGGTATACCGGGGTTGACGTGCTGTCAATGGATTGAACCATGGCATGTGAAGCATCTGGGGTAAACCATAGAAAGTTTTTGTGGGGTCTAGATGTGGAAAGGGAGCTGTGGTTTCAGTGCATTACACATGATATCTAGAGACTGAGTGTTGTCTTTTCCTAGTGCTACCTTGCACGTGCGGGGGAGGAGAGGGGCTGCCATTTCATGTGTGATGGGTTGGCGATTGGAATGGATGAGGGCAATATGAATATGTACATGTGTATATATGTATATGTCTGTGTATATATATGTATATATACGTTGAAATGTATAGGTGCATATATGTGCATATGTGGGCATGTATGTATATGCATGCGTATGTGGGTGGGTTGTCCCATTCTTTTCTTTGTTTCCTTACGCTACCTCGCTAATGTGGGAGACAGCGACAAAGTATAATAGATAAGTATATGTATTTATTATACTTTGTCGCTGTCTCCTGCGTTAGCAAGGTAGTGCAAGGAAACAGATGAAAGAATGGCCCAACTCACCCACATATACATGTATATACATACACGTCCACACACACACATATACATACCTATACATCTCAACATATACATATATATACACTCACAGACATATACATATATACACATTTACATAATTCATAGTGTCTGCCCTTATTCATTTCCATTGCCATCCCACCACACATGAAATGACAACCCCCTCCCCCCGCATGTGGGCGAGGTAGCACTAGGAAAAAGACAACAAAGGCCACATTTGTTCACACTCAGTCTCTAGCTGTCATTTATAATGCACTGAAACCACAGCTCCCTTTCCACATCCAGGCCCCACAAAACTTTCCATGGTTTAACCTAGATGTTTCACAAGCCCTGGTTCAATCCATTGACAGCACATCGACCCCGGTATAACACATCATGTGTGCAAAGTGAGAGGGTAAGGGAGAATGATTTGGCAAACAGAGAAGAGGTAGTAAAAGCTTTGCGGAAGATGAAAGCTGGCAAGGCAGCGGATTTGGATGGTATTGTAGTGGAATTTATTAAGAAAGGGGGTGACTGTATTGTTAACTGGCTGGTAAGGTTATTTAATGTATGTATGACTGGTTGGTAAGGCTATTTAATGTATGTATGACTCATGTTGATGTGCCTGAGGATTGGTGGAATGCTTGCATATTGCCATTGTACAAAGGGGATAAAAGTGAGTGCTCAAAATACAGAGATATAAGTTTGTTGAGTTTTCCCAGTAAATTATATGGGAGGGTATTGATTGAGAGGGTGAAGGCATGTTCAGAGCTTCAGATTGGGGAAGAGCAGAGTGGTTTCAGAAGTGGTAGAGGATGTGTGGATCAGGTGTTTGCTTTGAAGAATGTATGTGAGAAATGCTTAGAAAAGCAAATGGATTTTTATGTAGCATTTATGGATCTGTAGAAGGCATATGATAGAGTTGATATAGATGCTCTGTGGAAGGTATTAAGAATATATGGTGTGGGAGGCAAGTTGTTAGAAGTAGTTAAAAGTTTTTATCGAAGATGTAAGGCATGTGTACATCTTGGAAGAGAGTTAAGTGATTGGTTCTCAGTGAATGTTGGTTTGTGGCATGGGTGCGTGATGTCTCTATGGTTGTTTAATTTGTTTATGGATGGGGTTGTTAGGGAGGTGAATGCAAGAGTTTTGGAAAGAGGGGCAAGTATGCAGTGTGTTGTGGATGAGAGAGCTTGGGAAGTGAGTCAGTTGTTTTTTGCTGATGATACAGCACTGGTGGCTGATTCGGGTGAGAAACTGCAGAAGCTGGTAACTGAGCTTGGTAAAGTGTAAAAAAAGAAAGCTGAGAGTAAATATGAACAAGAGCAAGGTTAATAGATGCTGTAGGGTTGAGGGACAAGTCTATTGGGAGGTAAGTTTGAATGGAGAAAAACTGGAGGAAGTGAAGTGTTTTAGATATCTGAGAGTGGATTTGGCCGCGGATGGAACCATGGAAGTGAAAGTGAATCATAGGGTGGGGGAGGGGGCAAAAGTTCTGGGAGCGTTTAAGAATGTGTGGAAGTTGAGAACGTTTTCTTGGAAAGCAAAAATGGGTATGTTTGAAGGAATGGTGGTTCCAACAATGTTATATGGTTGCGAGGCATGTGCTAAAGATAGAGTTGTGCAGAGGAGGGTGGATGTGCTGGAAATGAGATGTTTGAGGACAATATGTGGTGTGAGGTGGTATGACTGAGTAAGTAATGAAAGGGTAAGAGAGATGTATGGTAATAAAAAGTGTTTGGTTGAGAGAGCAGAAGAGGATGTTTTGAAATGGTTTGGTCACATGGAGAGAATGAGTGAGGAAAGATTGAAAGAGAGGATATATGTGTCGGAGTTGTAGGGAACGAGGAGAAGTGGGAGACCAAAATGGAGGTGGAAAGATGGAGTGAAGAAGATTTTGAGTGATTAGGGCCTAAACATGCAGGAGGGTGAAAGGGATGCAAGGAATAGAGTGAATTGGAACTATGTGGTATACCGGGGTTGACGTACTCTCAATGGATTGAATCAGGGCATGTGAAGTGTCTCGGGTAAACCATGGAAAGTTCTTTGGGGCCTGGATATGGAAAGGGAGCTGTGATTTTGGTGCATTATACATGACAGTTAGAGACTGAGTGTGAACGAATATGACCTTTGTTCTCTTTTTCCTAGTGCTGTCTCGCGCACATGCAGGGGGCGGGTGTTGTTGTTTCATGTGTGGTGGGATGGCGACGGGAATGAATAAGGGTAGACAGTATGAATTATGTACATGTGTATATATTCCTATGATTCCAAGGGGAAAATGAAACATGAAAAGGTCCCAAGTGCACTTGATCGTGCAAAATTGTGATCCTTCCCAATGTGTATATATGTATATGTCTGTGTGTTTATATATTTGTATACCTTGAGATGTATAGGTATGTATATGTACATGGGTGGATGTGTATGTATATACATATGTATGTAGGTGGGTTGGGCCATTCTTTTGTCTCTTTCCTTGCACTACCTTGCTAACTCGGGAGACAGCGACAAAGTATAATAGTAATATTAAACGTGTGTAAGTAGGAGAGATGGCCAGAGAGCGTTATTGGATTACGTTTTAATTGATAGGTATGTGAAAGAGAGACTTTTGGATGTTGATGTGCTGAGAGGTGCAACTGGAGGTATGTCTGATCGTTATCTTGTGGAGGTGAATGTGAAGATATAAAGAGATTTTCAGAAAAGAAGAGAGAATTTTGGGGTGAAGAGAGTGGTGAGAGTAAGTGAGCTTAGGAAGGAGACTTTTGTGAGGAAGTACCAGGAGAGACTGAGTGCAGAATGGAAAAAGGTGAGAACAAAGGATGTAAGGGGAATGGTTGAGGAATGGGATGTATTTAGGGAAGCAGTGATGGCTTGCACAAAAGATGCTTGTGGCATGAGAAGCGTGGGAGGTGGGCAGATTGGAAAGGGTAGTGAGTGGTGGGATGAAGAAGTAAGATTATTAGTGAAAGAGAAGAGAAAGGCATTTGGACAATTTTTGCAGGGAATAATGCAAATGAGTGGGAGATGTATAAAAGAAAGAGGCAGGAGGTCAAGAGAAAGGTGCAATAGGTGAAAAAGAGGGCAAATGAGAGTTGAGGTGAGAGAGTATCATTGAATTTTAGGGAGAATAAAAAGACGTTTTGGAAGGGGGTAAATATAGTGCATAAGACAAGTGAACAAATGGGAACATCAGTGAAGGGGGCTAATGGAGAGGTGATAACAAGTAGTGGTGATGTGAGAAGGAGATTGAGTGAATGTTTTTGATGATAGAGTGGCAGATATAGGGTGATTTGGTCGAGGTGGTGTGCAAAGTGAGAGGGTTAAGGCGAATGATTTGGTAAACAGAGAAGAGGTAGTAAAAGCTTTGCAGAAGATGAAAGCCGGCAAGGCAGTGGATTTGGATGTTATTGCAGTGGAATTTATTTAAAAAGGGGGTGACTGTATTGTTAACTGGTTGGTAAGGTTATTTAATGTATGTATGACTGGTTGGTAAGGTTATTTAATGTATGTATGACTCATGTTGAGGTGCCTGAGGATTGGTGGAATGCTTGCATATTGCCGTTGTACAAAGGCAAAGGGGATAAGAGTGAGTGCTCAAAATACAGAGGTATAAGTTTGTTGAGTTTTCCTGGTGAATTATATGGGAGGGTATTGATTGAGAGGGTGAAGGCATGTACAGAGCATCAGATTGGGGAAGAGCAGTGTGGTTTCAGAAGTGGTAGAGGATGTGTGGATCAGGTGTTTGCTTTGAAGAATTTATGTGAGAAATACTTATAAAAGCAAATGGATTTGTATGTAGCATTTATAGATCTGTAGAAGGCATATGATAGAGTTGATATAGATGCTCTGTGGAAGGTATTAAGAATATATGGTGTGGGAGGCAAGTTGTTAGAAGAAGTGAAAAGTTTTATCGAGGATGTAAGGCATGTGTACATGTAGGAAGAGAGTTAAGTGATTGGTTCTCAGTGAATGTTGGTTTGCGGCAGGGGTGTGTGATGTCTCCATGGTTGTTTAATTTGTTTATGGATGGGGTTGTTAGGGAGGTGAATGCAAGAGTTTTGGAAAGAGAGGCAAGTATGCAGCATGTTGTGGATGAGAGAGCTTGGGAAGTGAGTCAGTTGTTGTTTGCTGATGATACAGTGCTGGTGGCTGATTCGGGTGAGAAACTGCAGAAGCTGGTGACTGAGCTTGGTAAAGTGTAAAAGAAGAAAGCTGAGAGTAAATGTGAATAAGAGCAAGGTTAATAGGTGCTGTAGGGTTGAGGGACAAGTCTATTGGGAGGTACATTTGAATGGAGAAAAACTGGAGGAAGTGAGGTGTTTTAGATATCTGAGAGTGGATTTGGCCGCGGATGGAACCATGGAAGTGGAAGTGAATCACAGGGTAGGGGAGGTGGCAAAAGTTCTGGGAGCGTTGAAGAATGTGTGGAAGTCGAGAACGTTATCTTGGAAAGCAAAAATGGGTATGTTTGAAGGAATGGTGGTTCCAACAATGTTATATGGTGTCGAGGCATGGGCTAAAGATAGAGTTGTGCGGAGGATGGTGGATGTGCTGGAAATGAGATGTTTGAGGACAATATGTGGTGTGAGGTGGTTTGACCGAGTAAGTAATGAAAGGGTAAGAGAGATGTATGGTAATAAAAAGAGTTTGGTTGAGAGAGCAGAAGAGGGTGTTTTGAAATGGTTTGGTCACATGGAGAGAATGAGTGAGGAAAGATTGACAGAGAGGATATATGTGTCGGAGTTGTAGGGAATGAGGAGAAGTGGGAGACCAAATCGGAGGTGGAAAGATGGAGTGAAAAGGATTTTAAGTGATTAGGGCCTGAACATGTAGGAGGGTGAAAGGGATGCAAGGAATAGAGTGAATTGGAACTACATGGTATACCGGGGTCGACGTACTGTCAATGGATTGAACCAGGGCATGTGAAGCGTCTGGGGTAATCCATGGAAAGTTCTTTGGGGCCTGGATATGGAAAGGGAGCTGTGATTTTGGTGCATTATACATGACAGTTAGAGACTGTGTGTGAACGAATGTGGCCTTTGTTCTCTTTTTCCTAGCGCTACCTCACGCACATGCGGGGGGGGATGTTATTATTTCATGTGTGGTGGGATGGCGACGGGAATGAATAAGGGCAGACAGTATGAAATATGTACATGTGTATATATGTATATGTCTGTGTGTGTATATATATGTATACCTTGAGATGTATAGGTATGTATATGTACGTGGGTGGATGTGTATGTATGTGCATATGTATGTAGGTGGGTTGGGCCATTCTTTTGTCTGTTTCCTTGAACTACCTTGCTAACGCGGGAGACAGCAACAAAGTATAATAATAATAATAAACGTATGTAAGTCGGAGAGATGGACAGAGGGCATTATTGGATTACGTGTTAATTGATAGGTATGTGAAAGGGAGACTTTTGGATGTTGATGTGCTAAGAGATGCAACTGGAGGGATGTCTGATCATTATCTTGTGGAAGCGAAGGTGAAGATATGAAGAGATTTTCAGAAAAGAAGAGAGAATGTTGGGGTGAAGAGAGTGGTGAGAGTAAGTGAGCTTAGGAAGGAGACTTGTGTGAGGAAGTACCAGGAGAGACTGAGTGTAGAATGGAAAAAGGTGAGAACAAAGGATGTAAGGGGAATGGTTGAGGAATGGGATGTATTTAGGGAAGCAGTGATGGCTTGCGCAAGAGATGCTTGTGGCATGAGAAGTGTGGGAGGTGGGCAGATTGGAAAGTGTAGTGAGTGGTGGGATGAAGAAGTAAGATTATTAGTGAAAGAGAAGAGAAAGGCATTTGGACAATTTTTGCAGGGAATAATGCAAATGAGTGGGAGATGTATAAAAGAAAGAGGCAGGAGGTCAAGAGAAAGGTGCAATAGGTGAAAAAGAGGGCAAATGAGAGTTGAGGTGAGAGAGTATCATTGAATTTTAGGGAGAATAAAAAGACGTTTTGGAAGGGGGTAAATATAGTGCATAAGACAAGTGAACAAATGGGAACATCAGTGAAGGGGGCTAATGGAGAGGTGATAACAAGTAGTGGTGATGTGAGAAGGAGATTGAGTGAATGTTTTTGATGATAGAGTGGCAGATATAGGGTGATTTGGTCGAGGTGGTGTGCAAAGTGAGAGGGTTAAGGCGAATGATTTGGTAAACAGAGAAGAGGTAGTAAAAGCTTTGCAGAAGATGAAAGCCGGCAAGGCAGTGGATTTGGATGTTATTGCAGTGGAATTTATTTAAAAAGGGGGTGACTGTATTGTTAACTGGTTGGTAAGGTTATTTAATGTATGTATGACTGGTTGGTAAGGTTATTTAATGTATGTATGACTCATGTTGAGGTGCCTGAGGATTGGTGGAATGCTTGCATATTGCCGTTGTACAAAGGCAAAGGGGATAAGAGTGAGTGCTCAAAATACAGAGGTATAAGTTTGTTGAGTTTTCCTGGTGAATTATATGGGAGGGTATTGATTGAGAGGGTGAAGGCATGTACAGAGCATCAGATTGGGGAAGAGCAGTGTGGTTTCAGAAGTGGTAGAGGATGTGTGGATCAGGTGTTTGCTTTGAAGAATTTATGTGAGAAATACTTATAAAAGCAAATGGATTTGTATGTAGCATTTATAGATCTGTAGAAGGCATATGATAGAGTTGATATAGATGCTCTGTGGAAGGTATTAAGAATATATGGTGTGGGAGGCAAGTTGTTAGAAGAAGTGAAAAGTTTTATCGAGGATGTAAGGCATGTGTACATGTAGGAAGAGAGTTAAGTGATTGGTTCTCAGTGAATGTTGGTTTGCGGCAGGGGTGTGTGATGTCTCCATGGTTGTTTAATTTGTTTATGGATGGGGTTGTTAGGGAGGTGAATGCAAGAGTTTTGGAAAGAGAGGCAAGTATGCAGCATGTTGTGGATGAGAGAGCTTGGGAAGTGAGTCAGTTGTTGTTTGCTGATGATACAGTGCTGGTGGCTGATTCGGGTGAGAAACTGCAGAAGCTGGTGACTGAGCTTGGTAAAGTGTAAAAGAAGAAAGCTGAGAGTAAATGTGAATAAGAGCAAGGTTAATAGGTGCTGTAGGGTTGAGGGACAAGTCTATTGGGAGGTACATTTGAATGGAGAAAAACTGGAGGAAGTGAGGTGTTTTAGATATCTGAGAGTGGATTTGGCCGCGGATGGAACCATGGAAGTGGAAGTGAATCACAGGGTAGGGGAGGTGGCAAAAGTTCTGGGAGCGTTGAAGAATGTGTGGAAGTCGAGAACGTTATCTTGGAAAGCAAAAATGGGTATGTTTGAAGGAATGGTGGTTCCAACAATGTTATATGGTGTCGAGGCATGGGCTAAAGATAGAGTTGTGCGGAGGATGGTGGATGTGCTGGAAATGAGATGTTTGAGGACAATATGTGGTGTGAGGTGGTTTGACCGAGTAAGTAATGAAAGGGTAAGAGAGATGTATGGTAATAAAAAGAGTTTGGTTGAGAGAGCAGAAGAGGGTGTTTTGAAATGGTTTGGTCACATGGAGAGAATGAGTGAGGAAAGATTGACAGAGAGGATATATGTGTCGGAGTTGTAGGGAATGAGGAGAAGTGGGAGACCAAATCGGAGGTGGAAAGATGGAGTGAAAAGGATTTTAAGTGATTAGGGCCTGAACATGTAGGAGGGTGAAAGGGATGCAAGGAATAGAGTGAATTGGAACTACATGGTATACCGGGGTCGACGTACTGTCAATGGATTGAACCAGGGCATGTGAAGCGTCTGGGGTAATCCATGGAAAGTTCTTTGGGGCCTGGATATGGAAAGGGAGCTGTGATTTTGGTGCATTATACATGACAGTTAGAGACTGTGTGTGAACGAATGTGGCCTTTGTTCTCTTTTTCCTAGCGCTACCTCACGCACATGCGGGGGGGGATGTTATTATTTCATGTGTGGTGGGATGGCGACGGGAATGAATAAGGGCAGACAGTATGAAATATGTACATGTGTATATATGTATATGTCTGTGTGTGTATATATATGTATACCTTGAGATGTATAGGTATGTATATGTACGTGGGTGGATGTGTATGTATGTGCATATGTATGTAGGTGGGTTGGGCCATTCTTTTGTCTGTTTCCTTGAACTACCTTGCTAACGCGGGAGACAGCAACAAAGTATAATAATAATAATAAACGTATGTAAGTCGGAGAGATGGACAGAGGGCATTATTGGATTACGTGTTAATTGATAGGTATGTGAAAGGGAGACTTTTGGATGTTGATGTGCTAAGAGATGCAACTGGAGGGATGTCTGATCATTATCTTGTGGAAGCGAAGGTGAAGATATGAAGAGATTTTCAGAAAAGAAGAGAGAATGTTGGGGTGAAGAGAGTGGTGAGAGTAAGTGAGCTTAGGAAGGAGACTTGTGTGAGGAAGTACCAGGAGAGACTGAGTGTAGAATGGAAAAAGGTGAGAACAAAGGATGTAAGGGGAATGGTTGAGGAATGGGATGTATTTAGGGAAGCAGTGAAGGCTTGCGCAAGAGATGCTTGTGGCATGAGAAGTGTGGGAGGTGGGCAGATTAGAAAGTGTAGTGAGTGGTGGGATGAAGAAGTAAGATTATTAGTGAAAGAGAAGAGAGAGGCATTTGGACGAATTTTGCAAGGAATAATGCAAATGAGTGGGAGATGTATAAAAGAAAGAGGCAGGAGGTCAAGAGAAAGGTGCAATAGGTGAAAAAGAGGGCAAATGAGAGTTGAGGTGAGAGAGTATCATTGAATTTTAGGGAGAATAAAAAGACGTTTTGGAAGGGGGTAAATATAGTGCATAAGACAAGTGAACAAATGGAAACATCAGTGAAGGGGGCTAATGGAGAGGTGATAACAAGTAGTGGTGATGTGAGAAGGAGATGGAGTGAGTATTTGAAGTTTTGTTGAATGTGTTTGATGATAGAGTGGCAGATATATTGGTGTTTGGTCGAGGTGGTGTGCAAAGTGAGAGGGTTAGGGAGAATGATTTGGTAAACAGAGAAAAGGTTGTTAAAGCTTTGTGGAAGATGAAAGCCGGCAAGGCAGTGGGTTTGGATGGTATTGCAATGGAACTTATTAAAAAAGGGGTAACTGTATTGTTGACTGGATAGTAAGATTGTTTAATGTATGTATGACTCATGGTGAGGTGCCTGAGGATTGGCAGAATGCTTGCGTAGTGCCATTGTACAAAGGCAAAGGGGATAACAGTGAGTGCTCAAAATACAGAGGTATAAGTTTGTTGAGTATTCCTGGGAAATTATATCGGATGGTATTGATTGAGGTGAAGGCATGTACAGAGCATCAGATTGGGGAAGAGCAGTGTGGTTTCAGAAGTGGTAGAGGATGTGTGGATCAGGTGTTTGCTTTGAAGAATGTGTATGAGAAATACTTATAAAAGCAAATGGATTTGTATGTAGTATTTATGGATCTGGAGAAGGCATATGATAGAGTTGGTAGAGATGCTCTGGTGAAGGTATTAAGAATATATGGTATGGGATGCAAGTTGTTAGAAGCAGTGAAAAGTTTTTATCGAGGATGTAAGGCATGTGTACGTGTAGGAAGAGAGGAAAGTGCTTGGTTTCCAGAGAATGTTGTTTTGCGGCACGGGTGCGTGATGTCTCCATGGTTGTTTAATTTGTTTATGGATGGGTTTGTTAGGGAGGTGAATATAATAGTTTTGGAAAGAGGGGCAAGTATGCAGTCTGAGAGAGCTTGGGAAGTGAGTCAGTTGTTGTTCGCTGATGGCTGATTCAGATGAGAAACTGCTGAAGCTGGTGACTGAGTTTGGTAAAGTGTGTGAAAGAAGAAAATTGAGTGTAAATGTTAATAAGAGCAAGATTATTAGGTACAGTAGGGTTGAGGGACAAGTCTGTTGGGAGGTAAGTTTGAATGGAGAAAAATTGGAGGAACTGAAATGTTTTATATATCTCGGAAGAGTAGATTTGGCAGCGGATGGAACCATGGCAACGGAAGTGAATAGGGTGTTGGCGGGGGCGAAAGTTCTGGGAGCGTTGAAAAATGTAAAAATGTATGGAACTCGAGAACGTTATCTTGGAAAGCAAAAATGGGTATGTTTGAAGAAATAGTGGTTCCAACAATGTTATATGGTTGCAAGGCATAGGCTATAGATAGGGTTGTGTGGAGGAAGTTGGATGTACTGGAAATGAGATGTTTGAGGACAATATGTGGTGTGAGGTGGTTTGATCGATTAAGTAATAAAAGGTAAGAGAGATGTGTGGTAATAAAAAGAGTGTGGTTGAGAGAGCAGAAAAGGTTGTTTTGAAATGGTTTGGTCTCATGGGAATGAGTGAGGAGAAATTAACAAAGAGGGTATATGTGTCAGAGGTGGAGGCGAATGAGGAGAAGTGGGAGACCAAATTGGAGATGGAAAGATGGAGTGAAAAAGATTCTGAGTGATTGGGGCCTGAACATGCAGGAGGGTAAAAGGCATGCAAGGAATATAGTGAATTGGAACGATGTGGTATACCGGGGTCAACGTGCTGTCAATGGATTGAACCAGAGCATGTGAAGCATCTGGGGTAAACCATGGAAAGTTTTGTGGAGCCTGTCTGTGGAAAGGGAGCTGTTGTTTTGGTGCATTATACATGACAGCTAGAGACTGAGTGTGATCGAATGTGGCCTTTGTTGTTTTTTCCTTGCGCTAGCTCATGCATATGCGGGGAGAGGGTTTTGTCATTTCTTGTGTGTTGGCATGGTAATGGGAATGAATAAAGGCAGCAAGCATTAATTATATACATGTGTATATATGTATATGTCTGTGTGTGTATACATATGTGTACATTGAAATGTGTAGGTATGTATATGTGCGTGTGTGGATGTGTCTGTGTATACATGTGTATGTTAGTGGGTTGGACCATTCTTTCATCTGTTTCCCTGTGCTACCTCGCTAATGCGGAATGAGACAGCAGCAAAGTATATTGTTATATTATACTTTTTTTGTTGTCATCCCACCACTCTTTACCCTTTCTAATCTGCCCATTATCTTGTGGAGGCGAAGGTGAAGATTTGCAGAGGTTTTCGGAAAAGAAGAATGTTTGGGTGAAGAGAGTGGTGAGAGTAAGTGAGCTTGGGAAGGGGACTTGTTTGAGGAAGTACCAGGAGAGACTGAGTGCAGAATGGAAAAAGGTGAGAGCAAAGGATGTAAGGAGAGTGGGGGAGGAATGGGATGTATTTAGGGAAGCAGTGATGGCTTGCGCAAAAGATGCTTGTGGCATGAGAAATGTTGGAGGTGGGAAGATTAGAAAGGTTAGTGAGTGGTGAGATGAGGTAGTAAGATTATTAGTGAAAGAGAAGAGAGAGGCATGTGGTCAATTTTTTTTAGGGAAATAGTGCAAATGACTGGGAGATGTATAAAAGAAAGAGGCAGGAGGTCAAGAGAAAGGTGCAACAGGTGAAAAAGAGGACAAATGAGAGTTGGGTGAGAGAGTATGATTAGATTTTAGGGAGAATAAAAAAATTTGTTTTTGGAAGGAGATGGGAACATCGGTGAAGGGGGAGAATTGGGAGGTGAAAACAAGTAGTTGTGATGTGAGAAGAAGATGGAGTGAGTGTTTTGAAGGTTTGTTGAATGTGTTTGATGATAGGGTGGCAGTTATAGGGTGTATGGTTGAGGTGGTGTGCTAAGTGAGAGGGTCAGGGAGAATGATTTGGTAAACAGAGAAGAGGTAATGAAAGCTTTTGGGAAGATGAAAGCCAGCAAGACGGCAGGTTTGGATAGTATTGTGGATGAATTTATTAAAAAGGGGGTGACTGTGTTGTTGACTGTTTTGTGAGGATACTCAATGTATGTATGGCTCATGGTGAAGTTCCTGAGGACTGGCGGAATGCATGCATAGTGCCATTATACAAAGGCAAAGGGGATAAAAGTGAGTGTTCAAATTACAGAGTTATAAATTTGTTGAGTATTCTTGAGAAATTATATGGGATATTATTGATTGAAAGAGTGAAGGCATGTACAGAGCATCAGACTGGGGAAGAGTAGTGTGGTTTCAGAAGTGGTAGAAGATTTGTGTATCAGGTGTTTGCTTTGAAGAATGTATGTGAGAAATACTTAGAAAAACAAGTAATTTGTATGTAGCATTTATGGATCTGGAGAAGGCATATGATAGAGTTAATAGAGATGCTGTGTGGAAGGTATTAAGAGTATATGGTGTAGGTGGCAAGTTGCTAGAAGGAGTGAAAAGTTTTTATTAAGGATGTAAGGCATGTGTACGAGTAGGAAGAGAGGAAAGTGATTGGTTCTCAGTGAATGTCGGTTTGTGGCAGGGGTGTGTGATGTCTCCATGGTTGTTTCATTTGTTTATGGATGGGGTTGTTAGGGAGGTGAATGCAAGAGTTTTGGAGAGAGGGGCAAGTATGCAGTGTGTTATGGATGAGAGGGCTTGGGAAGTAAGTCAGTCACTTCCTCCAGTTGTCCCTCAACCCTACTGTACCGAATAATCTTGCTCTTATTCACATTTACTCTCAGCTTTCTTCTTTCACAAACTTTGCCAAACTCAGTCACCAGCTTCTGCAGTTTCTCACCCGAATCAGCCACCAGCGCTGTATCATCAGCAAGCAACAACTGACTCACTTCCCAGGCCCTCTCATCCACAACAGACTGAATACTTGCCCTTATCTCCAAAATTCTTACATTTACCTCCCTAAGAACCTCATCCACAAAGAAATTAGACAACCATGGAGACATTACGCACCCCTGCTGCAAACTGACGTTGACTGAGAACCAATCACTTTCCTCTTCCTACTCGTACACATGCCTTACATCCTCAATGAAAACTTTTCACTGCTTCTAGCAACTTGCCTCCCATACCATATATTCTTAATATCTTCCACAGAGCATATCTCTCAACTCTATCACATGCCTTCTCCAGATTCATAAATGCTACATACAAATCCATTTGATTTTATAAGTATTTCTCAAAGCAAATACTTGATCCACAGATTGTCTACCACTTCTGAAGCCACAATGCTCTCCCCCAATGTGATGCTCTGTACATGCCTTCACCCTCTCAATGAATACCCTCCCATATAATTTCCTAGGAATACTCAACAAACTTATTCCTTTGTAATTTAAACACTCACCTTTAACCCCTTTGCCTTTGTACAATGGCACTATTCATGCATTCTTAGGCACTTCACCATGAGCCATACATACATTAGATATTCTTACCAACCAGTCTGCAACACAATCACTCCTTTTTTTTAGTAAATTCCACTATAATATCATCCAAACCCGCTTCCGCAAAGCTCTCACAACCTCTTCTCTGTTGAGTAATGTGGTAGTTGAGGATATAATTGGTGAACATGGGGTATTCAGTGTTGTAAATGGAAATGGTGAAGAGCTTGTGGATTTGTATGCTGAAAAAGGACTGGTGATTGGGTATACCTGGTATAAAAAGAGAGATATACATAAGTATACATATGTGAGTAGGAGAGATGGTCATAGGGTGTTATTGGATTATGTGTTAATTGATAGATGTGTAAAAGAGACTTTTAGATGTAAATGATCTGAAAGGGGCAATTGGAGGGATGTCTGATCACTACATTTTGGTAGTGAAGGTGAAGCTTTGTAGAGGTTTTTAGAGACGAAGAGAGAATGTTAGGGAGGAGAGAGTGGTGGGAGTAAGTGAGTTTAATGGAGACCTTTGTGAGGAAGTACCTGGAGAGATTGATTGTAGAATGGGAATAGGAGAGCAAATGATGTGAGGGGAATGGGGTAGGAATGGGATCTATTTTGGGAAGCAGTGATAGCTTGTGCAAAAGATGTATGTAGCATGAGAAAGGTGGGAGGTGGGCATATTAGAAAGGGTGGTGAGTGATGGGATGAAGAAGTATAGTTGTTAGTGAAAGAGAAGAGAGAGGCATTTGGACGATTTTTGCTGGGAAGTAGTGCAAATGACTAGGAGAAGTACAAAAAGACAGTGGCAGGAGGTCAAGAGAAAGATGCAAGAGGTGAAAAAGAGGGCAAAATGAGGGTTGGGGTGAGAGAGTATCATTAAATTTTAAGGAGAATAAAAAGATGTTTTGGAAGAAGGTTAAGCAAGTGCGTAAGACGAGAACAAATGGGAACATTGGTGAATGGGGCAAATGGGGAGGTATAGTAAGTAGTGATGAAGTGAGGAGATTGAGTGAGTATTTTGAAGGTTTGGTGAATGTGTTTGATGACAGAGTGGCAGATATACTGTGTTTTGGTCGAGGTGGTGTGCAAAACGAGAGGGTCAGGGAAAATGGTTTGGTAAACAGAGAAGTAGTGAAAGCTTTATGGAAGATGAAAGCTGGCAAGGCAGTGGGTTTGGATGGTATTGCTGTGGAATTTATTAAAAAAAAATGCAGTGACTGTGTTGTTGATTGGTTGGTAAGGATATTCAATATATTTATGGATCAAGGTGAAGTGCCTGAGGAATGGCAGAATGCATGCATAGTGCCTTTGTATGGAGGCATGGGGGATAAAGGTGAATGTTCAAATTACAGAGGAATAAGTTTGTTGAGTATTCCTGGGAAATTGTATATGAGGGTATTGATTGAGAGAGTAAAGGCATGTACAGAGCATCAGATTGGGGAAGAGCAGTGTGGTCTAAGAAGTGGTATAGGAATTGTGGTTCATGTGTTTGCTTTAAAGAATGTTTGTGAGAAATACTTAGAAAAACAGATGTATTTGAATGTAGCATTTATGGATCTGTAAAAGGCATATGATACGGTTGATGTAGATGCTTTGTGGAAGGTTTTCAGAGAATATGGTGTGGGAGGTAAATTGCTAAAACCAGTGAAAAGTTTTTACCAAGGATGTAGGATATGTGTACGAGTAGGAAGGGAGGAAAGTGATTGGTTCCCAGTGAATGTCGGTTTGTGGCAGGGGTTTGTAAGGTCTCCATGTTTGTTTGATTTTTTTATGGATTGGTAGGTTAGGGAGGTGAATGGTAAAGTTTTAGAAAGAGGGGCAAGTATGCAGTCTGTTAAAGTTTTAGAAAGAGGGGCAAGTATGCAGTCTGTTGGAAATGAGAGGGCTTGGGAAGTAAGTCAGTTGTTGTTCACTGATGATACAGCGCTGGTGGCTGATTCGGTTGAGAAACTGCAGAAGTTGGTGAATGAGTTTGGGAAAGTGTGCGAAAGGAGAAAGTTGAGAGTATATGTGAATAAGTTTAGTTGGTTCATTAGAGTTGAGGGGCAAGTTAATTGGGAGGTAAATACGATTAGAGGAAAACTGGAGGAAGTGAAGTGTTTTAGATATCTTGGTGTAGAGTACTTAGCAGCAGATGGAACCATGGAAGTGGAAGTAAGTCACAGGGTGGGGGAGGGGGCGAAGGTTCTGGAATTGTTGAAAAATGTGTGGATGGTGAGAACGTTTTCTTAGAGAGGAAAAGTGAATTATGTTTGAAGGAATAGTGATTCCAACAATGTTTCATGGTTGCGAGGCATGGGCTATAGATATGTTTGTGTGGAATAGGGTGGATTTGTTGGAAATGAAATGTTTGAGGACAATATGTGGTGTGAGGTGGTTTGATCGAGTGGGTAACGAAAGTGTAAGATAGATGCGTGATAATAAAAAGAGTGTGTTTGAGAGAGCAGAGGAGGGTGTATTGAAATGGTCTCGACACAGGGAAAGAATGAGTGAGGAAAGATTGACAAAAAGGTTATAAGTGTCAAGGTTGGAGGGAACAAGAAGTGGGAGACCAAATTGGATGTGGAAGGGTGGAGTGAATATGATTTTGAGCGATTAGGGCCTGAACATGCAGGAGGGTGAAAGGAGTGCAAGGAATAGAATGAATTAGAACAATGTGGTATACCGGGGTCAACATGCCGTCAGTGGATTGATTCAGGGCAAGTGAAGCGTCTGGGGTAAACCAAGAAAAGTTTTGTGGGGCCTGGATGTGGAAAGGGAGCTGTGGTATTGGAGCATTACACATGACAGCTAGAGATTGAGTGTGAATGAATGTTGCCTTTTTGTCTGTTTTCCTGGTGCTACCTAGCTGGACAGGGGGATGGGGGATGCTGTTTCCTGTGAGGCAGGGTGGCATGGAATGGATGAAGTATTTAAGTATGAATATTTACATGTGTATATATGTATATGTCTTTGTATGTATATGTATATATATGTTGAAATGTATATGTATGTGTACAGGCGTTTATGTATATATATGTGTATATGAGGGGTTTGGCCATTCTTCTTCTGTTTCCTGTTTCCTGTGCTTCCTCGCTGATGGGCAAAACAGTAATTAAGTATAATAAATTTTTTTTCCATACTATTCGCCATTTCCCACATTAGCCAGGTAGCGTTAAGAACAGAGGACTGAGCCTTTGAAGGAAACCCTCACTTGGCCCCCTTCTCTATTTCTTCTTTTGGAAAATTAAAAATGAGACAGGAGGATTTCCAGCTCCCCTTTAGTCACTTTCTACGACACGCAGGGATTATGTGGGAAGTATTCTTTCTCCACTATCCCCAGGGATAAGGTGTAATGAATGATAATGATAATGATATTAATGATGATTATTATAGTAATAATATATATATATTTATATATTATACTTTGTTGCTGTCTCCCGAGTTAGCGAGGTAGCGCAAGGAAACAGACAAAAGAATGGCCCAACCCACCCACATACACATATATATACATACATGTCCACACATGCACATATACATACCTATACATCTCAATGTATACATATATATACACACACAGACATATACATATATACACATGTACATAATTCATACTCTATCTATAGCCCACGCCTTGCAACCATATATCATTGTTGGAACAACTATTACTTCAAACATACCCATTTTTGCTTTCCAAGATAACGTTCTTTACTTCCACACATTCTTCAATGCTCCCAGACTTTCGCCCCCTCCCCCACCCTATGATTCACTTCCACTTCCATGGTTCCATCCGCTGCCAAATCCACTCCCAGATATCTAAAACACTTCACTTCTTCCAGTTTTTCTCCATTCAAAATTCCCTCCCAATTTACTTGTCCCTCAACCCTACTGTACCTAACAACCTTGCTCTTATTCACATTTACTCTCAGCTTTCTTCTTTCACACAATTTACCAAACTCAGTCACCAGCTTCTGCAGTTTCTCACCCGAATCCGCCACCAGTGTTGTATCATCAGTGAACAACAAGTGACTCACTTCCCAAGCTCTCTCATCCACAAATGACTGCATACTTGCCTCTCTTTCCAAAACTTGCATTCACCTCCCTAACAACCCCATCCATAAACAAATTAAACAACCATAAACACATCACACACCCCTACCGCAAACCTACATTCACTGAGAACCAATCACTTTCCTCTCTTCCTACACGTACACATGCCTTACATCCTCGATAAAAACTTTTCATTGATTCTAACAACTTGCCTCCCACACCATATATTCTTAATACCTTCCACAGAGCATCTCTATCAACTCTATCATATGCCTTCTCCAGATCCATAAATGCTACATACAAATCCATTTGCTTTTCTAAGTATTTCTCGCATACATTCTTCAAAGCAAACACCTGATCCACACATCCTCTACCACTTCTGAAACCACACTGCTCTTCCCCAATCTGATGCTCTGTACATGCCTTCACCCTCTCAATTAATTTACCAGGAATACTCAACAAACTTATACCTCTGTAATTTGAGCACTCACTCTTATCCCCTTTGCCTTTGTACAATGGCACTATGCAAGCATTTTGCCAATCCTCAGGCACCTCACCGTGAGTCATACATGCATTAAATAACCTTACCAACCAGTCAACAATACAGTCACCCCCTTTTTTAATAGATTCCACTGCAATACCATCCAAAACTGCTGCCTTGCCGGCTTTAATCATCCGCAAAGCTTTTACTACCTCTTCTCTGTTTACCAAATCATTTTCCCTAACCCTTTCACTTTGCACACCACCTCGACCAAAACACCCTATATCTGCCACTCTATCATCAAACACATTCAACAAACCTTCAAAATACTCACTCCATCTCCTTCTCACATCACCCCTACTTGTTATCACCTCCCCATTAGCCCCCTTCACTGAAGTTCCCATTTGCTCCCTTGTCTTACGCACTTTATTTACCTCCTTCCAGAACATCTTTTTATTCTCCCTAAAATTTAATGATACTCTCTCACCCCAACTCTTATTTGCCCTCTTTTTCACCTCTTGCACCTTTCTCTTGACCTCCTGTCTCTTTCTTTTATACATCTCCCACTCAATTGCATTTTTCCCTGCAAAAATTGTCCAAAAGCCTCTCTCTTCTCTTTCACTAATAATCTTACTTCTTCATCCCACCACTCACTACCCTTTCTAATCAACCCACCTCCCACGCTTCTCATGCCACAAGCATCTTTTGCGCAATCCATCACTGATTCCCTAAATACATCCCATTCCTCCCCCACTCCCCTTGCTTCCATTGTTCTCACCTTTTTCCATTCTGTACTCAGTCTCTCCTGGTACTTCCTCACACAAGTCTCCTCCCCAAGCTCACTTACTCTCACCACCCTCTTCACCCCAATATTCACTCTTCTTTTCTGAAAACCCATACAAATCTTCACCTTAGCCTCCACAAGATAATGATCAGACATCCCTCCAGTTGCACCTCTCAGCACATAACATCCAAACGTCTCTCTTTCGCGCGCCTGTCAAATAACACGTAATCCAATAATGCTCTCTGGCCATCTCTCCTACTTACATATATATACTTATGTATATCTCGCTTTTTAAACAGGTATTCTCAATCACCAGTCCTTTTTCAGCACATAAATCTACAAGCTCTTCACCATTTCCGTTTACAACACTGAACACCCCATGTATACCAATTATTCCCTCAACTGCCACATTACTCACCTTTGCATTCAAATCACCCATCACTATAACCCGGTCTTGTGCATCAAAACCACTAACACACTCATTCAGCTGCTCCCAAAACACTTGCCTCTCATGATCTTTCTTCTCATTCCCAGGTGCATATGCACCAATAATCACCCATCTCTCTCCATCAACTTTCAGTTTTGCCCATATTAATCGAGAATTTACTTTCTTACATTCTATCACATACTCCCACAACTCCTGTTTCAGGAGTACTGCTACTCCTTCCCTTGCTCTTGTCCTCTCACTAACCCCTGACTTTACTCCCAAGACATTCCCAAACCACTCTTTCCCTTTACCCTTGAGCTTCGTTTCACTCAGAGCCAAAACATGCAGGTTCCTTTCCTCAAACATACTCCCTATCTCTCCTTTTTTCACATCTTGGTTACATCCACACACATTTAGACACCCCAATCTGAGTCTCTCTCTCTCTCTCTCTCTCTCTCTCTCTCTCTCTCTCTCTCTCTCTCTCTCTCTCTCTCTCTCTCTCTCTCTCTCTATATATATATATATATATATATATATATATTTACAAGACAAATTTAAACAATATAAACAGAAAGGTAAACTGTACGATGTTCTAATTGACGAGTCCGGTTTGACAGTGTCGAGTGAAGAGGATGGCATGTTGTGTAAACGAAAAACTCAAGTGTTGAAGGCCTCAGACTTAGCTGGCTGTGTTTGCATGAAAGCAGGAGTTCAGGAATCAAGGACTCACCTGGCTTACTTTACACTGTACGCTTATCCATTGTCAGAAAATAAGAAAAAAAGAACGAGATTTACTCTCACCTTTGAAGTAGACAAAGAGGACACTTTTGAGAAGAACTTAGAAATTTCTAATACTTGGAGAAGTGCAGTTCACGCAGTTAGAAACTTTGGAGGATCTCTGCACACATCATTATTTTAGTCTGATGAGTATGTACTGGGAAGAGTTTCATCATCATTTTCTCCTCTCCTGTCATGAAGCATCACAAATCCATCCTACCATATTATGAAATGCAGTAGTTCATTTGTTGTGAAGGCTCAAGCTAATGCTATCACATATGATTACTCCCAAATTTTTTTGCCTTTTTTCTGTAATATGATTATGTCTGTGTATGTATATGTATATCCCTGGGGATAGGGGAGAAAGAATACTTCCCACATATTCCCTGCGTGTCGTAGAAGGCGACTAAAAGGGAAGGGATTGGGGGGCTGGAAATCCTCCCATCTCATTTTTAATTTTCCAAAAGAAGGAACAGAGAAGGGGGCTAAGTGAGGATTTCCCTCAAAGGCTCAGTCCTCTGTTCTTAATGCTACCTCGCTAACGTGGGAAATGGTGAATAGTACGAAATAAAAAAAAAATATTTATTTTATTATTCATTTTACTGTGTCGCTGTGTTCCGCGTTAGCGAGGTAGCGCAAGGAAACAGACAAAAGAATGACCAACCCATCCACATACACATGTATATACATACACATCCACACACGCAAATATACATACGTATACATCTCTACGTATACATATATATATACACACACAGACATATACATATATACACATGTACATAATTCATACTGTCTGCCTTTATTCATTTCCATGGCCACCTTGCCACACATGAAATAACAACCCCCTCCCACCGCATGTGCACTAGGTAGTGCTAGGAAAAGACAACAAAGGCCACATTCGTTCACACTCAGTCTCTAGCTGTCATGTATAATGCACCGAAACCACAGCTCCCTTTCCACATCCAGGCCCCACAGAACTTTCCATGGTTTACCCCAGATGCTTCACATGCCCTGGTTCAATCCATTGACAGCACATCGACCCCGGTATACCACATCGTTCCAATTCACTCTGTTCCTTGCATGCCTTTCACCCTCCTGCATGTTGAGGCCCCGATCACTCAAAATCTTTTTCGCTCCATCTTTCCAATTCCAATTTGGTCTCCTACTTCTCCTCTTTCCCTCCACCTCTGACACATATATCCTCTTGGTTAATCTTTCCTCACTCATTGTTTCCATGTGACCATTTGTATGTAGCATTTATGGATCTGGAGAAGGCATATGATAGAGTTGATAGAGATGCTCTGCGGAAGGTATTAAGAATATATGGTGTGGGAGGCAAGTTGTTAGATGGAGTGAAAAGTTTCTATCAAGGATGTAAGGCATGTGTATGTGTAGAAAGAGAGGAAAGTGTTTGGTTCTCAGTTAATCTTGGTTTGCGGTAGGGCTATGTGATGTGCCCATTGCTGTTTAATTTGTTTATGGATGGGGTTGTTAGGAAGGTGAATGCAAGAGTTTTGGAAAGAGGGGCAGGTATGCAATCTGTTGTGGATGAGAGAGCTTGGGAAGTGAGTCAGTTGTTTTTCGCTGATGATGCAGCGCTGGTGCCTGATTAGTGTGAGAAATAGCAGAAGCTGGTGACTGAGTTTGGTAAAGTGTGTGAAAGAAGAAAGCTGAGAGTATTAGGTACAGTAGGGTTGAGGGTCAAGTCAATTGGGAGGTAAGTTTGAATGGAGAAAAACTGGAGGAAGTGAATTGTTTTAGATATCTGGGAGTGGAATTGGCAGCGGATGGAACCATGGAAGCGGAAGTGAATTATAGGGTGGGGGAGGGGGCAAAAGTTCTAGGAGCAGTGAAGAATGTGTGGAAGTTGAGAACATTATCTCAGAAAGCAAAAATGGGTATGTTTGAAGGAATAGTGGCTCCAACAATGTTATATGGTTGCGAGGCGTGGGCTATAGATAGAGTCGTGCGGAGGAGGGTGGATGTACTGGAAATGAGATGTTTGAGGACAATATGTGGTGTGAGGTGGTTTGATAGAGTAAGTAATGTAAGGGTAAGAGAGATGTGTGGTAATAAAAAGAGTGTGATTGAGAGAGCAGAAGAGGGTGTTTTGAAATATATATATATATATATATATATATATATATATATATATATATATATATATATATATATTATCCCTGGGGATAGGGGAGAAAGAATACTTCCCACGTATTCCCTGCGTGTCGTAGAAGGTAACTAAAAGGGAAGGGAGCGGGGGTTGGAAATCCTTCCCTCTCATTTTTTTTTTTTTTTTTTACCATAAGAAGGAACAGAGAAGGGGGCCAGGTGAGGGTATTCCCTCAAATTCCCAGTCCTCTGTTCTTAACGCTACCTCGCTAATGCTGGAAATGGCGAATAGTTTGAAAGAAAGATATATATTTTTTTTTTTTGCTTTGTCGCTGTCTCCCACGTTTGCGAGGTAGCGCAAGGAAACAGACGAAAGAAATGGCCCAACCCACCCCCATACACATGTATATACATACGTCCACACACACGCAAATATACATACCTACACAGCTTTCCATGGTTTACCCCAGACGCTTCACATGCCCTGATTCAATCCACTGACAGCACGTCAACCCTGGTATACCACATCGATCCAATTCACTCTATTCCTTGCCCTCCTTTCACCCTCCTGCATATTCAGGCCCCGATCACACAAAATCTTTTTCACTCCATCTTTCCACCTCTAATTTGGTCTCCCACTTCTCCTCGTTCCCTCCACCTCCGACACATATATCCTCTTGGTCAATCTTTCCTCACTCATTCTCTCCATGTGCCCAAACCATTTCAAAACACCCTCTTCTGCTCTCTCAACCACGCTCTTTTTATTTCCACACATCTCTCTTACCCTTACGTTACTTACTCGATCAAACCACCTCACACCACACATTGTCCTCAAACATCTCATTTCCAGCACGTCCATCCTCCTGCGCACAACTCTATCCATAGCCCACACCTTGCAACCATACAACATTGTTGGAACCACTATTCCTTCAAACATACCCATTTTTGCTTTCCGAGATAATGTTCTCGACTTCCACACATTCTTCAAGGCTCCCAGGATTTTCGCCCCCTCCCCAACCCTATGATCCACTTCCGCTTCCATGGTTCCATCCGCTGCCAGATCCACTCCCAGATATCTAAAACACTTTACTTCCTCCAGTTTTTCTCCATTCAAACTTACCTCCCAATTGACTTGACCCTCAACCCTACTGTACCTAATAACCTTGCTCTTATTCACATTTACTCTTAACTTTCTTCTTTCACACACTTTACCAAACTCAGTCACCAGCTTCTGCAGTTTCTCACATGAATCATCCACCAGCGCTGTATCATCAGCGAACAACAACTGACTCACTTCCCAAGCTCTCTCATCCCCAACAGACTTCATACTTGCCCCTCTTTCCAAAACTCTTGCATTCACCTCCCTAACAACCCCATCCATAAACAAATTAAACAACCATGGAGACATCACACACCCCTGCCGCAAACCTCTATTCACTGAGAACCAATCACTTTCCTCTCTTCCTACACGTACACATGCCGTACATCCTCGATAAAAACTTTTCACTGCTCCTAACAACTTGCCTCCCACACCATATATTCTTAATACCTTCCACAGAGCATCTCTATCAACTCTATCATATGCCTTCTCCAGATCCATAAATGCTACATACAAATCCATTTGCTTTTCTAAGTATTTCCCACATACATTCTTCAAAGCAAACACCTGATCCACACATCCTCTACCACTTCTGAAACCACACTGCTCTTCCCCAATCTGATGCTCTGTACATGCCTTCACCCTCTCAATCAATACCCTCCCATATGATTTACCAGGAATACTCAACAAACTTATACCTCTGTAATTTGAGCACTCACTCTTATTCCCTTTGCCTTTGTACAATGGCACTATGCACGCATTCCGCCAATCCTCAGGCACCTCACCATGAGTCATACATACATTAAATAACCTTACCAACCAGTCAACAATACAGTCACCCCCTTTTTTAATAAATTCCACTGCAATACCATCCAAACCTGCTGCCTTGCCGGCTTTCATCTTCCACAAAGCTTTTACTACCTCTTCTCTGTTTACCAAATCATTTTCCCTAACCCTCTCACTTTGCACACCACCTCGACCAAAACACCCTATATCTGCCACTCTATCATCAAACACATTCAACAAACCTTCAAAATACTCACTCCATCTCCTTCTCACATCACCACTACTTGTTATCACCTCCCCATTTGCGCCCTTCACTGAAGTTCCCATTTGCTCCCTTGTCTTACGCACTTTATTTACCTCCTTCCAGAACATCTTTTTATTCTCCCTAAAATTTAATGATACTCTCTCACCCCAACTCTCATTTGCCCTCTTTTTCACCTCTTGCACCTTTCTCTTGACCTCCTGTCTCTTTCTTTTATACACCTCCCACTCAATTGCATTTTTTCCCTGCAAAAATCATCCAAATGCCTCTCTCTTCTCTTTCACTAATACTCTTACTTCTTCATCCCACCACTCACTACCCTTTCTAATCAACCCACCTCCCACGCTTCTCATGCCACAAGCATCTTTTGCGCAATCCATCACTGATTCCCTAAATACATCCCATTCCTCCCCCACTCCCCTTACTTCCATTGTTCTCACCTTTTTCCATTCTGTACTCAGTCTCTCCTGTACTTCCTCACACAAGTCTCCTTCCCAAGCTCACTTACTCTCACCACCCTCTTCACCCCAACATTCACTCTTCTTTTCTGAAAACCCATACAAATCTTCACCTTAGCCTCCACAAGATAATGATCAGACATCCCTCCAGTTGCACCTCTCAGCACATTCACATCCAAAAGTCTCTCTTTCGCGCGCCTGTCAATGAACACGTAATCCAATAACGCTCTCTGGCCATCTCTCCTACTTACGTATATATATATATATATATATATATATATATATATATATATATATATATATATATATGTATATAGGTGTTTGCTTTGAAGAATGTATGTGAGAAATACTTAGAAAAGCAAATGGATTTGTATGTAGCATTTATGGATCTGGAGAAGGCATATGATAGAGTTGATAGAGATGCTCTGTGGAAGGTATTAAGAATATATGGTGTGGGAGGCAAGTTGTTAGAAGCAGTGAAAAGTTTTTATCGAGGATGTAAGGCATGTGTACGTGTAGGAAGAGAGGAAAGTATAAAAAAAAAAAAAAAAAAAATATGTATATATATATATATATTTTTTGCTTTGTTGCTGTCTCCCGCGTTTGCGAGGTAGCGCAAGGAAACAGACGAAAGAAATGGCCCAACCCACCCCCATACACATGTATATACATACGTCCACACACGCAAATATACATACCTACACAGCTTTCCATGGTTTACCCCAGACGCTTCACATGCCTTGATTCAATCCACTGACAGCACGTCAACCCCGGTATACCACATCGCTCCAATTCACTCTATTCCTTGCCCTCCTTTCACCCTCCTGCATGTTCAGGCCCCGATCACACAAAATCTTTTTCACTCCATCTTTCCACCTCCAATTTGGTCTCCCTCTTCTCCTCGTTCCCTCCACCTCCGACACATATATCCTCTTGGTCAATCTTTCCTCACTCATTCTCTCCATGTGACCAAACCATTTCACAACACCCTCTTCTGCTCTCTCAACCACGCTCTTTTTATTTCCACACATCTCTCTTACCCTTACGTTACTTACTCGATCAAACCACCTCACACCACACATTGTCCTCAAACATCTCATTTCCAGCACATCCATCCTCCTGCGCACAACTCTATCCATAGTCCACGCCTCGCAACCATGCAACATTGTTGGAACCACTATTCCTTCAAACATACCCATTTTTGCTTTCCGAGACAATGTTCTCGACTTCCACACATTCTTCAAGGCTCCCAGAATTTTCGCCCCCTCCCCCACCCTATGATCCACTTCCGCTTCCATGTTTCCATCCGCTGCCAGATCCTCTCCCAAATATCTAAAACACTTCACTTCCTCCAGTTTTTCTCCATTCAAACTCACCTCCCAATTGACTTGACCCTCAACCCTACTGTACCTAATAACCTTGCTCTTATTCACATTTACTCTTAACTTTCTTCTTTCACACACTTTACCAAACTCAGTCACCAGCTTCTGCAGTTTCTCACATGAATCAGCCACCAGCGCTGTATCATTAGCGAACAACAACTGACTCACTTCCCAAGCTCTCTCATCCCCAACAGACTTCATCCTTGCCCCTCTTTCCAAGACTCTTGCATTCACCTCCCTAACAACCCCATCCATAAACAAATTAAACAACCATGGAGACATCACACACCCCTGCCGCAAACCTACATTCACTGAGAACCAATCACTTTCCTCTCTTCCTACACATACACATGCCTTACATCCTCGATAAAAACTTTTCACTGCTTCTAACAACTTTCCTCCCACACCATATATTCTTAATACCTTCCACAGAGCATCTCTATCAACTCTATCATATGCCTTCTCCAGATCCATAAATGCTACATACAAATCCATTTGCTTTTCTAAGTATTTCTCACATACATTCTATATATATTCTATATATATATATATATATATATATATATATATATATATATATATATATATATATATATATATATATTTTTTATATTATTTTTTATTATACTTTGTCGCTGTCTCCCGCGTTTGCGAGGTAGCGCAAGGAAAGAGACGAAAGAAATGGCCCAACCCCCCCCATACACATGTATATACATACGTCCACACACGCAAATATACATACCTACACAGCTTTCCATAGCTTACCCCAGACGCTTCACATGCCTTGATTCAATCCACTGACAGCACGTCAACCCCGGTATACCACATCGCTCCAATTCACTCTATTCCTTGCCCTCCTTTCACCCTCCTGCATGTTCAGGCCCCGATCACACAAAATCTTTTTCACTCCATCTTTCCACCTCCAATTTGGTCTCCCTCTTCTCCTTGTTCCCTCCACCTCCGACACATATATCCTCTTGGTCAATCTTTCCTCACTCATCCTCTCCATGTGCCCAAACCACTTCAAAACACCCTCTTCTGCTCTCTCAACCACGCTCTTTTTATTTCCACACATCTCTCTTACCCTTACGTTACTCACTCGATCAAACCACCTCACACCACACATTGTCCTCAAACATCTCATTTCCAGCACATCCATCCTCCTGCGTACAACTCTATCCATAGCCCACGCCTCGCAACCATACAACATTGTTGGAACCACTACTCCTTCAAACATACCCATTTTTGCTTTCCGAGATAATGTTCTCGACTTCCACACATTCTTCAAGGCCCCCAGAATTTTTGCCCCCTCCCCCACCCTATGATCCACTTCCGCTTCCATGGTTCCATCCGCTGCCAGATCCACTCCCAGATATCTAAAACACTTCACTTCCTCCAGTTTTTCTCCATTCAAACTCACCTCCCAATTGACTTGACCCTCAACCCTACTGTACCTAATAACCTTGCTCTTATTCACATTTACTCTTAACTTTCTTCTTCCACACACTTTACCAAACTCAGTCACCAGCTTCTGCAGTTTCTCACATGAATCAGGGGATTAAGAATACTTCCCACATATTCCCTGCATGTCGTAGAAGGCGACTAAAAGGGGAGGGAGCGGGGGGCTGGAAATCCTCCCCTCTCGTTTTTTTTTTTTTTTTTAATTTTCCAAAAGAAGGAACAGAGAATTGGGCCAGGTGAGGGTATTCCCTCAAAGGCCCAGTCCTCTGTTCTTAATGCTACCTCGCTAACGCGGGAAATGGCGAATAGTTTAAAAGAAGAAAGAAAGAATATATATATTTATATATATATATATATATATATATATATATATATATATATATATATATATATATATATATTGGTTAGAAAGGGTAGTGAGTGGTGGGATGAAGAAGTAAGAGTATTAGTGAAAGAGAAGAGAGAGGAATTTGGACAATTTTTGCAGGGAAAAAATGCAATTGAGTGGGAGACGTATAAAAGAAAGAGACAGGAGGTCAAGAGAAAGGTGGAAGAGGTGAAAAAAAGGGCAAATGAGAGTTGGGGTGAGAGAGTATCATTAAATTTTAGGGAGAATAAAAAGATGTTCTGGAAGGAGGTAAATAAAGTGCGTAAGACAAGGGAGCAAATGGGAACTTCAGTGAAGGGTGCAAATGGGGAGGTGATAACAAGTAGTGGTGATGTGAGAAGGAGATGGAGTGAGTATTTTGAAGGTTTGTTGAATGTGTTTGATGATAGAGTGGCAGATATAGGGTGTTTTGGTTGAGGTGGTGTGCAAAGTGCGAGGGTTAGGGAAAATGATTTGGTAAACAGAGAAGAGGTAGTAAAAACTTTGCGGAAGATGAAAGCCGGCAAGGCAGCAGGTTTGGATGGTATTGCAGTGGAATTTATTAAAAAAGGGGGTGACTGTATTGTTGACTGGTTGGTAAGGTTATTTAATGTATGTATGACTCATGGTGAGGTGCCTGAGGATTGGCGGAATGCGTGCATAGTGCCATTGTACAAAGGCAAAGGGGATAAGAGTGAGTGCTCAAATTACAGAGGTATAAGTTTGTTGAGTATTCCTGGCAAATTATATGGGAGGATATTGATTGAGAGGGTGAAGGCATGTACAGAGCATCAGATTGGGGAAGAGCAGTGTGGTTTCAGAAGTGGTAAAGGATGTGTGGATCAGGTGTTTGCTTTGAAGAATGTAAGTGAGAAATACTTAGAAAAGCAAATGGATTTGTATGTAGCATTTATGGATCTGGAGAAGGCATATGATAGAGTTGATAGAGATGCTCTGTGGAATGTATTAAGAATATATGGTGTGGGAGGCAAGTTGTTAGAAGCAGTGAAAAGTTTTTATCGAGGATGTAAGGCATGTGTACGTGTAGGAAGAGAGGAAAGTGATTGGTTCTCAGTGAATGTAGGTTTGCGGCAGGGGTGTGTGATGTCTCCATGGTTGTTTAATTTGTTTATGGATGGGGTTGTTAGGGAGGTGAATGCAAGAGTTTTGGAAAGAGGGGCAAGTATGAAGTCTGTTAGGGATGAGAGAGCTTGCGAAGTGAGTCAGTTGTTGTTCGCTGATGATACAGCGCTGGTGGCTGATTCATGTGAGAAACTACAGAAGCTGGTGACTGAGTTTGGTAAAGTGTGTGAAAGAAGAAAGTTAAGAGTAAATGTGAATAAGAGCAAGGTTATTAGGTACAGTAGGGTTGAGGGTCAAGTCAATTGGGAGGTGAGTTTGAATGGAGAAAAACTGGAGGAAGTGAAGTGTTTTAGATATCTGGGAGTGGATCTGGCAGTGGATGGAACCATGGAAGCAGAAGTGGATCATAGGGTGGGGGAGGGGGCGAAAATTCTGGGAGCCTTGAAGAATGTGTGGAAGTCGAGAACATTATCTCGGAAAGCAAAAATGGGTATGTTTGAAGGAATAGTGGTTCCAACAATGTTGTATGGTTGCGAGGCGTGGACTGTGGATAGAGTTGTGCGCAGGAGGATGGACGTGCTGGAAATGAGATGTTTGAGGACAATGTGTGGTGTGAGGTGGTTTGATCGAGTAAGTAACGTAAGGGTAAGAGAGATGTGTGGAAATAAAAAGAGCGTGGTTGAGAGAGCAGAAGAGGGTGTTTTGAAATGGTTTGGGCACATGGAGAGAATGAGTGAGGAAAGATTGACCAAGAGGATATATGTGTCGGAGGTGGAGGGAACGAGGAGAAGAGGGAGACCAAATTGGAGGTGGAAAGATGGAGTGAAAAAGATTTTTGTGTGATCGGGGCCTGAACATGCAGGAGGGTGAAAGGAGGGCAAGGAATAGAGTGAATTGGAGTGATGTGGTATACCGGGGTTGACGTGCTGTCAGTGGATTGAATCAAGGCATGTGAAGCGTCTGGGGTAAACCATGGAAAGCTGTGTAGGTATGTATATTTGCGTGTGTGGACGTATGTATATACATGTGTATGGGGGTGGGTTGGGCCATTTCTTTCGTCTGTTTCCTTGCGCTACCTCGCAAACGCGGGAGACAGCGACAAAGCAAAAAAAAAAAAAAAATATATATATATATATATATATATATATATATATATATATTTTTTTTTTTTTTTTTTTTATACTTTGTCGCTGTCTCCCGCGTTTGCGAGGTAGCGCAAGGAAACAGACGAAAGAAATGGCCCAACCCCCCCCATACACATGTACATACACACGTCCACACACGGAAATATACATACCTACACAGCTTTCCATGGTTTACCCCGGACGCTTCACATGCCTTGATTCAATCCACTGACAGCACGTCAACCCCTGTATACCACATCGCTCCAATTCACTCTATTCCTTGCCCTCCTTTCACCCTCCTGCATGTTCAGGCCCCGATCACACAAAATCCTTTTCACTCCATCTTTCCACCTCCAATTTGGTCTCCCTCTTCTCCTCGTTCCCTCCACCTCCGACACATATATCCTCTTGGTCAATCTTTCCTCACTCATTCTCTCCATGTGCCCAAACCATTTCAAAACGCCGTCTTCTGCTCTCTCAACCACGCTCTTTTTATTTCCACACATCTCTCTTACCCTTACGTTACTTACTCGATCAAACCACCTCACACCACACATTGTCCTCAAACATCTCATTTCCAGCACATCCATCCTCCTGCGCACAACTCTATCCATAGCCCACGCCTCGCAACCATACAACATTGTTGGAACTACTATTCCTTCAAACATACCCATTTTTGCTTTCCGGGATAATGTTCTCGACTTCCACACATTTTTCAAGGCTCCCAAAATTTTCGCCCCCTCCCCCACCCTATGATCCACTTCCGCTTCCATGGTTCCATCCGCTGACAGATCCACTCCCAGATATCTAAAACACTTCACTTCCTCCAGTTTTTCACCATTCAAACTCATTCAACTGGCCAGAGAGCATTATTGGATTACGTGTTAATTGACAGGCGTGCGAAAGAGAGACTTTTGGATGTCAATGTGCTGAGAGGTGCAACTGGAGGGATGTCTGATCATTATCTTGTGGAGGCTAAGATGAAGATTAGTATGGGTTTTCAGAAAAGAAGAGTGAATGTTGGGGTGAAGAGGGTGGTGAGAGTAAGTGAGCTTGGGAAGGAGACCTGTGTGAAGAAGTATCAGGAGAGACTGTGTACAGAATGGAAAAAGGTGAGAACAATGGAAGTAAGGGGAGTGGGGGAGGAATGGGATGTATTTAGGGAATCAGTGATGGATTGCGCAAAAGATGCTTGTGGCATGAGAAGAGTGGGAGGTGGGCTGTTTAGAAAGGGTAGTGAGTGGTGGGATGAAGAAGTAAGAGTATTAGTGAAAGAGAAGAGAGAGGCATTTGGACGATTTTTGCAGGGAAAAAATGCAATTGAGTGGGAGAAGTATAAAAGAAAGAGACAGGAGGTCAAGAGAAAGGTGCAAGAGGTGAAAAAAAGGGCAAATGAGAGTTGGGGTGAGAGACTATCAGTAAATTTTAGGGAGAATAAAAAGATGTTCTGGAAGGAGGTAAATAGGGTGCGTAAGACAAGGGAGCAAATGGGAACTTCAGTGAAGGGCGTAAATGGGGAGGTGATAACAAGTAGTGGTGATGTGAGAAGGAGATGGAATGAGTATTTTGAAGGTTTGTTGAATGTGTCTGATGACAGAGTGGCAGATATAGGGTGTTTGGGTCGAGGTGGTGTGCAAAGTGAGAGGGTTAGGGAAAATGATTTGGTAAACAGAGAAGAGGTAGTAAAAGCTTTGCGGAAGATGAAAGCCGGCAAGGCAGCAGGTTTGGATGGTATTGCAGTGGAATTTATTAAAAAAGGGGGTGATTGTATTGTTGACTGGTTGGTAAGGTTATTTAATGTATGTATGACTCATGGTGAGGTGCCTGAGGAGTGGCGGAATGCGTGCATAGTGCCATTGTACAAAGGCAAAGGGGATAAGAGTGAGTGCTCAAATTACAGAGGTATAAGTTTGTTGAGTATTCCTGGTAAATTATATGGGAGGGTATTGATTGAGAGGGTGAAGGCATGTACAGAGCATCAGATTGGGGAAGAGCAGTGTGGTTTCAGAAGTGGTAGAGGATGTGTGGATCAGGTGTTTGCTTTGAAGAATGTATGTGAGAAATACTTAGAAAAGCAAATGGATTTGTATGTAGCATTTATGGATCTGGAGAAGGCATATGATAGAGTTGATAGAGATGCTCTGTGGAAGGTATTAAGAATATATTGTGTGGGAGGCAAGTTGTTAGAAGCAGTGAAAAGTTTTTATCGAGGATGTAAGGCATGTGTACGTGTAGGAAGAGAGGAAAGTGATTGGTTCTCAGTGAATGTAGGTTTGCGGCAGGGGTGTGTGATGTCTCCATGGTTGTTTAATTTGTTTATGGATGGGGTTGTTAGGGAGGTAAATGCAAGAGTCTTGGAAAGAGGGGCAAGTATGAAGTCTGTTGGGGATGAGAGAGCTTGGGAAGTGAGTCAGTTGTTGTTCGCTGATGATACAGCGCTGGTGGCGGATTCATGTGAGAAACTGCAGAAGCTGGTGACTGAGTTTGGTAAAGTGTGTGGAAGAAGAAAGTTAAGAGTAAATGTGAATAAGAGCAAGGTTATTAGGTACAGTAGGGTTGAGGGTCAAGTCATATATATATATATATATATATATATATATATATATATATATATATATATTCCCTGGGGATAGGGGATTAAGAATACTTCCCACGTATTCCCTGCGTGTCGTAAAAGGCGACTAAAAGGGGAGGGAGCGGGGGGCTGGAAATCCTCCCCTCTCGTTTTTTTTTTAATTTTCCAAAAGAAGGAACAGAGGGGGCCAGGCGAGGATATTCCAAAAAAGGCCCAGTCCTCTGTTCTTAACGCTACCTCGCCAACGCGGGAAATGGCAAATAGTTTAAAAGAAAAGAAAGATATATATATATGTATATATATATATATATATATATATATATATATATATATATATATATATATATATATATATTTATACACATATATTCACATGTATATATTCATATTTGCTAGACAATATTTATTCTTAACAACATTCAGCCCTATAAGAAACAGCATGAATGCATGAAAGAAGAACAAATTACATACATTCTCATGTTTTATCTACACCTGATTTCCACCCTCTGTGTCAGTAAGGTAGTGCTAGGAGACAGACGAAGAAAGCCCCCATCTTACATCCACATGATCTGTCATGTGTAATACACCAAAACCACAGTTCCCTATCCATATCAAGTCCCTACAGACCTTTGTGTGGTTTACCCTGGATGTTTGACATTCCCTGGTTCAGTTCATCAACAGTGTTGACTCCAGTGCACTACATCATTCCAATTCATTCTCTTCCATGCACACCTTTTACTATGTTCAGGCCTCGATCACTCAAAATGTTTTTCTCTTCATCCTTCCACCTCCAATTTGGTCTCCCTGTTCTCCATGTTCCCTCAACTTCTGACATATATTTTCTTTGTCATTATTTCCTCACTTATCCTTTTCACATGTCCATACCATTTCAACACACCCTCTTCTATCTCTGTCATCATTTCCTCACTTATCCTTTTCACATGTCCATACCATTTCAACACACCCTCTTCTATCTCTACCACACTCATTTTATTTCCACCTATCTCTCTTACCCTTTCATTACTTACTCGATCAAACCACGTCACTACACATATTATCCTCAAACATTTCATTTCCAACACATCTACCCTACTCTCCACAACTGTATCTATAGCCCATCCCTCACAACCATATAATATTGTTAGGACTGCTTTTACTTCAACCATATCCATTTGTGCCCTCCCAAATAACTTTTCACTCATTCCTCATTACTCCCCGAATCTTTGCCCCCTCCCCCACCCTGAGACTCACTCCCCTCCATGCCATGTCCACTCCCAGATATCTAAAACACTTCACTTCCTCTAATTTTTCTCCATTCAAACTTACATCCCAGTTAACTTGCCCCTCAACCCTACTGAACCAAGTAACCATGCTCTTATTCACACTTACTCTCAACTTTCTCCTTTCACACATCTTTCCAAACTCAGTCTCCAACTTTTGCAGTTTCTCACTCCAGTCGATCACCAATGCTATATTATCAGCAAACAACAACCAACTCACTTCTCAGGTCCTCACCACCCTATCTATAATCAAATTCAACAACTATGGTGACATCACATACCCTGCCACAGACCTTCATGTGGAACCAGTCACTCTCCTGGTTTCTTACTTGTACACATGTCTTACACCTTTGATAAAAACTTCTCACTGCTTCTAGTAGCTTACCTCCCACACCATATATTCTTAAGACCTTCTGCAAACACCTGATCCTAACATCTTCTACCACTTCTGAAACTACACTGCTTCTCCCCTATCTAATGCTTTGTATATCCCTTCATCCTCTCAATCAATACCCTGCCATACAGCTTACCAATTGTACTAAACAAATTTATACTTCTGTAGTTTGAACACACACTTGCCTTTATACAGTGATACATGCATTCTGCTAATCTTCATCCCCTCACCATGATCAAAACACACACACACAGTATTGTTATGCAATACTGGATTACGCTATCTTAGAGATGTGGGATGAAATTAAACACCAGGGTTAAAACTGTATAATACAAGAAATAAAGAATAAAAAATAACAGAAGCATATTAATCGGGTACAAATATTTACACTAACACTTAATATTCTAAGTAAGATTTCAAACCAGATCTCTTTCTATTATAACAGTTTGACTATAGAGACATGATAAAAGATACACTTATTCGGTGGGCAATTTTATAACAAGTTACAATACATAATGGTCGCACTTATTAGGTGGTCAATTCTATGATATTACAATACATAATGGTCGTAGTGGGCCACAGTGGGCAGCACTGCCTACGGGGTTTGAGACAAGGAATACTTACATTGCCTGCCGGGCATGTCATCAGGGGCTTTTATTGGAGAAGCAGCCAGCCCCGCCCTGACCTGCCTCATCTTGGCTATGATAGGGAGGAATGACCACATACAAGTACTCCTGATTGGTCAAAAAACTGATTGCCACGCCCTCATCCCAACTGTGATTGGCTGGAGGCCTAAGGTCTGGCCGTCATACCACTTCAGGTCCAGCCCTGCATCTCTGACAATGCATGGAGGATGAGGGGGCGACCTTTCCTGGACATGACCTTGTAGCTGACCCCAGGTCACTTGACAACACTACCTGAGGAATAATTAGCAGGTCGATGCGACAGGCAGGGCCTTAATGACCATTCGGCGTGGGAGTGGCTGAGGAATCTGTTGAGACCCCCAGGTCACCACATGGCTTACCTACAACATACAGCTTTCTACAACATAGACAAAACTAACACACAGGTTCGTAACAATATCCTTACCAACCAATCAACAACAATGCCATCCTTGTTGCTGCATTTCATCTTCCATAAGGCTTTCACTACCTCTTCACCAAACCACTCTCCATGATTCTCTCACTTCACATACCACCTAAACAAAAATCTCTACATCTGCCACCCTATCATCAAACACATTTAACAGTCTTTCAAAATACTCACTCCATCACTTCCCCTTTTGATCCCTTCACTGTTGCTCCCATTTGTTCTCTTGTCTTTCATACATTATTTTCCTCCTTCCAAAATATCATTTTATTCTCCTTATAGTTTAATGATACTCTCTCACCCCAGCTCTCATTTGCCCTCTTTTTCAACCCCTGCTCTTTCCTTCTTGACCTGCTGCTTTCTTTTGTACATCTCCCAATCATTTGGAATCCATCCATGTAAGTACTACCCAGATGCCTCTCTTTTCTCTTTCACTAGCAACTTTGCACATACCATCACTGCTTCCCTGAATACCTCCCATTCCTCTCTCTCTCCCCTCACTTCATTTAATCTCACCTTTTGCTATTCAACACTTAATCTCTCCTGGTATAAATCCCTTTCCAGACTCACTTGCTCTCACCACTCTCTTCTCTCCAGAAGCATTTCCTCTTTTTCAAAAACTTCCGCCAATCTCCAATTTTGCCATGACATTAGACATTCCACTAGTAGCTCTCCCTCTGCGCATTTCCATCCAAAAGTCTCTCTTTTACACGCCTATCAATTAATGTGTAATCTTATAATGCCCGTTGACCATCTCTCCTCTTCACATATGTATATATGTGTATATCCCACTCTTTTAACCAGGTATCCCCAATCACCAGTCTTTTTTTGGCACGCAACTCCAAAATCTTTTCATCATTACCATTAATAACACTGAATACCCCATGTACCTCAATTATGCCCTCAACTGCCACATTACTACCTTTGCATTTAAATCACTCATCACTGATACCTGGTCTTGTACATCAAAACTGCAGACACATTCACTCAGCTGCTCCCAAAACACATGCCTCTCATGATCTTTTTCCTCATGGTTAGTGCATAAGCATGATCATCCATCTCTCACCATCCACTTTTAGTTTTACCCACATTGAGCTAGAATTTACTTCCTTACACTCCACCACACACTCCACTCCCACAACTCCTGCTTCAGAAGTAGTGCTGCTCCTTCCTTAGTTTTTGTCCTCTCACCAACCCCTGACTTTATTCCTTAGACATTTGCAAACCATTTTTCCCCTTTACCCATGAGCTTTGTTTCACTCAGAGCTAGAACATCCAGATTTCTTTCCTTTATCATACTACCTATCTCTTCTCTCTTCCACACATATTCAGGAACCCCAGTCAGAGCCTTAGAGGAGAATGGAGCATTCTCATCTGGCTCCTGTTTTTTTTTTTTTTTTTTTTTTTTTTGTAGAAATTGATATACAAGAGAGGGAGGGTTTCCAGACCCCCCACTCCCACCCCCCTTTAGTTGCCTCCTACAACATGCAGAGAACATGGAGGTAGAATTCTTTCCTCCCTTCCTCAGGGATGAAAACAGCAACTCAAAAGGAAAGTAATTTCGTCATCTATACAGTACTCACAGCTTTTGGGTTTCCAGGACAGAGTGGAGGAAATGGTTATGCCCATCATGTTTATATCAATACATGGTTGAATTGTGGTGTTTTGAAATTGAACAGGGTGGGATTTATAGGGAGAAATTGCATTGTAGCGCTTAGATTTTACAAGGTTACTGCTTTCCCAGTCTGAAATGCTGCACAGGTCCGAATGAGAGGAATTGTGGTTGATATGAGAAAGAGAATTTGTATTAAAGGGATGAAGGAAGGAACATCTCTGTTGATAAGATTAGAGCAGGAAGTCATTCCATTGACAACTACTGTGATGAAATGGCCGGAGAGGAAACTGTGCTCTAGAGAACTGAGAGAAGCAGCAAAATTAAAGAAGCAGGTATAGAAAGTAAAGACTTTTGCCACACCTTGTCTAATGCTTTGGAGATGTTGAGGGCTATGACAAAAGTTTTATCCTAAGAGAAAGGAGGACCTGAAGTGAGTCGCACAGGTGAGATCTCCAGTAGACGTAATGCTGCAAAATCTTTACTGGTGATCTGAGAGAAAGGATTGGGATTCTAAGTGTTTGAGAAAGTGATAATTTAGGAGAATTTTGGAGACTTTAAAGATTGCAGAAGTGAGAGTAATGTGGTGATAGCTGGAGGGTTAGAGTGGTCACCTTTCTTAGGGATGGGCTGAACAAAGACATTCTTGCAAGTAGAAGGGAAAGTCTGGTTGTTTAGACAGAGTAGGCAAGCAAGGATTGGTGCTAGCTCAGAGGCACACTCCTTTAGAACAGGTGGAGGTATGCTATATGAGCCATATGCTTTATCCTCCTGGATCTGGGAGAGTACCTGAAATACCCTGCAGCAGGAGAATATAGATGATGGCTGATGTTCAGAGGTAGGTAGGGGTGTAGTATTAGAGCTTGAATCATCCAGAGCTGAGTTAAAGAAAAAGAAGATGCCAGAAAGCATGGCTTTATCAATTGGAGAGTTAATAATAGGTAGATCAGGCTGGACAAAAGCAGGGAAAGTTGAATTATAGACATTGTTGGAGATGCTTTTAGTAAAGCACCAAAAAGATTTGTCTGTAGAAGTCAGCACACTTTCTTTTCATGCATTTTGCTCTGCAAAGAACTGTTTTACAATGATTCTAAGCAGAAATTAGCATTTGGCTCTTTGAAGAACAGCTTTACAATGATTCCAAGCAGAAATGAAAGCAGAGTGGGTTTCTAGGAAGGGAAGAGTTTCTTGGCCTGGTACATAACATTCCTGATGCAATAGTCATCAGAGCAGGCGTGATTAAACCACAGTTGAAGACAAAAAATGTGAATGGGATATAGGCATCAGTCTTAGCCAAGATAACCTATGCTATGCGTTTTGCACAGCTTGTGGCATCCCATCCAGAAAAGCAGTATCCACCACAGGAAAAGTCAATGAAGAAGCTGTGCAGGTATAACCAGTGAGAGGACAGAGGATGGGTGTTTCCAATTAGAAGTGATGAAAATAAGATTTTGATCAGAAGATCCTAAGAGGGCTAAAATGGTGTATGTGTTGTGGGAGGGTTTAGAAATAAACAGTAGAAGAATGGTTGTGATGGTCGGGAACTCAGATAGAGTGTTTGATTGATTGTTCTAGATTATTGAAAAGAGGAAAAGAAAATACGTCAGCTCTACCAGGATCATCCCAAATAGAGCCCACCCAATCCTTGTGGTGCACATGGAAATCCCTTGCATAGTGGTTCTCAGCATGTGGATGAGAAGAGAGCAGAATTTTGTGGCAAGAAGTTAGATAGTTGAAGAGTTGTACATAGTTGGAGGAATTGAGGAGGAAATAAACAAAACATAAAAGAAAGAGATTTTTTTTTTAGCTTGATTGCATCAAAGTTAAGAAGCTCAAGATCCATGAGGCAAGCAACAGGTGTATTTCCATTACAGTAGGCACAGTTCCACTCTTGGAATGGGAACAATGATATATATTGTAATTGGAGATCTGATAGTGTAGAGGAGAAGCAGTAAAAGATCAGGGAAGAGGTAATCAGATGGTGGTTAACAAATGGATGGTTAGAATTAAGACTGGGAATGTTGCAGAAATGGTCTAGGAGCTGTAGTTGTGGAAGTGGAATGGATCCCAGTTTCATGATGGTAGTCAAGTGGGTCATAGAATCTATGCAACTCCTATTGACAGGTGACACTGTTCTGAAGTGGTGCTAAAGAGTTCTGTGATTACTTTATTGCCATCCATTAAAGTTTGCAAATTAAGAAAAAATAGAAAAAGAGATAAGGATGTGTGTAAGCTATTTAAAGCATGGTGTTTGTTAAAAAAGTGTTTGAGATTGGGGCTGATTCCAGCAACCTACAGGTGGTTGAGGCAAGGGGAAAAGACAGAAATCTGGGCCTGGAAGAGGGAATATAATTAGTGCTGCAGTGCTAGCTCACTTTGCTGCAGCCACTAGATACTAGATTGCCTGAAAGAAGGAATATAATTAGTGCTGCAGTGCTAGCTCACTGCACTGCAGCCACTAGATACTAGATTGCCTGGAAGAAGGAATATAATTAGTGCTGCAGTGCTAGCTCACTGCACTGCAGCCACTAGATACTAGATTGCCTGGAAGAAGGAATATAATTAGTGCTGCAGTGCTAGCTCACTGCGCTGCAGCCACTGTCCCTCCTGAAACCCAGATGGTAGTACTTCTCGGGTCACTGGTTGCCCACCACTCACTACTACTGCAGAATAGCAGCAACACTGAGTGTCAGCTTCTACACACTACATGATTTCTTCTTTCATTAGGTTTATCATATATAATGTTCTCAATATTTATGTGAGTATATGTGTGAAGATAAGATCCAGCAATGATATAGTATCAATCCTGCTTACCATGATGTGCTCCTTGACATGCTGGTATAGGAAATTTTCCAGTATACATTCTAAAAACCTTTGTCTCCATGACTCTGCACCATGAGAATCGAAATTCTGCTAGTCTGTATCTTTGTGATAGAAATCCTTAATTATCAGTAATTTACTATCTCCAAGAAGTGAATGTTTCACTGGTTTATATACCGTCCTATTTGTTCCTTCATTGTTTTTGTTGTGTTTGTGTTCTAGATCATTGCAGTTGTTTAGAAGATAATATCATTTTGCCACTATGCTTTTCTTCCATACATTTACTCTTCTCATAATGTATTGTATGAATGGGCCCTCTCTACCATTTCATGAAACTTTAGTCTAGCTTTTATTTAGAAGGCTCATTCTCTCCCTCCTTTCCATTTTCTCTCCTTACTTGCTGTCATGTACCCCAGTGGGCAGAACAAGTGAGAATATATCTTTTTGTTAAGTTTAGTCTCAACAACATGAACAACATCAGGTTCTTCTTTCACTTACACGATCCTTTAATTCCTGCTTTCTTTTTTTCTTTTTTTTTACATTGGAAGCTCCACTGATGGGTAAAAGTCCACATTAAGGCCAAGCCTTAATTGAATTATAGAGAGGATAATGAAATGGAAAAAAAGGGGCAGGAAAGTATCTACAAATTTTGGAGGAAGTGAAAAACCTGTCTTTTAAGATGTGCCAGGTCATAGTTATTGGGAAAGAAATGAGAAGGTAGAGAGTTTCCAAAGCTTCAAGGTACAGGGAAAGAAACATTTATCAAAATGGCCCACCTTTGAGTTGCCAACAGCCACTCAGTAATAGCATTGCATGTTCTACCACTAACTAATAATCACTTAAAATTTTGGACACATTACTTCCAGTCTGACACCACTGTCTCCTAACTCCCCTGCCCTCTTTCCAGTTCTAGTGGGGCTACTCCATCCCCTTGCCACATGTAATGTCTTGAGTTTTATGTCTTTTGACATAAAACTTTACTTTTCCCCCTTTCTTCCTTTGGTTTATTATGTTTGATGAATATCCCACTGAATTCCACCTTGCCTTTAAGATTCTTAGCTTTTCTAAGTACTTCCTGGCTTGATGGTTTCAAGTCAAAGATAGCCATAACTGGCCTTCCCATTACATCTTGGTCATGCCCACTAATTCTTCTTCTTTCTTTAGTCATGGAAATCACATCTAGCATTCTCAGCTTCCAATAACCTTTTGATATGCATTTCCTCCCTCCTTCCCCTTTCTTCACTCTCTGGTGTATGATTTCCCAAGCAAAATATACTTGGTAATTTACATCTATCAACCTGCTCCTGTACCAATCTTTCTAATTTTGGTGCTGCCCTCTTTTTAGCTAGTTCCCTTAGTGTGAAAGTGTCAACCTTTCTCTGTAATTATTCTTTGAGCAAGCAAGTTCTGATTGTGTATACTCTTTATTTTTTTTAAACCATTCATGAACTATTCCATAAAATTCCTTGATTGCTTCATCTCTACCTGTGCTTATTATTCTTTCAACCACTTCACTTAATTTCCTGTATACCTCTGTTTGTGCCACCCTGGGTCTGCATTCCTCTCCATCACTCTTCATGATCTGTGTCTGTTGATCTGTTACCAAAATTGCTCTTTCTAAATTTCCCTGCCCTCTACTGTTGACACTCTTTGTGTGTGTTTATGTGTTGGTCCTTTTCTCTAACTGAACAGCTTTCAATACTGATTCAATAGACTTTGTATATGCTTTTGTCCTTTCCTCAATCTGAATGGCTGTTGACATTGTTTCTGCAGTTTCCTGCCAAATATATTGTTCGTTAAAGATTTTTATTGCATTTTATCCTTTCTTCTGACTGAACAGCTTCTAGTACATACAGAGAAGACCCACCAGACTTTGCTTTTTGATATCTTCACCTTCTTTCCTGGTTTAATATCTCCTGAATCTCCTCCACTAAGCTGTATTTTTTATCAAGCTCATAGATAGATTATGTTTCTTAGATTTCTTGATTCCTCTCTAGTCTCATGACTCTTCATGATTTATGAAATTCTTCATCAGTTTTTCAACCCTTGATCAAGTTTGTTAATCTCTGACCATTCTCTTTAACATGTTCTTTCGTTTTCTTGTGTTTTCATTTCTATTGCCCGTTTTGCTTTCATGTGTAGTTTCCTTTTAGCAGATCTGGTTTTAACTGATTGTTGTATGTGACAGTAAGTGAATGGCTTGTTTATGAGCTTGCTACCCAGAGTATAGAATGAGAAGCAACTTAGAAGAGTCATATTGAATCAAACATCTGTGAGTCAGTTAGAGATGATTATTGCTTGAAAAATGCAATTGATGAATAAGAATTTTAAGTAGTACTGTCTATGATGCAGTTGGCTCCTTTCCCTTAACTCACATGGATCCCTTGGATCCCTTTGTAAAATACTTGAAGCATTGCTGTCATTTTTTTAATATTGGGTTTATAAAGTTAGTGGAGTGTGTTAGGAGAAGACTGTACTTGCATGCAGCTTAATGGACTCCAACTGCTTGGGGTTACACCATGAGTAAAAAGTCACCTTCAGCAAGATTGTATTATTGTCATTGGATGAAAAAGAGTACAGTCTCAGCAAGGAACTTTTCACTCCAAAGGAGTCCATCATTTCCTTGCTACTGAGTGTTGTGTAGTCTTGAAGCTGCAGGGGCCCCATAAAGGGGTCCTGGGGTTTTATGATAATAATGAACACAGGAGATATCAAACATGACACATAATAGTAAACTGTTCATTAAAAAACTTAATAGATGTGTGAAAATTTTGGCTCAGCTACAGACATGCATTGTGCAAGAGTGCCCCTGGCTTCATTAAAGAAAAAAGAAAAATACACCTTTAAATTCATTTTCTAGGGAGGTTACCCAGACAGTCAAGTGAATGGGTTGAATAATCCACGGTGTAATGGATTTATCAGGAGCCGAGAGCAACTGCAGCCTGGTTATCATGGTGAAGCTCAGGTATGAAGCATTTCTGGGTAAATATAAAATATTCCAGAAGCTAAAATTACACCATAATGTAGAAGAAAAAATGATGGTACAAAATATTCATGAAAATTCATGTTACATTCATAATAATTTATTGTTTTGTTTCTCACAGGGTGGATCAGAGGAAGAAAATGAACAGCTAGTATTTGGTGCTAGCAGCAGTAATGGTGCCACGAGCAGGAACCAGTCCCATCAAAACCACCGACAAGAACTTGGGGAGACAGTTGGAAGGAGAGACCAGCCTAGCAATTTTCTAGATGGCGCTCAGCCCCCATCACCAGAACACCAACACCCATCACCAGCACACCAACACAACCACAGTGGAGCCTCACATGAAGGGCTCACCAACCTTACGAGCCTCACAACTTTGAGTGCTACTGACAGTGAAGTAGGAATGGAGCTGGACAAAGCAGTGGTGGGAGGTACAGGGCAGCAGCATGTAAACAGTCCACACCAATCCAACCACCATCATTACAACTCTGGTGCAACAAGAGCGTCATCCCCACAACCTCCACTGACAACAGTGCAGTAGCTGCAATGGTTCCTGGGTTTCAGTCCCAGCTACCCTCCCTCGCAGGCCCCAGTCACCAAGAGTTTCCTCTGGTCTGATGCGGGTATTCATACGTATACAAGGCCTGGCCCAGCTGCTGCGGTGGTATGTGGCAGCTGTGCCCATCCAACCCACAGTGGACTTGATGCGTGTGCCTTGACCCAAGTGTACAAATGTTGTCAGTGTGGGTACTTGAGATCATCAAATGAGCGGGGCTGGGTCAGGCACCCCACTGTAGCCACTAACAGCTAGTTGTTGTTTGGTGTTTACACTGTAAGCATTGTGGATATGGCTCTCAGTCACACAGTTTGGGCTTGATGTTCCCTGACAGAAAAGTCATGGTAGTTTTCTCACCAATGCTGAATGAAAGGAGTACAAAATGATGATTTTCCTTGTCTTTTTATCTGTAAAATGTGACTCAAGAGCTGTGTCCAGGGTGCTCCCTCATTTCTCTGACAACAAGGTATCAGGGATTATCCTGGCAAATAACGGCATGCCTGCCCCCCCTTAACCACCACCACCACAACAGCCCCAAAGATCCCTCTCATGTCTTCATAACCTCAGCGTTTCGCCATATTTGTATCAGGGATGGTAATCTCTACTCACCTCTTTTGATAAGACTGTAATACAACTTTGATTCTGACACATATGATTTGTCTGCTGTTTCATATAACATACAGTAGTACAAGAGTAATGGGTTATTAATATTTATGTATAAAACAGTTTTTAGGCAGCAGTCACGTTATTTAACATTTCTGTGTTTTTTTACTGTTAAATAATTGCAGTCTGAAATCAGGGAGATTCATACCAAGAGCATCTAAATAGAGTACAGGATGTACTTTCTATACAGAAAGATCACATGCAGTGCTTACTTCATTGCAGAAGCTACCTGAACATTTTACAGGTTATCAGCCCCTCTCATAGTGGGTGAAGGATCTAGCTTTCTTTGATCAGGAAAAATAGCTCTGGAAACCATTTGTAACCTACCACATATTCAGCTGTAAATGGTTTATCTAAGGATATAATAATTCTGAGTGTCTTTTATTTGATTAATGAATTACTGTGATATATAATGAATATGCAGAAGCTAATTCAAGATTATTGAAAGAATGTAATGAATAGGTGTCTTGCGCAAACTGAAATGTATACAGTGCTAACTTTGAATAACATCTTTTGAGGCCCACATTCTAGAGATATACTTAAGTGATACATTTATGATATTACTACCAAAATTCAAAATGCCATTTTCTTTTACAGTATGTCAGCACTCACTATTTATGAGCAGGCACTTTCTAAAATTGCAAATGTCTATATATATATATATATATATATATATATATATATATATATATATATATATATATATATATATATATATATATATATATTATAATATATATATATATATGTGTATATATATATATATATATATATATATATATATATATATATATATATATATATATATATATATATATATATATATATATTATGATATATATATTATATATATTATAATATATATAATATATATATATATATATATATATATATATATATATATATATATATATATATATATATATATATATATATATATATATATTTAGTGATTGTGAATAGAATGAGGGTGAAACTTGGAAAATTATCAAGAACATCAGTTACAGTATTAAATCACATGTCCCTTTTAACTCAAATGCATATACTGCATATGGTCTCCTGTAGTGTGATGTGGTTTAACCCACCATTCTAAGTTTTGTGATGAGTTGTCAAGTGAATCATTCTGATCCTTCACCCACATTTCACATTGCATTCCATACAGACTTCTGATAAGTGGTGCTGTGGTACTTATCAAAATTGCTACCAATTAGTTCTTAAAATGTATTACGAAAAGTTGGTAATAGACAGTAGCAGATGATAAATGACTTGCTTATTCCTGAATGTGAAGTGGCTGTTGCTACAGGATAATGTATGGTCACTGTGGATGTGCAAGATAATTGGCAGCATCATCTGTATGTTGTTTTTGTTAGCAAATTTGCTATTGCTGACTGTCACTTAAGTTTTTGACTGACTGGCAGCAATTTTGAATAGTACATGTGTCATCTGCCTCACAGTGAAGAGCCCAGGCTAACCTCTCTTCCCAGTGTGTTGCCACTTGTCCACTCAAGGCCAGGTATATAAGCCCTGATTATCTGTTGTAATTTTAGTACCAGAAAAGTGTGGATAATGTAACTTTAGAACAACTTGTAACTTGCTAGTTCTGCATACTGGTAACTGTTCCCAGATACTGATTATCCCATCTACTATTTTGCCTTATTGTGAAATTGTTCAAACATTCAGGGCAAAAGGTATTTGTTTACAAAGATAGGTCCTGGCATTGATGTGGCACCATTGGTGAAATACTGGAGCCTTCCTGTAGAGTCAAGGCAGGGGTTCAGCCTGGTCACTCTCCTGCGTGCGTGACGTAGCTGACTGTCTGAGATGGGAGTTTCATACATAAGACTTATTTTAATATTTAGTACAAATCATATTCCATTTACTAACTATATACACTGGTTAACTCAACCCCTAGTAGGACTATTGAAACAATCTCAGTGCTTTTCTCAATCTGCAGTTGTACAGATTGTAATAAGTCAACCATGCAACACTCTGTGCAGTCAGACCACTGCTCTCAGCTGTACTAAAAATCCCCATGGCTTTGTATCAAAGCCTTGGACTAGGAGTGGGATGTGGCAAAACAGTGGCTTTGATGAGCAGAAGATTGGCTGTGCAGAGTGATGCGAACCCCCTTCCTCCCAAGTAAGAAACATAGCTCAGGCTTTTACCTCAGTTACTGTGTGGAGCTCCAGTTAATGACAGCGTGCGGAGATACCCAATATACGTATTTGTTGCCCACTGATGAATATTGTCTTTATTATTATGAACTTATGTTTATCTCGCTGCTAAGTTAGTTTTGTTAGCAGAAAGGGTGCCAACATTAGCGGCTCAGGTGAGGGATACTTTGCACTTTTCTTCCAGCCACCCAGGAATAATGGCCCACAACTGCTCACAGTACACAACTATGCTAAAAAGTATGATTCAGAAGTTTTATTATACATGTATATATACCTCACCTTATCAAAATGTCTGATGTACATATGACCTTTTGCCAGAAATTTATATGTATGAGTTTTTATGATTGTTCAGTATAGAATTATAATAGTAATTGAGTGGACCAGGGTGCAGCTGGATGGACTGTGCAGAGGAAGAGCCCTGCTTCATGCACATGTTTTCTACCTCATAGAAGGCGCAGGTCAGGCGGGGCAGGGACCTGCTGTTTACTCTCCATTGTTGAGGGGACAGGTGGGCAGGCTCTTTGGGTTTGTTTCTCAGGGAGCTCAATGTACAAACACTACACACCATAGTGTCTGCCTACTTGGCCCCTTATCCCATCCTACCCTTTACCATTCCATCATCCTTCAGCCCTCCCAAACCCTGATCCTTCCCCATAATCAGTCACCATACATGATAAACCCTACGTACCATAGTGTCAAAGCAGTTCCTGTCACTACCTCCAGACAGCGCACATACATCCCACCCAGCCACTATAAATGAAAAAGCTTCTGTTATATCTCTCTGTCTTTGCTCTTTGTATTTTTGTATGCAGCCCCCATAGATTTCCTTTGTAAGTGATAGATATGAATTATGTTATTGTTTCCATACTCTTTGTGTATCCATGAATTTTTATTTTCCTAATATCATGCTACCTCGTTCTTTTATATGATGAGTGAACATTTAGCATCGCATCTCCCCGTGCTGCATGTGTATGATAGCTCAAGAAATAGATAAAACCGCTCCTCTGCCACTCCCTCGTCCTCAGCCAAGAGCGCATTAACACAGCTACTTCATGATAACCAGTCATTATTTTGTCAATAGGATGTATCTTGTATATCATGTTTTTATTATGATCCGATTACAAACTGGTAGGCATTGCAGGCTGCCCTTAGCTGCCTCTGCATTTTCCTCCATAAAAGTATGCCATTGGTTACTCTGAAGAGCAGTAGTTTGTTCATGGCTAGGGCAGCCTCCCATGCCTTGAGTAGGGTAATGTAACAGAATTGGGGATTTTCAATAAGACTCATATTCTATTACAATATAGGATATGAGCCTTTTTAGAAATTCAGAATATTGTGAATTACTCCAGCCAGTTGGTGTGGGATCCCTTATCCTACAATGCCCCTTCATTTATTGTAGTTTTAAGGTATCGTACAAGTTAACATGTACACAGGGTTGGAATACATTTTGTACAATAATTTAATGTATTGAGAAATGTCTTGTGCTCATTTCTATTTGTAAATATTGTAGTGACACTACTTAACATGTACAAGGTAGTGGAAGTTATTGGCTTAGGTAGAAGTGAGCTAAAGTTATGCCTGTTATTTGCATACTACTGGTTGCTTATGGTATGGCTAAAGCACAAGGTGATAGTTTCCAGCACCGTCTTGGTAATGGAGATGCCCGCAACAAGTATGTAATGCTCATCTTTTCACAGTGCCAGTAATACTTCAGTATCATTCCTCATCATCAGTCATGATGCTTATAAAATGGAGCATACTGAAATCTTATTGGTATGATGAAAGTTGGTTGAGTAAGCTACAGATGTTGGGTAAAAAAGCAGAAACCTCTGCCACTCATCTCAAGATGGAATCAGCCTCTGAGCCAGCAGACCCGGCAACTAAACATAGATGAAAGACAAACCTGGAACAATACTCCTTTACCTGGAGTATCTCTCACATGAGATACTTTCTGCCAATGTCAATTTAATTATCACAATGTACAAATTTATTCGGAGGTGCTACAGTCAAGTGCTCAGTAGGTAGGCCTATTTCAGGTAGCCTAGTCTGTCCTCCACCTGGTCCACCTCCATTGGTTCTTTGGTCCACCTTTTATTGACTTGGTTTTTCTGTAGTTATTTAAAGACTGGTAAATCATTTGGCCCAGTGTTGGATATATGGTCTGCTATTAGTCAGATGGTCCTCCCTGTCATCTTTTGGGTCTCCATTTGATTATATGGTTCTTCATGTAATCACTTGGGTCCCATGTGGTCATTTAACTTCTCATGTGGACATATGGTTGAAGTAATTTTTAGGTCCACTCATGTGGTTACTTGGCTCTCCATGTGACTATTTTGCTTGATACCTGATTTCCTGGACCTACATGTGACCATTTGGTCTTTTGTGAGGTCACTTTTTTGAAACCCGATCATTTGGACCTTCACCTGGCCTTTGGGTCCAACACCTGATCACAGGTCCTACCACCCTTTTCATTACCAAGCCACTTGCAAGATTCAATGTAACTTCTATAAATTCATATGATCCTCAATCTTGTTTTATTATCAGGGCATATATGGGTCAGTGCATAACATGCTGAGCCAAGATTGCCATTGCCATAAAGTAAAATGTGGTATAAGGTGATTATTTAGTGATCATATCTTTTTTGTTATACAGTAAAAACCACCGTGTCCCCAGTGTTCACCCACTTCTTTAGCTATGAAAGGCTGATACAGTATTTTAAAAAGCAAAAATCCTGCAATACCCAACACAACTTGGCCATTCTGTCCATCAACGCATGAAATGAGCACACTGGGAAAAAATAAGCTATTGTAACTTTTGTGTGGTATAGTAGCTTATGTATTTAAGCTAGCCTGTGGTGTAAGAATCTATGGACTGTGTATGCAAGCTCTTTAACATGTTATAGTAGACAAAGATGGGCTTGAATTCCAGGAATGGTCTTCTGTATCATAGTTAATATTGAGCATAAGGAAGATAGTTCAGCTATTGCAGAAAGTTTAGTAGTTTTCTCCGTATTTAACCTGGAAAGACTGACCTCCTTTAACTTACCTAAGATAGCTGAATGTCAAGACTTGTATGTACCAGGTCCACTCCTGAAGCTTAAGATTCAAACACTAAAGGTAAATATTTTAAGAGATCTGATGTTATGTGTTTGGCACTTAGATGTTTGTGACAAGATCAACGGTGACAGGCTAATTAGAAGACTTGTTTAGGCAATTAGGCCTGTATTTTGATAGGATTATTACATAATTGGACTGAGATGCTGAAAATCTGTGATCTTGTGATAAACTAGTGTCAGTCTAAAACTAATGTATAATATTTAACCGCATAGCTCAGGTTGTCAGTGTTGTGGTTTTCATCAACAAGTTTTGCTGAATGGTACCAACAATCACTACTAAGAATAAGGAATATGAGAGGTTTCATCAAGAACAACAACTGACTAGGATTTTGATTGCTCATGTAGACAAGCTCGTCAGTAGTGACTAGGGTAATGAAAGATGGGTGGGGCAGGACAACGTGCTAGTCACCAAATTCATGGAAGTTGAGTCTCCAGATGTCAAGGCAAGTGGTGTTAACCCAATTAGTTTGTCTGTTGGCACATCCTGTCCCTACATCATGTCCAGTTCATTTTTTTTTTTGTGGGGGGGAGGGGAAAAGAGGGAGGGATGGGATTTTATCATCAGGTTTATATCTCAGTTGCTGACCTACATGATGAGCCTAATTTGACTTCCACTGAACTGTTGAATAACTATAGATATAACAAATCAGTTTTCCATAAAAAGCAGGGGACAAATTGCAGCAGCTAATTTTAATTGTATACCTTACCCTACCTCGTAGGTGATGTCTTGACTTGCGACCTCAGTAAACATTTTTTTTTCACATTATTATTTGTGTGAGTGTTGGTATAAAAATGACCCTATATAGTAATGGCAATAATGAAAGGTTAATGTTGAATGGAACAGCAGTTGTAGCTGTGGATATTTTATTAACGTATCCCATGTGCATGCAAGCATGATTAAAGGTTTGAAGCTGATCACCACCTGTATGATTGTTACTGACCTTGCTGGTAAGGACATCACAGTATTTGATATTTTTTTCATAGCTATACAAGTCAAATAAATTAGTCTTTTAGTAAGAATTGGAGTATGCTAGATACAAGGCGGTGTCGGAGCAACAAAGTTTTTATTAGCACCAACCAACACCTCCTGAGCATCTAACTTCATTATAGAATACATATATCAGGTTATTTTTGTACCAGAAAACTATAGCCTCCTCACTCATTCTATTCTGATTTGTTTTTTCTTTTTACATTATTATCAAGGCTTTCAAATTTTTTAGTAGTACACTTTCAATAGTTCCTGCCCCTCTTTTGAATGTATAATGAGGCGCAGCAAAGCAGTACCTGCAACCAAATAGGTATATATATATATATATACATACATACATGCATACATACATATATATTTATTTATATATATATACTCCTAAACCAGTGAAACTCCATTCCGGTGATACTTTATTTGTTCCTAATGATGGTCGTCCCAGTAATGCTCATTCTTGGAAAGTGTGAGGAGGCTGAGGCATCTTGCACATGGAGATACAGCCTAGCTACGTTATTCCCATACTGAACACTGGTCACTTGTGTTATAACCAACAAATTCTCTTAACGTAAAGGCAGTCAAATATTAGAATTAACAAGGATTAAAAAGTTTAATGTCACTGGGATTAACGAGTATAGTCTGTAAAGAAAATAGGTATAAAACAAGTCCTTGGTTATGATGCAGACCTTGGCTAAGGCTTCCAGGCAACAACAGCAATGGTGACTCCTTAGTACGTGGCCTCAGTATAGCATCGTTTCCATCAGAACACAAATTATTTGTAATGTGTTATATAATGAATCATTAAATAGACTCTTTCAGACTGTTCCCAAAAAAGATGATGAAAATAAAATACAGTTAAATATGTAGCAAATGGTTATTATCCTTAATATTCTTGGAAATGTTTGGACTCTAACTGATGAAAATGAAATCACATGCTTTAGAATTTGTACACATAGTGGTCTTTTTCTTAGCCAGAAATTGGTGTTGCAGTCACTTCAGTTTTATTATTCATGTTATTCCTGTTTGGTCTTGAGTACATGGGTTACTCAACTAAAGTTCTGGTTTCTCTTTTTTCTGAGCCCGACAGTAAGGCAAGGATATGCTTTTTAAAGACTGTCATTCAGGCATTTTTTAAACATCATTTTATACAAAAAAGCATAGTATAATGGCTCCATTCACTTTATGGGTAAATATTATTGGTTGTTAGGGATAAACAGACAACATAAACAATTCCATGTTGATTAGGCCACCATTAGATGGCCCTTCTTGTTCAGGAGGAAACAGATTACTTTTGCTCAGGCTGCAATAAACATAAATGCAGAGCATATTCATTCAGACATTCAAAAGGTGAAAGTGCCTTGTTGACGTGCTATTTCTCTCCCCTGCAGTTTCTCTCTTCAGTATAACCCTTCCAACCTTCATAATTCAGGAGAAGAGGCACTAGCCTTTACTTAAATGATCCTAGGATCATTACAGCTGCTCACATGTTATTTGGGACAACCCTTGGCCAATCAGCGACCTCCTCTAGACTCATGTTATCGTCCCACTTCCAGTTGATAAGAACTCAGTTTCCCAGGGATCACTTGTTCATGAATCAATTTCTTTTATTTATGCAGCTTACACTAGTGCAAGAGATGAAAAAGAGGGCAAATGAGAGTTGGGGTGAGAGAGTATCATTAAATCTTAGAGAGAATAAAAAGATGTTTTGAAAGGAGGTAAATAAAGTGTGTAAGACAAGAGAACAAATGGGAACATCGGTGAAGGGGGCTAATGGGGAGGTAATAACAAGTAGTGGTGATGTGAGAAGGAGATGGAGTGAGTATTTTGAAGGTTTGTTGAATGTGTTAGATGATAAGAGTGGCATATATAGGGTGTTTTGGTCGAGGTGGTGTGTGAAGTGAGAGGGTTAGGGAGAATGATTTGGTAAAGAGGAGAGGTAGTAAAAGCTTTGAGAAAGATGAAAGCCGGCAAGGCAGCAGGTTTGGATGGTATTGCAGTGGAATTTATTAAAAAAGGGGGTGACTGTGTTGTTGACTGGTTGGTAAGGTTATTTAATGTACGTATGACTCATGGTGAGATGCCTGAGGATTGGCAGAATGCATGCATAGTGCCATTGTACAATGGCAAAGGGGATAACAGTGAGTGCTCAAATTACAGATGTATAAGTTTGTTGAGTATTCCTGGTAAATTATATGGGAGGGTATTGATTGAGATGGTGAAGGCATGTACAGAGCATCAGATTAGGGAAGAGCAGTGTGGTTTCAGAAGTGGTAGAGGATGTGTGGATCAGGTGTTTGCTTTGAAGAATTTTTTTTTTTTTTTTTTTTATACTTTGTCGCTGTCTCCCGCGTTTGCGAGGTAGCGCAAGGAAACAGACGAAAGAAATGGCCCAACCCCCCCCCCCATACACATGTATATACATACGTCCACACACGCAAATATACATACCTACACAGCTTTCCATGGTTTACCCCAGACGCTTCACATGCCTTGATTCAATATACTGACAGCACGTCAACCCCGGTATACCACATCGCTCCAATTCACTCTATTCCTTGCCCTCCTTTCACCCTCCTGCATGTTCAGGCCCCGATCACACAAAATCTTTTTCACTCCATCTTTCCACCTCCAATTTGGTCTCCCTCTTCTCCTCGTTCCCTCCACCTCCGACACATATATCCTCTTGGTCAATCTTTCCTCACTCATTCTCTCCATGTGCCCAAACCACTTCAAAACACCCTCTTCTGCTCTCTCAACCATGCTCTTTTTATTTCCACACATCTCTCTTACCCTTACGTTACTCACTCGATCAAACCACCTCACACCACACATTGTCCTCAAACATCTCATTCTTTGAAGAATATATGTGAGAAATACTTAGAAAAGCAAATGGATTTGTATGTAGCATTTATGGATCTGGAGAAGGCATATGATAGACTTGATAAAGATGCTCTGTGGAAGGTATTAAGAATATATGGTGTGGGGATTGGTTCTCAGTGAATGTAAGTTTGTGACAGGGGTGCATTATGTCTCCATGGTTGTTAGGGAGGTGAATGCTCGAGTTTTGGAGAGAGAGGCAAGTATGCAGACTGTTGTGGATGAGAGGGCTTGGGAAGTGAGTCAGTTATTGTTCGCTGATGATACACTGCTGGTAGCTGATTTGGATGAGATACTGCAGAAGCTGGTGACTGAGTTTGGTAAAGTGTGTGAAAGAAGAAAGCTGAGAGTAAATGTGAATAAGAGCAAGGTTATTAGGTAAGGTAGGGTTGAAGGACAAGTCAACTGGGAGGTAAGTTTGAATGGAGAAAAACTGGAGGAAGTGAAATGTTTTAGATATCTGGGAGTGGATTTGGCGCAGTGGATGGAACCATGGAAGCGGAAGTGAGTCACAGGGTGGGGGAGGGGGCGAAAGTTCTGGGAGCATTGAAGAATGTGTGGAAGGCGAGAACATTATTTCGGAAAGCAGAAATGGGTATGTTTGAAGGAATAGTGGTTCCAACAATGTTATATGGTTGTGAGGCATGGGCTATAGATAGAGTTGTGTGGAGGAAGGTGGATGTGTTGGAAATGATCAAGTAAGTAATGAAAGGGTGAGAGAGATGTGTGGTAATAAAAAGAGTGTGATTGAGAGAGCAGAAGAGGGTGTTTTGAAATGGCTTGATCACTTGGAGAGAATGAGTAAGGAAAGATTGACAAAGAGGATATATGTGTCAGAGGTGGAGAGAATGAGAAGTGGAAGACCAAATTGGAGTGCAAGGATGGAGTGAAAAAGATTTTGAGCGATTGGGGCCTGAACATGCAGGAGGGTGAAAGGCATGCAAGGAATAGAGTGAATTGGAATGATGTGGTATACCGGGGTCGACGTGTTGTCAGTGGTTTGAACCAGGGCATGGGAAGCGTCTGGGGTAAACCATGGAAAGTTTTGTGGGGCCTGGATGTCGAAAGGGAGGTGTGGTTTCAGTGCATTATACATTACAGCTAGAGACTGAATGTGAACGAATGTGGCCTTTGTTGTCTTTTCCTAGCGCTACCTCGCACACATGGGGGGGGATAGTGTTGTCATTTCGTGTGGCAGGGTAGAGACGGGAATGAATAAAGGCAACAAGTATGAATTATGTACATATGTATATATGTATATGTCAGTGTATGAATATATATGTATACATTGAAATGGATAGGTATGTATATGTGTGTATGTGGACCAGACCTGACTGCTGGGTGTGTCCTTATTATGGACCAGACTTGACTACTGGATCTTTCCTTATTGTGGACCAGACCTGACTGCTGGGTGTGTCCTTATTGTGGACCAGACCTTGCTGCTGGGTGTATCTGTGCATGGACCAGACGTGACTGCTAAGTGTATCATTATTGTGGACCAGACCTGACATGGATGTGTCCTTATTGTGGACCAGACCAGACTGATGGGTATATTCTTACTGTGGACCAAACTTGACTGCTGGATGTATCCTTATTGTGGACCAGACCTGACTGCTGGGTGTGTACTTATTGTGGACTAGACCTGACTGCTGGGTGCGTCCTTAGTGTGGACCAGACCTGACTGCTGGGTGTGTCCTTATTGTAGACCAGACCTTACTGCTGGGTGTGTCCTTATTGTGGGCCAGACCTGACTGCTGGGTGTATCCTTATTATGGACCAAACCTGACTGCGGGGTGTGTCCTTATTGTGAACCAGACCTGACTGAAGTGTGTGTTCTTATTGTGGAACATACTTTACTGCTGCGTGTATCCTTATTGTGGACCAGACCTGACTGCTGGGTATGTCCTTAATATGGACCAGACCTGACTGCTGGGTGTGTCCTTACTGTGACCAGACCTAACTGTTGTGTGTGTCCTTATTGTTCACCAGACCTGAGTGCTGGGTGTGTCCTTATTGTGGCTCAGACGTGACTGCTGGGTGTGTCCTTATTGTGGACCAGACCTGACTGTTGGGTGTGTCCCTATTGTGGAGCAGACCTGACTGCTGGGTGTACCTTATTGTGGAGCAGACCTGACTGCTGGGTGTGTCCTTATTGTGGACCAGACCTGACTGTTGGATGTGTTCTTATAGTGGACCAGACCTGACTTCTGGGTGTGTCATTGTGGACGAGACCTGACTGCTGGGTGTGTCCTTATTGTTGACCAGACCTGACTGCTGGGTGTGTTCTTATTGTAGACCAGACCTGACTGCTGGGATGGTCCTTATTGTAGACTAGACCTGACTACTGGATGTATCCTTATTTTGGACCAGACCTGACTGCTGGATGTGTCCTTATTGTTGGACCAGACCTGACTGCTGGTGTATCCTTATTGTGGACCAAACTGACTGTGGGTGTGTCCTTATTGAGACAGACCTTACTTGCTGTGTATACCTTATTGTGGACAGACCTGACTTGGGTGTGTCCTTATTGTGACCAGACACTGACTAGCTGTGATCCTTATTGTGGACCAATCTGATGCTGGTGTATCCTTATTGTGGACCAGACTGACTGCTGGTGTGTCTTATTGTGGACCAGACCTGACTTCTGGTGTGCCTTATTGTGGACTGACTAACTGTGTGTTCTTATTGGACCAGACCTGACTGCTGGGTGTATCCTTATTGTATACCAGACCTGACTGCTGGGTGTCCTTATTGTAGACCAGACTTGACTGCTGGGTGTATCCTTATTGTGGACCAGACTTGACTGCTGCGTGTATCCTTGTTGTGGACTAGACTTGGTTGCTAGGTGTGTCATTATTGTGGACGAGACTTGACTGCTGGGTGTATCCTTATTGTGGACCAGGCCTGACTGCTGTGTGTATCCGTACTGTGGACCAGTCCTGACTGCTGTGTGAATCTTTATTGTGGACCAGATCTGACTTCTATGTGTGTCCTTATTGTGGAACAGACATGACTGCTAGCTGTATCCTTATTGTGGACCAGACCTGTCTACTGGGTGTATCCTTATTGTGGACCAGATCTGGCCGCTGGGTGTGTCTATTGTGGACCAGAACTGACTGCTGGGTTTATCCTTATTGTGGACCAGACCTGACCTCTAGGTGTGTATTGTGGACCAGACCTGACTGCTGGGTGTTTCCTCATTGTGGACCAGAACTGACTGCTGTGTGTGTTCTTATTGTGGACCAGAACTGACTGCTGGGTGTGTCCTTATTGTGGAACGGACCTGACTGCTGGGTGTATTCTTATTGTGGACCAGACCTGACTGCTGGGATGTGTCCTTATTGTGACTGAACCTGACCTGATGGTGTGTCCTTATTGTGGACGAGACCTGACTGCTGGGTCTGTCCTTATTGTGACCAGACTGACTGCTGGGTGTATCCTTATTGTGGATAGACCTGACTGATGGGTGTGTCCTTATTGTGGACCAGACCTTGACTTCTGGGTGTATCCTTAATGTGGACCAGACCTGTCTGCTGGGTTTATCCTTACTGTGGACCAGACCTGACTGCAGGGTGTATAGTTATTGTGGAGCAGACCTGACTTCTGGATGTGTCCTTATTGTGGAACAGACCTGACTGCTGTGTATCCTTATTGTGGACCAGACCTGACTGCTGGGTGTATCCTTATTGTGGACCAGATATGACTGCTGGGTGTGGCTTTATTTTGGACCAGACCTGAATGCTGAGTGTATCCTTATTGTGGACCAGCCTGATTGCTGGATGTATCGTTATTGTGGACAAGACCTGACTGCTTGGTGTGTCCTTATTGTGGACCAGACCTGACTACTGGGTATGTCCTTATTGTGGAACAGATCTACCTGCTAAGCGAGTCCTTTTTTTAGACTAGACCTGATTGCTAGGTGGGTCTCTATTTTGGACTAGACCTGACTGCTGGGTGTGTCATTATTTTGGACCAGACTTGACTGATGGGTGTATCCTTATTGTGGACCAGACCTGACCGCTTGGTTTATTCTTACTGTGGACCAGACCTGACTGCTGGGTGTATCCTTATTGTGGACCAGACTTGACTTCTGGGTGTGTCCTTATTGTTGAACAGACTTGACTGCTAGCTGTATCCTTATTGTGGACCAGACCTGACTGCTGGGTGTACCCTTATTGTGGACCAGATATGACTGCTGGGTGAATCCTTATTGTGGACCAGACCTGATTGCTGGTTGTATTCCTATTGTGGAACTAGACCTGACTGCTGGGTGTGTCCTTATTGTGGACCAGACCTAACTGCTAGGAGTATCCCTATTGTAGACGAGACCTGCCAGCTGGGTGTGTCCTTATTGTTGACCAGATCTGATTGCTGAGTGTGTCCTTATTGTTAACCAGACCCGACTTCAGAGTGTATCCTCATTGTGGACTAGATCTGACTGCTAGGTGTATTCTTATTGTGGACCAGACCTGGCAGCTGGGTGTGTCCTTATTGTGGACCAGACCTGATTGCTGGGTGTGTCCTTATTGTGGACCAGAACCTGACTGCTGGTTGTATCCATATGGTGGACCAGACCTGACTGCTGGGTGTGTCCTTATTGTGGACCAGACCTGACTGCTGGGTATGTCCTTACTGTGACGAGACCTGACTACTGGGTGTGTCCTTATTGTGGACTAGACCTGACATCTGGGTGTATCCTTATTGTGAACCAGACCTAATTGCTGGGTGGGGCCTTATTTTGGACTAGACCTGACTGCTGGCTGTATCCTATCCCTATGTTGGACCAAAACTGACTGCTGGGTTTGTCCTTATTGTGGACCAGATCTGACTGCTGGGTGGAACCTTATTGTGGATCAGACCTGACTACTGAGTGTGTCCTTATTGTGGACCAGACCCGACTGCTAGGTGTGTCCTTATTGTGGACCAGACCTGACTGCTGGATTTGTCCTTATTGTAGACCAGACCTGACTGCTGGTTGTTTCCTTATTGTGGACAAGACCTGACTGCTAGGTGTGTTCTTTTCGTGGACCAGAACTAACTGCTGGGTGTGTTGTTACTGTGGACCATACCTGACTGTTGGGTGTGTCCTCATTGTGGCCCAGACCTGACTGCTGGGTATATCCTTATTGTGGACCAGACCTAACTGCTGGGTGTGTCCTTACTGTGACCAGACGTGACTGCTGGGTGTGTTCTTATTGTGTACGAGACCTGACTGCCTGGTGTGTCCTTATTGTGGACCAGACCTAACTGCTGGGTGTGTCCTTACTGTGACCAGACGTGACTGCTGGGTGTGTTCTTATTGTGTACGAGACCTGACTGCCTGGTGTGTCCTTATTGTGGACCAGACCTGACTGCTGGGTTTGTCCTTATTCTGGACCAGACCTGACTGCCGGGGGTGTCCTTATTGTGGACCAGACCTGACTGCTCGGTGAGTCCTTCTTGTGGACTAGACCTGACTACTGGATGGGTTTGTATTTTGGACTACACCTGACTGCTGGGTGTGCCCATATTGTGGACTAGACCTGACTGCTAGGTTTGTCCTTATTGTGGACCAGACCTAACTACTGGGTGTGTCCTTATTGTGAACCAAACCTGACTGCTGGGTGTTTCCTTATTGTTGACCAGTCCTGACTGCTGGGCGTGTCCTCATTATGGACCAGACTTTACTGCTGGGTGTATCCATATTGTGGACCAGACTTGACTGCTGGGTGTATCTTTACATGGACCAGACGTGACTGCTCGGTGTATCATTATTGTGCACCAGACCTGACTGCTGGGTGTATTCTTATTGTGGACCAGACTTGACTGCTGGATGTATCCATATTGTGGACCAGACCTGACTGCTGGGTGTGTCCTTATTTACAGCTGGAACATAGCCACACCAGGAGTCTCTTTTGGCTTGTCGTATTGTTCTTCTTGCCTGATTGCTCGCTTGTTTATAGCAATAAAGTTGTTGTCTGAGGCCCATTGTCAACCATCCTATATCTCCTATTGCGCTCAAGCACTGCATTTCGGTAATCTTTTGTCCACCAAGAAACTCTAAACTTTGTGTATATTGTAAGGATCTTAGGAATAGAGGCCTCAGCAGCCCTGAGGATGGTATTGTTTACATTATTTGCCTTTGTGTCAGTGTCATCGGATATGTCTAGGATGGTTTGTTTTGAGAATGATCCTCAATCTGCTTTCTTATAATTCAATCTAAACGGAGACGGTCTGATAATATTGTCGCATGTATAAGAAAGACAGATTGGGAAGTGGTCACTTCCCAAGGAGTGGTCATAAGTATCCCAGGTGATGTTATTTAGTATATCCGGGATAACAAAGATAGCTCGATGGTTGAGATGTTGTTTCCTGTTCGATCATCTATACGATTGCCCCTTACCATCGTTCAGAAGAACGAAATTAGAATTGATAATGCAATTTACCATTTGTTTCCCACGAGAGTCTGCCCGTATACCTCCCCACTAATGATGATGATGAGCGTTGAAGTCTTCAAGAATTAGTTTTGTGAATTAATTGACTAAAAAGCAAAGTGAACTCATCATCATTAAGTACATTGGAACCGGGACAGTAAATTGAACAAATGGCCAGGTACGTGTTATTAAATTTGACTCTACATGCGATAGCTTCTAGAGTAGAATTTAAAGTAACTCCTGTATGGGGTAAGGTTTGGTGTACATGAATGGCTACTCCATTATCTTCATCTCTTCTATATGGATGATAGCTATAGCCTAAACTTCTGTTTAGATTGGTCCCTTGCAGTCCAATTTTGGATGGCCAAAATAATGCAAGCAATAGTGATAGTTGTGCTTGAACCTACGACCTCTGGAATTCCACTGATCGATATTGAACGCGTTGGTTTAAGATTTCTTTAGCCGACCAGCTTTGTCAGCCCTCTTTTGGACTTGGGCGAGTCCAAGGGGGAACGGGAACGGCTCCTGATTCATTGATTCCACCGACAAAGTTTATCATCATCGAGGAAGACCTCCTCACTGGAGCCACAGGAACGACCAACTACCACACAGTTTCCTTTGAGTTTTACCCAATTTGTCTTGTTCTCTTTCACATTTTTGGGTCTAACAGAGCAGGTGACTTTTGAGTACAAGTCTTTGTGGGTATTATCGTCAGAGTCAGTGTCGGTTTGATTCATCATGGGTTCGTCTGGAGTGGTGGGTCGTGGTTCAGTAGTTCACATTGTCTACGTGGCAATTGTGACCATGACCACCTTACATGCCAATGCCATAGCATAAGACTCATTGCGTTTAGGAGTCTGGTGAGTCTCCTTCAACCTCTTCCTTGCTTCACCATATGAAATGTTCTCCTTTGCCTTAACTGCGCAGACTTCCTTCTCGATCTTGTATCAAGGACATTCTCGGTACGATCTTGGCTGCTTGCTTCCCCCCACAACATGGCACACTCTCCACATTGAGATGAAAGAGTACAAGAATTTTCACTGTGGCCAAACCTTTGGTGTTTACAACATAGTAATGGGTTTGGTATGTAAGGTTTCACAGCTACCTTAACCTAACCTACGGCAAAATCGTTTAGCAATTTGGACTTACCGAATGTTAGAATGATCAGGGGGTTGTACGTCGCTCGCCCTCAATAATTTTCGTAATAGATCGAGCAGCGATCACTTCCTCGTGTGTAAGTTCCTTCACTGTGTCATCCTCACATCAGGTCATAAGATGACTCCTCTGGTCTCCGGAATGGAAGCCACAGCTTCATATGGACGGAACTTTCTCAGCTTAAGTAAGTCTACAACTTGGTTTGATAATCAACTTTAACAAGAAGGTCACCACCACTAGTTGTACCATTTCCACATCACCAACCCGGCTGGTGAGGAAGGGTTGAACCGGTCGCATGTATCATGATTACGTAGTGAGTGCTGGTCCCACTATGTATCATGATTACGTAGTGAGTGCTGGTCCCACTATGTATCATGATTACCTAGTGAGTGCTGGTCCCACTATGTATCATGATTACCTAGTGAGTGCTGGTCCCACTATGTATCATGATTACCTAGTGAGTGCTGGTCCCACTATGTATCATGATTACCTAGTGAGTGCTGGTCCCACTATGTATCATGATTACGTAGTGAGTGCTGGTCCCACTATGTATCATGATTACGTAGTGAGTGCTGGTCCCACTATGTATCATGATTACGTAGTGAGTGCTGGTCCCACTATGTATCATGATTACGTAGTGAGTGCTGGTCCCACTATGTATCATGATTACGTAGTGAGTGCTGGTCCCACTATGTATCATGATTACGTAGTGAGTGTTGGTCCCACTATGTATCATGATTACGTAGTGAGTGCTGGTCCCACTACGTATCATGATTACGTAGTGAGTGCTGGTCCCACTATGTATCATGATTACGTAGTGAGTGCTGGTCCCAGTATGTATCATGATTACGTAGTGAGTGCTGGTCCCACTATGTATCATGATTACGTAGTGAGTGCTGGTCCCACTATGTATCATGATTACGTAGTGAGTGCTGGTCCCACTATGTATCATGATTACGTAGTGAGTGCTGGTCCCACTATGTATCATGATTACCTAGTGAGTGCTGGTCCCACTATGTATCATGATTACCTAGTGAGTGCTGGTCCCACTATGTATCATGATTACGTAGTGAGTGCTGGTCCCAGTATGTATCATGATTACGTAGTGAGTGCTGGTCCTACTATGTATCATGATTACGTAGTGAGTGCTGGTCCCACTATGTATCATGATTACGTAGTGAGTGCTGGTCCCACTATGTATCATGATTACCTAGTGAGTGCTGGTCCCACTATGTATCATGATTACCTAGTGAGTGCTGGTCCCACTATGTATCATGATTACCTAGTGAGTGCTGGTCCCACTATGTATCATGATTACGTAGTGAGTGCTGGTCCCACTATGTATCATGATTATGTAGTGAGTTCTGGTCCCACTATGTATCATGATTACGTAGTGAGTGCTGGTCCCACTATGTATCATGATTACGTAGTGAGTGCTGGTCCCACTATGTATCATGATTACGTAGTGAGTGCTGGTCCCACTACGTATCATGATTACGTAGTGAGTGCTGGTCCCACTATGTATCATGATTACGTAGTGAGTGCTGGTCCCACTATGTATCATGATTACGTAGTGAGTGCTGGTCCCACTACGTATCATGATTACGTAGTGAGTGCTGGTCCCACTATGTATCATGATTACGTAGTGAGTGCTGGTCCCACTATGTATCATGATTACGTAGTGAGTGCTGGTCCCACTACGTATCATGATTACGTAGTGAGTGCTGGTCCCACTATGTATCATGATTACGTAGTGAGTGCTGGTCCCACTATGTATCATGATTACGTAGTGAGTGCTGGTCCCACTATGTATCATGATTACGTAGTGAGTGCTGGTCCCACTATGTATCATGATTACGTAGTGAGTGCTGGTCCCACTACGTATCATGATTACGTAGTGAGTGCTGGTCCCACTATGTATCATGATTACGTAGTGAGTGCTGGTCCCACTATGTATCATGATTACGTAGTGAGTGCTGGTCCCACTATGTATCATGATTACGTAGTGAGTGCTGGTCCCACTATGTATCATGATTACGTAGTGAGTGCTGGTCCCACTATGTATCATGATTACGTAGTGAGTGCTGGTCCCACTATGTATCATGATTACGTAGTGAGTGCTGGTCCCACTATGTATCATGATTACGTAGTGAGTGCTGGTCCCACTATGTATCATGATTACGTAGTGAGTGCTGGTCCCACTATGTATCATGATTACGTAGTGAGTGCTGGTCCCACTATGTATCATGATTACCTAGTGAGTGCTGGTCCCACTATGTATCATGATTACGTAGTGAGTGCTGGTCCCACTATGTATCATGATTACGTAGTGAGTGCTGGTCCCACTATGTATCATGATTACGTAGTGAGTGCTGGTCCCACTATGTATCATGATTACGTAGTGAGTTCTGGTCCCACTATGTATCATGATTACGTAGTGAGTGCTGGTCCCACTATGTATCATGATTACGTAGTGAGTGCTGGTCCCACTATGTATCATGATTACGTAGTGAGTGCTGGTCCCACTATGTATCATGATTACGTAGTGAGTGCTGGTCCCACTATGTATCATGATTACGTAGTGAGTGCTGGTCCCACTATGTATCATGATTACGTAGTGAGTGCTGGTCCCACTATGTATCATGATTACGTAGTGAGTGCTGGTCCCACTATGTATCATGATTACGTAGTGAGTGCTGGTCCCACTATGTATCATGATTACGTAGCGAGTGCTGGTCCCACTATGTATCATGATTACGTAGTGAGTGCTGGTCCCACTATGTATCATGATTACGTAGTGAGTGCTGGTCCCACTATGTATCATGATTACGTAGTGAGTGCTGGTCCCAGTATTTTAATACATTTCATTTGACTTGTTTGGAACCTTTGGTATTTGATCCGTGTAATGTATGTGTAGTGAGCTACATCACACATGTAGGAGGAGGTTTGTGTGTATTAAAGATTATCTTCATACCACACACTCTGGCGGTCGCTGTAAGTAACTTGGTTATAAGTCGTCAGAAGCTCCTGCTCGTAGTGAAGCTTTAATAAGATCAGTTGAGCCAGCCATTGTAGTTGTAGTTAGGGATTCTAAATTAGATTTTGAAGAAGTACAAAATGTATTATTTGAATTAGCGAATCTGATCAATTGTTATGAAACTAAGTGATGATGTTGAGATGATCTCTTGATAGATAAGGCTAATAACAGTGCCGATAGCTTCAGTAAAGGTGCAGTGGAATAATTGCAAAGATTGACTCAAGTTTATGGATCGAATTGTCAATAGTTTTTGGAAGAAATGGCAGCGAGATTATCTTCATATCTTAACTGTAAGACAAAAATGGCGGGTTGGTAGAAGGAATGTCTGTGTTGGTGACAATTTTTCTGCAGAACAAGGATGTAGTTAGATTACAATGGAAACTTGCTCAAGTGATGTCCGTAGAGACGAGTACAAAGTGAAGAGAGAGAGACGTCCCTATACGTTATCAAGTTCAACGGTCAAGAAGTCCTTTGCGTAGTAAGATGTGTGAAGAACTTGATTGTGCTGCTGCCATCACAAGATAGTGTTCAAGTTAGGCTTGGGAGTTGTATCGTCAGAGACGACAATGTGCAATTTCAAATTTGGCGGGAGTTTGATTGGTGCAGTATACTGCGGGAGGTTCTTTTTTCATTTGGTAATACTATATGTGTTCATCAAAATTGTATATCATAAACCCTGTGTTAATCTGTATTTGATTCAAACTTGTATTACTGATGGACATGTTGTAATATTAACAAATTATATCTGGGGAACTGGCGGGTATGTTGTTATTGTTATGGTTGGTGATGACTCTTACCTCACTGGTGTAGCAACCGTTACTGCTACCTGACCACCTGCACCTTGTACACTGAACACAGGTACGTAGCAACCGTTACTGCTACCTGACCACCTGCACCTTGTACACTGAACACAGGTACGTAGCAACCGTTACTGCTACCTGACCACCTGCACCTTGTACACTGAACACAGGTACGTAGCAACCGTTACTGCTACCTGACCACCTGCACCTTGTACACTGAACACAGGTACGTAGCAACCGTTACTGCTACCTGACCACCTGCACCTTGTACACTGAACACAGGTACGTAGCAACCGTTACTGCTACCTGACCACCTGCACCTTGTACACTGAACACAGGTACGTAGCAACCGTTACTGCTACCTGACCACCTGCACCTTGTACACTGAACACAGGTACGTAGCAACCGTTACTGCTACCTGACCACCTGCACCTTGTACACTGAACACAGGTACGTAGCAACCGTTACTGCTACCTGACCACCTGCACCTTGTACACTGAACACAGGTACGTAGCAACCGTTACTGCTACCTGACCACCTGCACCTTGTACACTGAACACAGGTACGTAGCAACCGTTACTGCTACCTGACCACCTGCACCTTCTACACTGAACACAGGTACGTAGCAACCGTTACTGCTACCTGACCACCTGCACCTTGTACACTGAACACAGGTACGTAGCAACCGTTACTGCTACCTGACCACCTGCACCTTCTACACTGAACACAGGTACGTAGCAACCGTTACTGCTACCTGACCACCTGCACCTTGTACACTGAACACAGGTACGTAGCAACCGTTACTGCTACCTGACCACCTGCACCTTGTACACTGAACACAGGTACGTAGCAACCGTTACTGCTACCTGACCACCTGCACCTTGTACACTGAACACAGGTACGTAGCAACCGTTACTGCTACCTGACCACCTGCACCTTGTACACTGAACACAGGTACGTAGCAACCGTTACTGCTACCTGACCACCTGCACCTTGTACACTGAACACAGGTACGTAGCAACCGTTACTGCTACCTGACCACCTGCACCTTCTACACTGAACACAGGTACGTAGCAACCGTTACTGCTACCTGACCACCTGCACCTTGTACACTGAACACAGGTATGTTGAATTATAATGTTTTGATCCTATAGTAATTACTGCTGTCAATATTACGAGTATAAGCTGAGTTAAGTGTGCCGGTCACCTGGTCATCATCGTGGTACCAGGTCTGGTCACCTGGTCATCATCGTGGTATCAGGTCTGGTCACCAGGTCATCGTCGTGGTACCAGGTCTGGTCACCTGATCATCATCGTGGTACAAGATCTGGTCACCTGGTCATCATCATTTTATCGTCATCGTGGCACTAGACCAGGTCAACTGATCATCATCGTGGTACCAGGTTTGGTCACCTGGTCGTCGTCGTGGTACCAGGCCTGGTCACCTAGTCAGCATCGTGGTACCAGGCCTGGTCACCTAGTCATCATCGTGGTACCAGTCTTGGTCACCTGGTCATCATCGTGGTACCAGGTCTGGTCACCTGGTCGTCATCGTGGTACCAGGTTTGGTCACCTGGTCGTCATCGAGATACTAAGTCTGGTCACCTGGTCATCATCATGGTACCAGGCCTGGTCACCTGATCGTCATCGTGGTACTAGGCTTGATCATCATCATGGTACAAGGTCTGTTCACCTAAGCGTAATCATGGTACCAGGTCTGGTCACCTGGTCGTCATCGTGGTACCAGGTCTGGTCACCTGGTCGTCATCGTGGAACCAGGTCTGGTCACCTGGTCGTCATCGTGGGACCAGGTCTGGTCACCTGGTCGTCATCGTGGAACCAGGTCTGGTCACCTGGTCGTCATCGTGGGACCAGGTCTGGTTATCTGATCATCATCGTGGTACTAGGTCTGGTCATCAGGTCGTCATCGTGGTACCAGGTCTGGTCACCTGGTCGTCATCGTGGAACCAGGTCTGGTCACCTGGTCGTCATCGTGGGACCAGGTCTGGTCACCTGGTCGTCATCGTGGAACCAGGTCTGGTCACCTGGTCGTCATCGTGGGACCAGGTCTGGTTATCTGATCATCATCGTGGTACTAGGTCTGGTCATCAGGTCGTCATCGTGGTACCAGGTCTGGATAGCATTTGCACTGTGATCATTTGTCTATGTGTGATGTGCTACATGACTACATGTTATGTACTGTGATGTGCTACATGACTACATGTTATGTACTGTGATGTGCTACATGACTACATGTTATGTACTGTGATGTGCTGTATGATTACATGTTATGTACTGTGATGTGCTACATGACTACATGTTATGTACTGTGATGTGCTACATGACTACATGTTATGTACTGTGATGTGCTGTATGATTACATGTTATGTACTGTGATGTGCTACATGACTACATGTTATGTACTGTGATGTGCTACATGACTACATGTTATGTACTGTGATGTGCTACATGACTACATGTTATGTACTGTGATGTGCTACATGACTACATGTTATGTACTGTGATGTGCTGTATGATTACATGTTATGTACTGTGATGTGCTACATGACTACATGTTATGTACTGTGATGTGCTACATGATTACATGTTATGTACTGTGATGTGCTACATGACTACATGTTATGTACTGTGATGTGCTACATGACTACATGTTATGTACTGTGATGTGCTGTATGATTACATGTTATGTACTGTGATGTGCTACATGACTACATGTTATGTACTGTGATGTGCTACATGATTACATGTTATGTACTGTGATGTGCTACATGACTACATGTTATGTACTAGTGATGTGCTGTATGATTACATGTTATGTACTGTGATGTGCTACATGACTACATGTTATGTACTGTGATGTGCTACATGACTAATGTTATGTACTGTGATGTGCTACATGACTACATGTTATGTACTGTGATGTGCTACATGACTACATGTTATGTACTGTGATGTGCTACATGACTACATGTTATGTACTGTGATGTGCTGTAAGATTACATGTTATGTACTGTGATGTGCTACATGACTACATGTTATGTACTGTGATGTCTGTATGATTACATGTTATGTACTGTGATGTTCTACATGACTACATGTTATGTACTGTGATGTGCTACATGACTACATGTTATGTACTGTGATGTGCTGTATGATTACATGTTATGTACTGTGATGTGCTACATGATTACATGTTATGTACTGTGATGTGCTACATGACTACATGTTATGTACTGTGATGTGCTGTATGATTACATGTTATGTACTGTGATGTGCTACATGACTACATGTTATGTACTGTGATGTGCTACATGATTACATGTTATGTACTGTGATGTGCTACATGACTACATGTTATGTACTGTGATGTGCTACATGATTACATGTTATGTACTGTGATGTGCTACATGACTACATGTTATGTACTGTGATGTGCTGTATGATTACATGTTATGTACTGTGATGTGCTACATGACTACATGTTATGTACTGTGATGTGCTGTATGATTACATGTTATGTACTGTGATGTGCTACATGACTACATGTTATGTACTGTGATGTGCTGTATGATTACATGTTATGTACTGTGATGTGCTACATGACTACATGTTATGTACTGTGATGTGCTGTATGATTACATGTTATGTACTGTGATGTGCTACATGACTACATGTTATGTACTGTGATGTGCTACATGATTACATGTTATGTACTGTGATGTGCTACATGACTACATGTTATGTACTGTGATGTGCTACATGATTACATGTTATGTACTGTGATGTGCTACATGACTACATGTTATGTACTGTGATGTGCTGTATGATTACATGTTATGTACTGTGATGTGCTACATGACTACATGTTATGTACTGTGATGTGCTACATGACTACATGTTATGTACTGTGATGTGCTACATGACTACATGTTATGTACTGTGATGTGCTGTATGATTACATGTTATGTACTGTGATGTGCTACATGATTACATGTTATGTACTGTGATGTGCTACATGACTACATGTTATGTACTGTGATGTGCTACATGATTACATGTTATGTACTGTGATGTGCTACATGACTACATGTTATGTACTGTGATGTGCTACATGATTACATGTTATGTACTGTGATGTGCTACATGACTACATGTTATGTACTGTGATGTGCTACATGACTACATGTTATGTACTGTGATGTGCTGTATGATTACATGTTATGTACTGTGATGTGCTACATGATTACATGTTATGTACTGTGATGTGCTACATGACTACATGATTCGTACTGTGATGTGCTACATGATTACATGTATGTACTGTGATGTGCTACATGACTACATGTTATGTACTGTGATGTGCTACATGATTACATGTTATGTACTGTGATGTGCTACATGACTACATGTTATGTACTGTGATGTGCTACATGATTACATGTTATGTACTGTGATGTGCTACATGACTACATGTTATGTACTGTGATGTGCTACATGACTACATGTTATGTACTGTGATGTGCTACATGACTACGTATTATGTATTGTGATGTGATCCATCCCATCTTGTCATCTGGCACATCTTACCCTCTCTTTCTGGCTTATCCTACCCTTGCCGTCAGGCCCAGCCCACCCTCGTCTTCAGGCCCAGCCCACTCTTGCCATATCGCCCAGCTCACCCTCGCCTTCACTCCCAGCCCACCCTCGATTTCAATTCCATCCCAACCTCGCTTTCTGGCCCATCCCACCCTCGCCCTCAGGCCAAACACCCTTGACTTCTGGCCCATTCCACTTTTGCTTTCAGACCCATCCCACCATCGCCTGGCTCATCCCACCCTCGCCTTCAGGCCCATCCCACCTTCTAATTTTGACCCATCCCAGCCTCGCTTTCAATCCCAGCATACCCTCGCCTTCACATCCATTCCACACACCTTCAGGAGCATTCCACCTTCTCCTTCAGGCCCATTCCACCCTCGGCTTCAGGCCCAGCTCACCCTCGCCTTCAGGCTCATCCCATGCTCGCTTTCAGGTCCAGCTCACCATAGCCTTGTGGCCCATCCCGCCATCACCTTCAGGCCCATCCTACCATCGTCTTCTGAGCCATTCCACCCTCAGCTTCATACCCAGCCCAACTTCGCGGTCGAGCCCACCCACCCTCGCCTTCAAGCCCATCCCACCATAATTTTCTGCTCCATCCCACCCTCACCTTCACGCCCAACCCACCTTGACCTTAAGGCCCTTCCTACTCTCGCCTTCCAGTCCAGCCCACCATCGTCTTTAGGCCAACCCATCCTCACCTTTTGGCCCATCTCACTCTCCCCTTCAGGCCTATTATACCCTCGCCTTCAAGCCCAGCTCACCCTCGCCTTCAGGCCCAGCCTAGCCTCAGCATTTGGATGAGCCCACCCTCGCCTTCAGGTCCCTCCCACCTTCGATTTCAAGCCCAACTCAACCTCGCCTTCTGGTCCATCCCATCCTCGCCTTCAAACCTAGCTCACCCTTCCATTCTGGCCTATCCCACTTTCGCCTTCAGACGCATCCCTACATTACCTTTTTGCCCATCCCACCCTTGCCTTCAGACACATCCTCTTTTCTAATTCTGGCTGTCTCAGCCATTCTTTCTGGCCCAGCTCACCTTCGACTTCAGGACCATCCCATCCTCTACTTCTGGCCCATCCCACGCTCGATATCAAGCCCAACTCACACTTGCCTTCTGGCCCATACCACCCTCGCCTTCAAGCCCATCCCACCATAATTTTCTGCTCCATCCCACCCTCACCTTCACGCCCAACCCACCTTGACCTTAAGGCCCTTCCTACTCTCGCCTTCCAGTCCAGCCCACCATCGTCTTTAGGCCAACCCATCCTCACCTTTTGGCCCATCTCACTCTCCCCTTCAGGCCTATTATACCCTCGCCTTCAAGCCCAGCTCACCCTCGCCTTCAGGCCCAGCCTAGCCTCAGCATTTGGATGAGCCCACCCTCGCCTTCAGGTCCCTCCCACCTTCGATTTCAAGCCCAACTCAACCTCGCCTTCTGGTCCATCCCATCCTCGCCTTCAAACCTAGCTCACCCTTCCATTCTGGCCTATCCCACTTTCGCCTTCAGACGCATCCCTACATTACCTTTTTGCCCATCCCACCCTTGCCTTCAGACACATCCTCTTTTCTAATTCTGGCTGTCTCAGCCATTCTTTCTGGCCCAGCTCACCTTCGACTTCAGGACCATCCCATCCTCTACTTCTGGCCCATCCCACGCTCGATATCAAGCCCAACTCACACTTGCCTTCTGGCCCATACCACCCTCGCCTTCACGCCCTTCCCGTCATCGCCTTCAAGCCCATCATACCCTTGCTTTATGGCCCATCATACCTTCGCCTTCAGGCCCATCTCATGTTCGATTTTAGGCCCAGGTCACCCTTGCCTTCCGTCCCATCCTACCCTCACCTTCAGACCCATCCTACCATCGCCTTCAGGCCCAGCCCGCCCTCGCCGTCAAGCCCATCCCACCTTCTTCAGGCCTCTCCCATCATCATCACCTGCCCCATACCACCCTCTCCTTCAAACCTATCCCATCTTTAACTTTAGGCCAATTCCACTCACATTTTGGCCCATCTTGCCCTCGCCTTCAGGCCCATCCCACCCTCACCTTCAGGCCCATCCCACCCCCGCCTTCAGGCCCATCCCACCCTCACCTTCAGGCTCATTCCACCCTCGCCTTCAGGCGCGTTCCACCCTTGTTTTCAGGCCCAGCATAACCTCGACTTCTGAGCCATCCCACCCTTGCCTTCGGACTCAGGTCATCCTAACCTTTTGGCCCATGCAACCCTGGCCTTTAGGCCCATCCTAACCTTGCCTTCTGGCCCAACCCACCTTAGCCTTCAGGCCAAGCTCACACTCGCCTTCTAGCCCAGCCCACTTTCGCCTTCAAACCAATCTTTCCATCACCTTCTGGCACATACCACCCCCGCCTTCAGGCCCATCTCACTTTTTACTTCTAGCCCATCCCAGCCTCGCCTTTAGGCCAATTCCACCGCTCGATTACAGGCCCAAATCAACCTCGCATTCTGGCCTGTACCACTCTCGCCTTCACGCCCTTCTCACCATTACCTTCTGGCCCATCCTACCCTTGCCTTATGGCCCAGCATACCGACGCTTTCAGGCCCAGACCACCCATGCCTTCACGCCCATTACCCCAGCAGTCTTTTGATCTACTCCACACTCAGGTCCAGCTCACTCTCTCCTTCAGGCCCGTTACACCTTCGCCTTCAAGCCCAGCTCACCCTCACCTTCAGCCCCATTCCATGCTTATTTTCAGGCCCATTCTGCCCTTACCGCCAAGCCCAATCCATCATCGCCTTTTGGCACATCCCACCATCGCCTTCAAGCCCAGCCCACCCTCACCTTGAGGCCCATTCCACCCTCGTCTTCAAGCCCATCCCACCCTTGCCTTCAGGTCAAGCTCACCCTTGCCCTGTGGCCCATCCCACTATCGCCTTCTGGCCCAGTCCAATTTCGCCTTCAGATCCATCCCAACATCGCCTTCTTGCCCATCTTACCCTCGCCCCCCCCAGGCCCATCCCAGCCTCGCCTTCAATCCCAGCTCACTTTCGCCTTCAGGCCCATTCCACCCTCTCCTTCAGGCCCATTCCATCCTCTCCTTTAGGCCCATTCAACCTTCGCCTTCAGCCCCATTCCACCCTCGCCTTCAGGCCCAGCTCACCCTCTCCTTCAGGCCCAGCTCACCCTCGCCTTCATGTCCAATGCATCCTCACCTTCAGGCCTAGCTGACCCTCGCCCTCAGGCCCATCCCACACTCGATTTCAGGCCCAACTCACCCTCGCCTTCTGGCCCATCCCTCCTGCCATCGCCTTCTGGCCGACCCCACCCTTGTCATATAGCCCATCATACCCACGCTTTCAAGCTCAGATCACTCCCCTCTTCACTGCCATTCCAACAAGCGACTTCTGGCCCATCCCATCCTCACAACCCCATCCTACCATCGCTTTCTGACCAATCCCACCCTCGCCTTCAAGCTCTTTCCACTATAACCTTCTGCCCCGTATCACCCTCACCTTTACGGCCAGCCTACCCTCACAATTAGGCCCATCTCACCCTCGCCCTCAAGTCCATCTCACCATCATCTTCAGGCCAATCCCGCCCAGACCTTTTGGCCCATCCCACCCTTGCCTTCAGGCCCAGAACTCCCTTGCCTTCAAGCCCACCTCACCCTCGCTCTCAAGCCTAGCCCACCCTCGCCGTCTGGCACAGCCCACCTTCGCTTCAGGCCCAGCCCACCATCGATTTCAAGCCCATCCCAACCTCGCCTTTTGGGCCATCCCCCCTTCGCCTTCAGACACAGTTTACCCTCCCATTCTGGCCCATTCCAGCTTCGCCTTCAGACACATCACATCATCTCCTCCTGGCCCATCCCACCCGTGCCTTCAGGACCATCCCTCTCTCTACTTTTTTCCCATCCCACGCATTATTTCAGGCCAAGTTCACCCTCGCCTTCTGGCCCATATCTCCCTCGCCTTTCCCGCCATCGCCTTCTGGCCCATTTATCCCTTGCCGTATGGCCCATGATACCTTCGCTTTCAGGCCCAGCCCACCCTCACCTTCACACCCATTCCACCAGCGCCTTCTGGCCCGTTCCGCTCTTGCCCTCAGGTTCAGCTCACTCTCGCTTTCAGGCCCAGCTCACCATCGCTTTTAGGCTCAGCTCACCCTCGCTTTCAGGCCCAGCTCACCCTCGCCTTCAGTCCCATCCTACCATCGCAGTCTGGCCCACCCCACCCAGGCCTTCAGACCCAGCCCACTTTCGCCTTCAGACCCAGGCCACTTTCGCCTTTGAGCCCATCCGAACTACTCCTTTAAGCCCATTCCACCATCACCATCTGGCCCAACCCACTCTTGCCTTCACGCCCATTCCACCTTCACCTTCAGGCCCATTCCCTCCCCCCCCCTGCATCCAAGCCTAGCCCAACCTCTTCTTCAGGCTTATCCCACCCTCACATTTGGCACATCCTAACTTCGCCTTCAGGCCCATTCCAACCTCGCCCTTGTCTTCAGGCACAGCACACCCTTGCCTTCTTGGCCCATCCCACCCTCGCATTCAGACCTAGCTTATCCTCGTTTTTTGACCCATCCAACCCCGGCCTTCAGGCCCTTCTCACACTCGCCTTCTGGCCCATCCCACCTTCATTTTTCAGGCCAAGCTCACTCTCGCCTTCTAATCCAGCCCACCGTCGCCTTCATACCCATCCCTCCATCACCTGTCCCATCCCACCCAAACCTTCAGGCCTATCCCACCCTCTGCTTCTGGCCCATCCCAGCTTCGCAATTAGACCCAGAACACCTTCGAATTCAGGCCCATTCAACATTCAGCTTCAGGTCCATTCCACCTTATACTTCTGGCCGATCCCATGCTCGATTTCAGGCCCATCTCAACCTCGCACTCTGGCTCATACTATCCTCGCCTTCACGCTCTTCCCACCATCACCTTTTCGCCCATCCGCTCTTGCCTTATGGCTCATCATACTCTCGCTTTCAGGCCAGGCCACCCATGCTTTCATGCTCATTCCACCAGCTTCTTCTAGCGTATTCCACCCTCGTCTTCAAGTCCTGCTCACCCTCGCCTTCAGGCCTAGCTCACCCTCGCCTTTTGCCCCATCCCACCTTCACCTTCAGTCCCATCCCAACACCACCTTCTGACCCCCTGCCACCCTCGCATTCAGGCCCAGCCCAAACTCGCAAACAAGCCCATTTCCACCCTCACCTTCGAGCCCATCACACCAAAACAATCTGCCCCAGCCCACCCCACCTTCACGCCCAGTCGAACCTCACCTTCAATACCATGACACCATAGCCTTCTACCCAGGTCCACCCTCACCTTCACGTCCAGCTGACCCTCACCTTCAGGCTGATCCCACCCTCACCTTCAAGTCCGGTCCACTATCGTCTTCAGGCCTATCCCACCCATACCTTTAGGCCCATCTCACCCTTGCCTTCAAGCCCAGCTCACCCTCGCCTTTAGGCCCATCTCACCCTTGCCCTCAAGCCCAACTCACCCTCGCCTTCAGGCCCAGCCCACCCTCGCCATCTGGTACTGCCCACCTTCGCATTAGGCCCAGCCCACCCTAGAATTCAAGCCCATCCCAACCTCGCCTTCTGGCCCACCCCATCCTCGCTTTCAAACCCAGTTCACCCTCCCATTCTGGCCCATCCCACCTTCGCCTTCAGACGCATCCCATCATTTCTTTCTGGCATGTTCCGCCCTTGCCTTCAGGCCCATCCCACTCTCTACCTCTGGCCCATCCCACGCACGATTTCAGGCCCAACTCACCCTCGCCTTTTGGCCCATAACACCCTAGCATTAACGCCCTCTCCAAAATCGCCTTATGGCCCATCAAACCCTTGTCTTATGGCCCATCATACCCTCACTTTCAGGCCCAGCCCACCCTCACCTTCACACCCATTCCACCATCGCTTCTGGCTTGTTCGACCCTTGCCCTCAGGCCAAGCTCACTCTCGCTTTCACGTCCATTCCACCCTCGCTTTCAGACCCAGCTTATCCTCACCTTTTGGCCCATCCAACCCTGCCCTAGAGGCCCATCCCACACTGGCCTTCTAGCTCATCCCACCTTCATTTTTAGGCCAAGCTCACCCTCGCCTTCTAACCCAGCCCACTTTCGCTTTCTTACCCAAACCCTACATCACCTTCTGGACCATACCACCCTCTACTTCTGGCCAATCACACGCTCGGTTTTTGGCCCATCTCAGCCTCGCATTCTGGCCCACGCCTCGCCTTTACGCTCTTCCCACCATCACCTTTTAGCCTATCCCTTCCTGCCTTACGGCACATCATACCCTCGCTTTCAGGCCCAGGTCACCCATGCCTCCACGCCCATTCCACTAGCACCTTCTGGGGTGTTCCACCCTCTCTTTCAGGCCCAGGTCACCCTCGCAGTCAAGCCCATCCCGCTCTTGCCTTCCAAACCATTCCAACCTAACATTTAAGCCCATCCCACTAAAACCTGCACCAACCCAACGTCACCCTCACGCCCAGCCCACCTTCACCTTCAAGTCCAGGGAACCATCGTCTTCAGGCCAATCCTACCCACAACTTTTGGCCCATCCCAACCTCGCCTTGTGGCCTATCCCATCCTCGCCTTGAAACTTAGTTCACCCCATTCTGGCCCATCCCACCTTCGCCATCAGACGCATCCCTACATCTCTTTCTGGCCTATCAAACCTTCGTCTTCAGGCCCATCCCACTCTGTACTTCCGGCTTATCCCAGCCATGCCTTCAGGCTCAGCTCACCCCCGCTTTCAGGCCCATTCAACGTTCATTTCTAACCCATCCCCCGCACCATTTCAGGCCCATACCACCCTCACCTTCACACCTTTCCCACCATCGCCTTATGGCCCATCCAACCCTTGCCTTATGGCCTATCATACCCTCGTTTTCAGGCCCAGCCCACCCTCACCTTCACACCCATTCCACCATCGCCTTCTGGCCTGTTCGACCCTTGCCCTCAGGCCGAACTCACTCTCACTTTCACGTCCATTCCACCCTCGCTTTCAGGCCCAGCTCATCCTCACCTTCAGGCCCATCCCATGCTCACTTTCAGACCCAGCTCACCCTCACCTGCAAGCCCGTCCCACCATCACCTTCAGACCAATCCTACCATTCTATTCTGGCAAATGCCACCCTTGCCCTCGGGCCCAGCCCACTCTCGCCGGCAAGCCAATCTCACCTCGCCTTCAAGATTCTCCAAACATCTCCCTCTGGCCCATGCCACGTTCGCCTTCAGGCCCAGCCCACCCTTTCCTTCAGGCCCATTTCTCCATCACCTGGCGCATCCCACCCTTGCCTTTAATCCCAGCTTACCCTCGCCTTCAGGCCCATCCCACTCACGCATTCAGGCACAGCGTTCCCTTGACTTCTGGCACATCCCACCCTCGCACTCAGTACAAGCTCTCCCTCGCATTACAACCCATCTCACCCTCGCCTTCAGGCCCAGCTCATCCTCGTCTTCTGACCCATCTTACCCTTGCATACAGACCTATCTAACTATCGCCTTTTGGGTCATCCCACCCTGGCTTTCAGGTCTAGCACACACTCTCCTTCAAGACCAGCTCATCCTCGCCTTCAGGCCCCAACCTACTCGCCTTCAGGCCAATTCCACCCTCGTCAACAAGCCCGTCCCACATTTGCTTTCAGACCCGGCCAACCGTCGGCTTCATACCTAGCTCTATATCGCCTTCTGGTCCAGCCCCTAATCGAATGAAAGCCCAGCCCATCTTCGTCTTCAGGCACATCCCACCATCGCCATTAGGCCAACGCCAGCTTCGTCGTCAAACCCATCCCACTCTTGCCTTCAAACCCATCCTGCCATCGCCTTCTGGCCTATTCCAACCTCGCCTTTAGGCCCAGCACACCCTCGCCTTCAGGCCCTTCCCATTCTCGCCTTTATGCCTATTCCAACCTCACCTTCAGATCCAACTCACTCTTGGCTTTTGGCCCATCCCAGCCCTGCCTTCAGGCCCAGCTCATCCACACCTTCAGTCACAGTTTAACCTCGCCTTCTGGCCCAGCTTACCCTCGCCTTCTAGCCATCCCACCCTCGCCTTTTGGCACATCCCAACATTGCCTTCAAGCGTGGCTCACTCTTGCCTTCAGGGCTCGCCCAACCTCGTTGTCTGACCCAGCCCTACCTCACAGTGATACCCATCTCACTCTCTCCTTCAAGCTCATTTCACCCTTGCCTTCCGACCCATCCCACTTTCGCATTCTGGCCCTTCCCACTTTCGGCTTAGGCCCATCCCACCTTCACCCTGTAGCCCATCCCACCCTTGCCTTCAGGCCCATCTCACCCCCGCCTTTGGGCCCAGCCCACCCTCGCCTTCAAGCCCAGCCCTTCCTCGCCTTCAGGCCAAGGTCACCCTCGCCTTCAGGCCCAGCTCACCCTCGCCTTCAGGCCCAGCTCACCCTCGCCTTTAGGCCCAGCCCACCCTCGCCTGTAGGCCCAGCCCACCCTCGCCTGTAGGCCCAGCCCACCCTCGCCTGTAGGCCCAGCCCACCCTCGCCTTCAGGCCCAGCCCACCCTCGCCTTCAACCCCAGCTCACCCTCGCCTTCAGGCCCAGCTCACCCTCGCCTTCAGGCCCAGCTCACCCTCGCCTTCAGGCCCAGCCCACCCTCGTCTTCAGGCCCAGCCCATCCTCGCCTTCAGGCCCAGCCCACCCTCTCCTTCTGGACCCGCCTATCCTCCCCTTAAATCCCAGCACATCCTCGCCTTCAGGCCCAGCCAACCGTCGCCTTCAGGCACGGCCCATCATCGCCTTCTGGCCCAGCCCCTCCTCGTCCTTACGCACATCCCACCATCGCTAACCCCACCTTCATCGTTAAGCCCATCCCACTCTTGCCTTCAAACCGATCCCAACATCGCCTTCTGGCCCATCCCAACCTCGCCATTTGGTCCATCACAACCCTGCTTTTAGGCCCAGCTCATCCTCAACTTCACTCCCAGCTCACTTTCTCCTGGTCCAGCTTACCCTCGCCCTCTGGTCCATCCTACCCTCTCCTTTTGGCACATCCCACCATTGCCTTCAGGCATAGCTCTCCCTCGCCTTCGGGTCTAGCCCAACCTCGCTCTATGACCCAGCCCAACCTCACTTTGATGCCCAGCCCACTCTCTCTTTCAAACCCATCCCACCCTCGCCTTCCGATCTATCCCACTTTCAGCTTCAGACCCATCCTACCCTCGCCTTCAGGCCGGTTCTACACTCACCTTCAATCCCATCCCACCTTCGTCTTCTGGCCCATCCCACATCTCGCCTTCAGGCCCAGCCCACCCTTTGCCTTAAGGTCCAGCCCACCGTTGCCTTCAAGCCCATCTCGCTCTTGGCTTCAAGCCCATTCCACCATCGCCAACCATCATCTTTCAGGCCTATTCCACCCTCGCCTTCAAGCCCAGCCCACCGTCGACATCAGGCCCATCCCAACCTCGCGATTTGGCCTATCTCACCTTCGCCTTCGAGCCCAGCCCACCCTTGCCTTCAGACCCAGCGCCCCCTCCCCATCTAACCCATCACCCTCACCTTCGGTTCCATCTCACCATCGCATTCTGACCCATTCCACCCTCGCCTTCACGCCCATCCTACCTTCATCTTAAGGCCAAGCTCACCCTCGCCCTCTAGCCCAGCCCACCTTCGCCTTCCCATCCCACCCTCACCTTCAGGCCCATTCCCCCCTCGACTTCAGGCTCATCCCACCCTCTACTTCTGGCCGATCTCACTCTCGATTTCAGGCCCAACTCGCATTCTGGCCCATACCACCCTCGCCTTCACGCTTTTCCCGCCATTCACTTCTGGCCCATCCCACCCTTACAATATGGCCCATCATAACCAAACTTTCAGGCCCAGCTCCTCATCGCATTAAAGCCCAGCCCCACCCTCGTCCTCAGGCTTATCCCACCATCGCCATCAGGCCAACCCCACCCTCGTCGTCAAACCCATCCCACTCTTGCCTTCAGACCCATCCTGCCATCGCCTTCTGGCCCATCCCAACCTCGCCTTTAGGCCCAGCACACCCTCGCCTTCAGGTCCTTCCCATTGCCTTCTGATGCATTCCACTCTCGCCTTATGGCCCTTCCCCACCCTCACCTTTAGACACATCCCACACTCGCCTTCAGGCCAACCCAAAGTCAACTTCACACACAACTTATCCTGTACGTCAGACTGATCCAACCCTCGCCTTCTGGCCCATCCCACTTTTGAATTCAAGCCCAGTTCATCTTCGCCTTCAGGTCCATCCTACTCTCGCCTTCAGGCTAATTTCACTTTCGCCATCAGGCCCATCCCACCTTCACCTTCAGGCTCAGCCAAACGTCGCCTCCAGGCTCAGCCAACCAGCACAGCCCACCGTCACCTTGTGGCCCAGCAACTCCTCGCTTTAAGGTCCAACTCCTCCTCGTCTTCAGGCACATTCCACCATCGCCATCAAGCCAACCCCACCCTCGTCGTCAAACCCTTGCCTTCAAACCCGTCCATATATCTCATGCCGTTCACCCTCGCCTCTGTCTCAGCACCTCCTTGGCGCATCCTTGTCTTTAGCAGCTCTTACTAGCTTACCCTTGGCCATCTCATCTTTGTTTTAGCATTCCTCTTCTCGCTTTTATACCTAGCTTACCCTGGCCATCTGACTTATTCCACCGTCGCCTTATGGCCCTTCTCACCATCACCTTCACACTCATCCCATCCTCGCCTTCATGCCTAACTTGCCTTCGACCTCTAACCCATTCCACACTCTCCTTATGGCCCTTCTCACCCTCACCTTTAAGCACATCCCACCTTTCCCTTCAGGCGTAGCTCAACCTTGCCTTCTGGGCTAGCCTACTATCGCTCTGGCCAACCGAACCTCACCTTCATGTCCCGCCCATCCTCTCCTTCACGCTCATCCAGCCCTTGCCTTCTGACCCATTCCACTTTGGCCTTCAAGCCCAGTTCACCCTAACTTTCAGGCCCGTCCCACTCTCGCTTTCGGGCCAATTCCACCCTCACCATCAAGCCCATCCCACCTTCGCCTTCTGTCCCAGTCAACTGTTGGCTTCAGGCCCAGATTATCATCGCCTTCTGGGCCATCCCAAATTCGCCTTAAGAACCAGCACACCCTCGCCTTCAGGCAATTCAAATTCTCGTACTCATGCCCAATCCACTCTCGCATTCAGGTAAAGCTCAACCTCCCCTTTTGACCCAAGCCAACCCTATCTTCAGGCCCAATCAATCCTTTTCTCATACCTCGTATATCCTCGACTTCTGACCCATTCTACGCTCGCCTTACGGCCATTCCCACCCGCGCCTTTTGGCCCATCCCAACCTTGCCTTCAGCCTCAATTCATCCTCAACTTAAGTTCCAGCTCACCCTCGCCTTCTGTTCCAGCTTACCCTCGCCTTCTGATCCATCCCACCCTCTCCTTTTGGCACATCCCACCATTGCCCTGAAGCGTAGCTCGCCCTCGCCTTCAGGTCTAGCCCAACCTCGCTCTCTGACCCAGCCCAACCTCACCTTGATGCCCAGCCCACTCTCTCTTTCAAACCCATCCCACCTTAGCCTTCCGATCCATCCCACTTTCGCATTCTGGCTCATCCCACTTTCAGCTTCAGGCCCATCCCACCCTCGCCTTCAGGCCAATTCCACCCTCGACTTCAGGCCAATTCCTCCCTCGCCTTCAATCCCATCCCACATTCGCCTTCTGGCCCATCCCACCCTCGACCTCAGGCCCATCCCATCCTCGCCTTCTGGCCCAGTTCATCCTCGCCTTCAGGGTCATCCCACCCTCACCCTGAGGCCCATCCCACCCTCGCCTTCAGGTCCAGCCTACCCTCGCCTTCAGGCCCAGCCCATCCTCGCCTGAAGTCCTAGCAAATCCTCGCCTCCAAGCACCTCCCACCATCGCCTTCGGGCCTATCACACTCTTGCTTTCAAACCTAGCACAACCTCCCCTTCAGGTCCATCCCACCCTTGCCTTCCGATCCATTCCATCTTTGATGTCTGGCACAGCCCACCCACCAATTTCAGGTCCAGCCCACCCATGCCAACAATTGCCTTCAGGCCTAGTACACCCTTGCCTTTAGACCCAGCCCACCCTCGACTTCAGGCATATTCCAACCTCACCTTCAGGCAGAGCTCACCCTCGCCCTTCTGCTAAGCTCAACCTCGCTTTTAGGCCTTTCTCACCCATGCCTTCTGGCCCTTTTCATCGTGTCAGACCCAACTCGCCCTCTCGTGCAGCGCAAGCTCACCCTCCCCATCGGTCCATCCCACACTTGTTATCAGGCCCAACTCACCTTCGCCCCTTGGCCCATCCCACCTTCGCCTTTATGCCCATCCCAACACAGCCTTCTGGCCCATGTTAGCCTCGCCGAAAGGAAATGCTTATCCTCTCCTTTACGCCCAGCTCAACCTTCAGGACCATCCCACCCTTGCCCATCTGCCCATTCCATCTTTGACTTTTGGCACAGCCCACAAAATCATTTCAGGCCCAGCGCACCGCGCCTTCAGGCCAAGCTCAATCTCACTTTTAGGCATTTATCACCATTGCTTTCGGGACCATTTCATCCTAACTGTCGGGCCCAGTTCACCCTCTCCTACAGCCCAAGCTCACCCTCGCTATCAGGCCCATCTCACCCTCGCCTCCCAACAAAGCCTTGCCTTCAGGCCCAACCCCTCCTCACCTTCATGCCTAGCTTACCCTCGTCTTCTTACCCATTCCACCCTCACCTTATGGCCCTTCCCATCCTCACCTATAGGCCCACCCCACTCTCGCCTTCAGGCGTATCTCACCTTCGCCTTCAGGCCTAGTCTACCCTCGCTCTTTAGCCAACTCATCCTCTCCTTCATACCCAGCCCATTCTTTCCTTCAAGTTCATCCAACCCTCGCCTTCTGGCCTATACCACTTACGCTTTCAAACCTAGCTCACCCTCGCCTTCAGGCCAATTCCACCTTCCCCGTCAAGCCCATCTAACCTTTGTCTTCAGGCCCAGCCCACCGTCGCCTTCAGGCCCAGCCCACCGTCGCCTCATGGCGCAGCTCATCCTCGCATTAAGACCCAGCCAGCCCAACCTCGTGTTCAGATATCCCACCATCGCCATCAGCCAACCACACACCTGTCGTCAAGCCCATCCCACTCTTGCCTTCAAACCCATCCTACGATCGCCTTCTGGCCCATCCCACCCTTTCCCTCAGGCCCAACTGAATGTCGCATTCAGACCCAAGTTATTCTTCCCTTCAGGCCCTTCCCGCCATTGCCGACTGGCCCTTCCCAACTTCGACTTTAGACCCCGTCTACCCTCGCCTTCAGGCGCATCTCACCCTCGCCTTCAGGCCGTGCTCACTCTCGTCTACAAGCCCATCCCACCTTCGCCTTTAGGCCCAACTTACACTCGCCTTCTGTCCCAGCCTACCCTTTCCTTCAAACCTAGCTGACCCTCGCCTACAAGCCCAGCTCAAACTCTCCTTCAGGCTACCTCACCCTTGCTTTCACGCCCATCCCACCCACGCCTTGTGAATCAACCTACACTTGCCTTCCACCCTAGCTCAGTCTTGCTTTTAGCCCCAGCTCACCCTCGCCTTCAGGCCCAGCACACCTTCGCCTTTTGGAACATCACACCGTTGCCTTCAGGCCTATCCCACCCTTGCTCTTAGGCCCAGCTCATTTTGGCCTTTTGGCCCATCTAACCCTTACCTTCAAGCCAAGCTCACCCTCACCTTCGAACCTTGGTCACCCTTGTCTTGAGGCCCAGCCCACCCTCGCTTTCAGGCCCATGCCAACCTCGTCTTCAGCCCATCCCTGCTTCTTTTTCACGCCCAGCTCACCCTTTACGCCCAGCTCACCCTCGTCTTCAGGCCCTGCTCACCCTCGCCTACATGCCAATCCCTCCCTCGCATTCAGGCCCAGCCGACCCTAACCTTCACGTCCAACTCACCCTTCCCTTCCCGCTAAGCACATCTTCGCAGTCAGGCCCGCCCTACGCTCCCTTTTGGCCCATCCCACCCCTATCTTCAGGCCCTGCCCACCCTCGCCTCCAGGAGCAGCACACCCTCACCTTTAGGCCCATCCCACTCTCGCCTTCTGGCCCAGCCTACCCATACCTTCAGGCCCGGTCTACCCTCGCCTCGCCCATCCCCCAGTCTACCTTTGCCTTGAAGCCTACGTAATCCTTGCCTTTAAGCCCAGCTTACCCTCGTCTTCAAGCCCAGCTCACCCTCGATTACAGCCCTATCCCACCCTCGTCCTCTTTCTCAGCCTACCCTTCCCTTCCATCCCAGCTCACCATTGTTTTTAGGCCCAGCCCACCTTCACCTTAAGCCTCATCCCATCCTCGCCTTTTGGCCCAGCCTACCCTTGCCTTCAGGCCAAGCTCGCCTTCGCCTACAGGCTCAGCTCATCCATGCATTCAGGTCCAGCTCACCCTCGTCTACAAGCCCATCCCTCCTTCGCCTTCAGGTCAGTACCACCATCGCCTTGTGGCCCATCCCTCAATTACCTTCTGGCCCAGTTTACCCTTCACTTCAAGTCTAATTTACTTTCGTTTTCGAGCCCACCCCACGCCTAACTAAATATCGCCCTCGGGCCCAGCTTATCCTCGCCTTCCGCTCCAGCTCACTTTGACCTTCTGGCCCATCTAACCCTTCCCTTCAAGCCAGGCTTGTTCTTGCCTTCACGCCCAGCTCACCCTCACCTTTTGAAACATTACACCGTTGCCTTCAGGTCCATCCCACACTCGCTTTCAGACCCTCGTCATCCGGCCCAGCACACCCTCGCTTTCAAGCCCATCTCGCTATCGCCTTCTGGCCCATCCTTCCCTTACCCTCAGCCCTAACTGACCTTCGTTTGTAGGCCTAGCTCACCCTTGCCTTCTAGCGCAGCCTACCCTTGCCTTCAAGCATGGATAATCCTCGCTTTTAAGCCCAGCTTACCCTCATCTTCAGGCCAAGCTCACCCTCGCCTACAGGCCCAACTCATCCTCGCCTACAGGCCATCCCTCCTTTGCCTTCAGGCCAGCCCCACCATCACCTTTTTGTCCATCCCTCCCTTACCCTCAGGCCCACCTCATCCTCGCACACCTAGCACACCCTCGCTTTTAAGCCCATCCCATTATCACCTTTTTTCCCATCGTACCCTTATCCTCAGGCCGAACTAACAATCCCCCGGGGGCCCAGCTTACCCTAGCATTCAGGCCCATCCCACATTCTTTTCTTGCTCAGTCTACCCTTTCCTTCAGGCTAAGCGCACCCTCGCCTGACGACCTTCCCGCCGCCGTCTTCTGGCCCATCTAACCATCGCCTTCCGGCGCATCCCACTCTCACGTTATGGATCAACCCACCCTCGTATTCAAACCCATCCCACCCTCGCCTTCAGGCCAGCCACCCTTGCCTTCAGGCTTAACCCAACCTTGCTTTCAGGCCCATCCCATCCTCATCTTCAGGTCCATCTCTGCTTCACCTGTCCCTCATGCCCATCCCACCCTCTCATTCATTCCCAGCCGAACCTCTCCTTCAGGTCCATCCCGCCCTTCCCTTTACGCCCGCCTCACATTCGCATTTCAGGCCCAGTCCACCCTCACCTTCTTCTCCTTCAAACCACGCCTTCTCGGCCACTCCAACCTTGCCTTCAGGCCCAGCTCAACCTCGCCTTCAAGCCCATCCCACCCTTAGCCTTCTGGCCCATCCATCCCTCGTCTTCAGGACCATCCCACACTGTCCTTCATTCTCAGTCCACTTTCACCTTCAAGCCCATCCCGCCCTCCCCTTCAGGCCCATCCCACCCTCGCCTTTATTCCATCCCACTTTCGCCTTCTAGCCCAGCCTACCCTTGCATTAAGGCCCAGCTCACTTTCGTCTTCAGTCCCATCCCACCCAAGCTCACATTCGCATTCAGGCCCCTCCCACCAACGCCTTCTGGCGCATCCCACTCTTCTCTTCAGGCCCAGGCCGCCATCGTCTTGTTGCCCATCCCACCCTTGTCTTCAGGCTCAGACCACCCTCATCTTTAGGCCAATTGTACCCCCAACTTCTAACCCTTAGCTTCAGATCCTGCCCACCCTCGCCTTCAGGCCCATCCCATCCTCGCCTTCTGGCCTTTCCCACTCTCGTCGTCTGACCCATCTCACTCTTGCCTTCAGGCCAAGTATACCCTCAACTTCAAGCCCTTCCCACCGTCGCCTTTATGCCCATCCTATCCTCACCACCATGTCAATCCCACACCTGCCCTCTGGCACAACCTACACTTACATTAAGACCCAACCATCCCTCGTCTTCTGGACCATCCAACACTTACCTTCATGCTCATCCCACCCTCGCCTTCAGGCCCACCCCACCCTCGCCTTCAGGCCTACCCCACCCTCGCATTCTCGCCAGTACCACCTTTATCTTCTGACTTAGCCCACCCTCGCCTTCAGGCCCACCCCACCCTTGCCTTCTGGCCAAGCCTACCCTTACATTAAGACCCAGCCCACCCCTGCCTTTTAGCCCATCCAGTCCATGCCTTCAGGCCTTTCTCACCTTCGCCTTCAGGCCCATCTCTCCTGAGCTTTATGCGCAGCCCACCCTCGCCTTCTGCCCCATGCCACCCTCACCTTCTGGCCCATCTCCAACTTGCCTTCAGCACCAACCCCCCCCCCCCCCCCCCGCACATGTCTACAGGCCCATCCCACACTCGTCTTTCACCCATCCCACCTTCTCTTCAGATCCAGCCCACACTAGCCTTCAGCCCCAGCTCACCTTGGCCTTCTGGCCCATCCAGCCCTTGCCTTGATGTCCACCTCATTATTGCCTTCTAGCCCATCTAACTCTCGCTTACAGGTCCATCTCACCGTCGCCTTTATACTCGGTCCATCCTCACCTTCAGGCCCATCCTACACTTGACTTCTGGCACAACCAACCCTTGCATTAAGACCCAGCCCTACTTTGCCTTCAGGTTCAGCCCACCCTCACCTTCAGGCCCATCCCACCATCGCCTTCAGGCCCATCCCACCCTCACCTTCAGGCTCATCCTACCCTCGCATTCTTGCCGGTACCACCCTTATCTTCTGGCCTAGCCCACCCTCGCCTTCAAGCCCACCCCACACTGGCTTTCTTAACCTTCTCACCTTCTCCTCAGGTCCAGCCCACCCTCGGCTTCAGTCCCAGTTCACCTTGGCCCTGTGGCCTATCCAACCCTTGCCTTCATGCCCACGTCATTATTGCCTTCTACCCCATCTAACTCTCGCTTTCAGGCCCATCTTACCGTCGCCTATATGCTCAGCCCATCCTCACCTTCAGGCCCATCCAACAACTACCCTCTGGCACAGCCAACACTTGCCTTCAATTCCATCCCACCCTCGCCTTCAGGCCTATTCCCCTTCAGTTTCAGACCCAGCAAACAACCGCCTTTTGGCCTAATCCATCTTAGCCTCTTGGACCATCCCAACCTTGCCTTAAGGCCCAGCCCACCCTTGCCTTCAGGCCCATGCTACCCTTATTTTCTGGCCTAGCGCACCCTCGTCTTCAAGCCCATCCCACCCTTGCCTTCTGGCCAAGCCTACCCTTACGTCAAGACCCAGCCCATCCCCGCCTTTTAGCCCATCCATCCTTGCCTTCAGGCCCTTCCCACCTTCGCCTTCAAGCTCATCTCTCCTCAGCTTCAGGCACAGCCCATCCTCGTCATCTGGCCCATCCCACTCTCATTTTCTGGCCCATCCCAAGCTTTCCTTCAGCACAACCCCCCCCCCCCCCCCCCCCCCCCGCCTGTCCATGCCTTCAGGCCTATCCCACACTCGTCTTTATTGCCCATCCCATTTTGTCTTCAGGTCCAGCCCACAATCACTTTCAAACCCAGCTCACCTTGGCCTTGCGGTCCGGTCCACCCTCGCCTTCTGACCTATCCCATTCTCTTTCTGGCCCATCACACACATTAATTCCGCCCCAGCCCACCCTCGCCTTGAGGCCCAGCTCACCCCCGCCTTTTGGCCCTTCTCACAACTTCCTTCTGGACCCTCGCCTTTTGGCCCCTCTCACCACCGCCTTCTGGACCAGCCCTCCCTCGCCTTCAGGCCCAGCCCACACTCGCCTTCAGGCCCATCCCACCTTCGCATTCTTTCCGGTATCACCCTTATCTTCTGGGATAGCCCAAATTCGCCTTCAGGCCCACCCTACCCTTTCCTTCTGGCCTAGCCTACCCTTACATCAAGACCCAGCCCACCCCCGCCTTTTAGACCATCCAATCCTTGCTTACAGGCCCTTTTCATCTCAAGGCCCATCCCTCCTGAGCTTCAGGCACAGCCCATCCTCACCTTTAGGCCCATCCCACTCTCGCCATCAGGCCCATTCAACCCTCATCTTTTAGCCAATCCCACTCTTGCCTTCAGGCTCAGCCCACCCTCGCCTTCAGGCCCATCCCACCCCGACCTTCCAAATCATCCCTAGTCCATTCAACCCTCGCCTTTATACCCAGCTTATCCTCGCCTTCATGCCAAGCTCAGTTTCGCCTCCACGCCCTGCTCACCCTCTACTTCAGGCCCTTCCCATCATCGGTTTCCGGCCCGTCCGACCATCTTCTGGGCCATTCCACCCTGGCATTTAGAATCAGCCCACCCTCGCATTCCAGCCCATACCACCCTCGCTTTCAGGCCCATCCAACCCTCGTCCTCAGGCCCATCCCACCCTCGGCTTCAGGGCCAGCCCACCATCACCTCCCCTTCTTGCCCATCCCCTATTGCCGTCAGGCCTAGGTCAACCTCGCTTTCAGGCTTATCCCACCCTCGACTTTATGGCCAACCCAACCTCGAATTCAGACCTATCCCACCTTCACCTTCAGGCCCTTACTTCCTCAGATTCATACCCATCCCACCTTCGCCATCTGGTCCATCCAACCCTAGCCTTCTGGCCCTTTCCACCCTCGCCTTCTGGCCCAGCCCACCCTCGCCGTTTAGCCCATCCCAACCTTGCCTTTAGTCCCCAGCCCACTCACGCCTTCAGGCCCATCCCAGTCTTGCATTCTGGCCCAGCCTACCCACACATTAAGACCCAGCCCATCCCAGCCTTGTAGCCCATCTAATCCTTATCTTCAGGCCCTTCCCACCTTCGCCTTCAGGACCATCCTTCCTGAGCTTCAGGCAAAGCCCACCCTCGCCTTCTGGCCCCTGCCACCCTCTTCTTCTGGCTCATCTCAAACTTCCCTTCAGCACCAGAACCCCCGCCCATGCCTTCAGGCCCTTCCAACACTCGCCTTCTTACTCATCCCACCCTCTCTTCAGGTCCAGCTACCCTCGCCTTCAGGCCCATCCCACCTTTGCCTTCTAGCCCAGCCTACCCTTATATTACGACCCAGCCCACCCCCTCCATTTAGCCCATCCAATCCTTGACTTCAAGCCCTTCCCACCTTCACCTTCAGGCCCATCCCTCCTTAGCCCACCCTTGCCTTCTGGCCCATCACACCCTCACCTTCAGGCTCATCCTACCCTCGCATTCTTGCCGGTACCACCCTTATCATCGGGCCTAGCCCACCCTCGCCCTCAGGCCCACCCCACACTGGCCTTCGTAATCTTCCCATTTTCTCTTCAGGTCCAGCCCACCTTCGGCTTCAGTCCCAGCTCACCTTGGCCCTCTGGCCCATCCAACCCTTGCCTTCATGCCCACGTCATTATAGCCTTCAACCCCATCTAACTCTCGCCTTCAGGCCCATCTTACCGTAGCCTTTATGCTCAGCCCATCCTCACCTTCAGGCCCAGCCCTCCCTCACTTTCAGGACCATCTCACTCTCCTTTTCCTGCTCTTCCCATTCTTGTCTTCAGACTCAGCCCATCGTCGCCTTTAGGCCTATCCCACCCTCATCTTCAGGCCCATCCCACCTTCACATTCAGGCCCATCACAGATTTACTTTCAGGACCAGTATACCCTCTCCTTCATGCCCATTTCACCATCGCCTTTAGGTCCAGCCGACCCTCACCTTCAGGCCCATCCTACCCTTGACTTCAGGCACAGCCCACCGTCGACTTCAGGCCCGGCCAACCCTCTCCTTCAGACCCATCTCGCCCATGAATTCACGTCCAGCCCCCCACTCTTGCCTTCTGGCCAAGCCTACTTTTGCATTAAGAACCAGTCCACCCTCGCCTTCTGACCCATCCAAACCATCCTCCCAGGCCCAGCCCACCCTCGCATTCAGACCCATTCCATCCTTGCATTCAGACCCATTCCATCCTTGCCTTCTTGTCTGTCTCACCCTTTTTTTCAGGTTAATCCCACTCCTTCTTATAGGCCCATCCCACCCTTGCATGAAAACCCAGCCCACTCCCGCCTTCTGGCGCATCCATCCTTGCCTTCAGGCCCAGCCCACCGTCGCCTTCTTGCCCGTCCCACTCTTGTCCTCAGGCACAGCCACTCTCGCCTTAACGCACAGCCCATCTCCACCTTCAGGCCCATCCCACCCTTGCATTCTGGCCTAGCCTACCCCTGCATTAAGACCCACCCAACTCTCGCCTTCTGGCCCATCCCACCCTCGCCTTCTGGCCCATCACGACCTTGCCTTCAGGCACAGCCCACCCTCACCCTCAGACCCATCACCCTTGACTTCTTTCCCATCCCACCCTTGTCTTCCGGTCCAGACTACCCTCGCCTTCAGGCCCATCCCACCCTCGTCTTCTTGCTCTTCCCAACCATGTCTTCAGGCTTAGCTCACTCTCTCCTTTAGGCTCACAAAACTCTCATCTTCAGGCCTATCCCACCCTTGCCTTCTGGGCCAGCCTGCCCTTGCAATAAGACCCCGCTCACCCTCGCCTTCTGGCCCATCCTAGCCTTGCCTTCAGGTCTAGCCTACCCTTGCCTTCAGACTCATCCGACACTTGCCTTTTGCCCATCCCACCCTTGTTTACAGGTCTAGACCACTCTCACTTTCAGGTCCGTCCCACCTTTGCCTTCTGGCCCAGCTTACCTTTGCATTAAGACCGAGCTCACCCTCGCCTTCTGGCCTATCCCACCCTTTTCTGGCCCATCCCAACATTGCCTTTATGTTCAGCCCTCCCTTGCCTTCAAGCCCATCCCACACTTGCCTTTTGCCTATCCCACTCCTGTCTTCACGTCCAGACCACCCTTGCCTTCAGGACCAACCCACCCTCGCCTTCTGGTCTATCCCACCAACTCCCTCGGCTTCAGACCCAGCTCACCATCGCCTTCAGGCCCATCCCACTCTCGCCTTCTTGCCCGTCCCACTCTTGTCTTCAGGCCCAGCCCACCCCGCCTTTAGTCCAAGCCTGTCCTCACCTTAAGACCCATCCCACCCTTGCCTTCTCGCTTAGCCTACCATTTGCATCAAGACCTAGCCCACCCTCGTCTTCAGGCCCAGCTCACCTTGGCCTTCGGGCCCTTACAACCCTTGCCTTCAGACCCAATTCATTATCGCCTTCAGGTCCAGCTCAACCTCGCTCTCAGGCCTAGCTCACCCTCGTCTTCAGGGCCAGCTCACCCTCACCTTTAGGCACTTTACACAATTTCCTTCTGGACCATCCGACCATCGCCTTTCTGCCTATCCCGCTGTCGCCTTCAGGCTCACCCCACCCTCGCATTCAAGCCCAGCATATCCTCGCCTTCAGGTCCAGCTCACCCTCACCTTCAGACCCATCCCAACCTAACTATGAGGCCCATCCCATCTTCACCTTCAGGACCAGCTCACCCTCTCCTTCATGCCCATCCCATCCTAACCTTCTGGCCCAGACGACCCACACCACCCTTACCTTCACACCCAGCCCACCTTCGCATTCAGGCCCATCCCACATTCCCTTTCTGTCTCAGCCCACCCTCACCTTCTGGCCTATCTCACCCGCGCTTTCTGGCCCATCCCACCGTTACATTAATTTTCAGCCCACCCTCGTCTTCAGGCCAATCCCATCCTCATCTTCTTGACCATCACACCCTCACTAATAGACCCAGCCCACCCTCACCTTAAGGCCCATACCACCCTTGCCTTGTGGTCCAGCCTACCCTTGCATTAAGACCCAGCCCACCCTTGCATTGAAGCCCATCCAACCCTTGCCTTTAGGCCCATCAAATCCTCGCCTTCAGGCCCGTCCCTCCTCAGCTTCAGGCTCAGCCAACCCAGCCTTTCCTGGCCCTCAGGCCCAGCCCACCGTCGCCTTCAGGACAAGCTCACCCTCGCCTTCAGACCTATCCCACTATCACCCTCTGGCCCATCCGACCATCACCTTCTGGCCCTTCCCAACCTCTCACTCAGGCTTATCCCACCCTGGCTTACAAGCCCGGCACACCCTCATCCTCAGACCCAGCTCCTCATGTTACAGTCATCTCCCCTATTTACCCATAAATGTTAAAGTTACCCATTATACCTTATTCAGTTTTCTTTGAGAAATTGTATAGAAACTGGAGGATGACCAAGGTCAAATCTCTCTCTCAGGAATGGCCATAAGAGGAAGGACGTGATACAAAGCTGTTAGTGAATGTATACTGTGATCTGTACACATCTCAGTCATTTCAAACCCTTATGTTATATAATTAAGGCCAGAGAATTTGCCAGAGTGATGTTAAGTGTATTATGTATGTTATGAGAGAGGCATGTTTATCTTGCTATTATGAATATATTCTTATAGATTCTTATGTTATCCCTGGGGATAGGGGATTAAGAATACTTCCCACGTATTCCCTGCGTGTCGTAGAAGGCGACTAAAAGGGGAGGGAGCGGGGGGCTGGAAATCCTCCCCTCTCATTTTTTTTTTTTTTAATTTTCCAAAAGAAGGAACAGAGGGGGCCAGGTGAGGTTTATTCCAAAAAAGGCCCAGTCCTCTGTTCTTAACGCTACCTCGCTAACGCGGGAAATGGCAAATAGTTTAAAAGAAAAAAAAAAGATTCTTATGTGTGTTTGGTATTTTACCAACTTGAGAATAAGGGAAAAGTAGGTATATCATTACGGCCGTCAGATGTTAGCCGGGTGTTAAGGGAATTTGTGTCTAGCCCTTCCCTTGCCTTTAGGCTCATACGACCCTCACCTTCAGGCCCATCCCACCCATGCCTTCTGGCCCAGCTTATCCTTGCATTAACACTCAGCCCACCCTAGCCTACAGGCCCAGCCCACCTTGGCCTTCTGGCCTATCCAACCCTTGCCATCAAGCACAGCTCAACCTTACCTTAAGGCTCAGCCCATTCTTGCCCTTCATGCCCAATCAACCCTCGCTCTCAGACCCAGACCACCCTCGCCTTAGGTCATTCTCGCCCTCTCCTTAGGTCCATCTCGCCCTCTCCTTCTTGCCCTTCCACCCTTGTCTTAAGGCCCAGCCCACCCTGGTCTTTAGTCTATCTCACCGCCTTCAAGCCAAGGTCATCCTTGCCTTAAGTTCCAGCCTACCCTCGCCTTCAAGCCCAGACCAGCCTTGCCTTCTGGCCCATCCCACCCTCGCCTTCAGACCCATCCCACCCTCTCGTTGTGGTCTATCTTACCTTTGTCTTCAGGCCCATCCATCCTCAGCTTCCTGCCCAGCTCACCCTCGCCTTCTGGCTCATCCCAACCTTGCCCTCAGGCCCAGCCCACCTTTGCCTTTAGGCCCATCTCTCCATCACTTTCAGGCCCATCCCAACCTCACCTTCTGGCCCATCCCACCATTATCTTCACAACCAGCCCACCCTCACTTTCAGGCCCATCTCACCCTCGCTTTCAACCCCCTCTCAGATTCACTTTCAGAAGCAACTCATGCCCATCCTATCCTCACCTTTAGATCCAGTCGACCCTTACGTTCAGTCCCATTCCACCCTCCCTTTCTGGCACAATCCACCCTCGCCGCCAGGCCTATCCCACCCTCGCCTTCTGGTCCGTCCCACCCTTGCCTTCAGACTCAGCCCATCCTCGCCTTCAGGCCCATCCCACTTTCGCCTTTATGCCCAGCCTAACCTCACCTTCAGCCCATCCCACCTTTGCCTTCTAGCCTACCCTACCCTTCCATTAAGACACAGCCCACCCTTGCTTTCTCGACCATCCAACCCTTGCCTTCAGGCCCATCACTCATCAGCTTCAGGCCCAACCAACCCTCGCCTTCTGGCCCAGCCCACTTTCGCCTTCAGGCCTATCCGATACTAAACTTCTTGCCCATCCCAACATCGTCTTCAGGTCCAGCCCACCCTCCCCTGCAGGCCCATCTCACATTCGCCTTTATGCCCATACCAACCTAACCTTAGGCCCATCCTACCCTTGCCTTCTGGCCCAGTATACTCCTTGCACTATGACCCAGTCCACCCCCGCCTTCTGTCTCATCCAACCCTTGCCTTCAAGCCCATCCCTCCCCAGCTTTAGGCCCAGCTCACCCTCTCCTTCTGGAACATCCCACCCTCTCCTTTTAGCCCATCCCAACCTTGGCCTTCAGGTCCAGCCCACACTTCCCTTCAGGCCTATCCCACACTTGCCTTCCTGATCGTCCCACATATGTCTTCAGGCATAGACCACCCTCGCCTTTAGGCCCAGACAACCCTCATCTTCAGACCTATCCCATCCTTGCTCTCTGGCCCAGCCTACGTTTGCATTAAATGCCAGCCTAACCCCGCCTTCTGGCCCATGTAACCCTTGCCTTCAGGCCCATCTCTGTTAAGCTTCAGTCCCACACTAACCTCGCCTTTTAGCACATGCCAACCTAGCCTTTTGCTCATCCCAACTTTGCCTTCAAGTCCAGCCCAACCTTCCCTTCAGACCTAACCCACACTCGCTTTCTTACCCATCCCATCCTAGTCTTCAGGTTCATCCCACCGTCTTCAGGTCCATCCCACCCTCGCCTTCTTGCTTGTTCCACATCTGTCTTCAGGCCTAGCCCACCATTGCCTTTAGGCTCATACCATCATCACCTTCAGGCCCATTGCACCCTTGCCTTCTAGCCCAGATTACCATTGCATTAAGAACCCGCCCAATCTTGCCTTCAGTCCGTCTCACCATCGCTCTCAGGCTAAGCTCAGCCTTGCCTTAAGGTCCAGCCCACCATCGCCTTCAGGCCCAGCTCACCCTCACCTTTAGGCCAAGCTCACCTTCGCCCTTAGGCCCTTCCCACCATCGTCTTCTGGCCCATCCGACCATCGCCATTTGGCCTATACCACCCTCGCCTTCAGGTTCAGCCAACTCTCTCATTCAAGCCCAGCACACCTTCGCCTTCAAGCCCAGCCCAGCCCAGCCTTGCCCTCTGGCCCATCCTACCCTCGACTTCAGGCCCATCCCAACCCCGCCTTCTGTCCCATCTCATCCAAGCCTTGTAACCTAACCCACCTTCGCCTCCTGGCCCATATTACCCTTCTTTATAGACCCAACCCACCCTCTGGCCCAATGCTCTCTCGCCTTTTGGTCTATCCCACCCTCGTCTTTAAGATCATCCCACCCTCGCATTCAAGTCCAGCACACCCTCGCCTTCAGCCCCAGCCTACGCTTACCTTCAGGTCCATCCCACCATCGCTTTCAGGCCAATCCCAGCCTCGCCTTCTGGCCCAGCCTACCCTGGCTTTCAGACCCAGCCCACCCTCACCTTCAGGCCAAGCTCACCCTCGCCTTCAGACATCCCACCTTCGCCTTCTGGCCCATCCGACCATCACCTGATCTTCTCAACCTCGCTTTCAAGCCCAGTATACCCTCACCTTGAAACCTAACCTAGCCTTCTGCCCAATCCTACCCTTGCCTTGAAGCTCAGCCCACCCTCGCATTGAAGCCCAGAAAACCCTCGCCTTCAGCTCCAGCCCACCCTTGCCTTTATGCCCATTCCAACATCGCCTTCTAACCCAGCCTACCCTGGCCTTCAAACTCAACCCCACCTCGCCGTCAGGCCAAGCTCACCCTCGTCTTCAGACCCATCCCACCATCGCCTTCTGGCCCATCCGACCATCACTTTCTGGACCTTCCCAACCTCGCACTCGGGCTCAACAAACCCTCGCTTTCAAGCCCAGCACACCCTCATCTTCAGACCCAGTCCCCCCCCCCCCCCCTTTGCCTTCTGGCCCATTCCACTCTCGCCTTCAGGCCCACCCGAACACCCGCTTCAGGTCCATCCCACCCATCCCTTTAGACCCAGCCCTCACTCGTCTTCAAGCCCATCTAACATACGCCATCTTGCCCGTCCCACCCTCTTCTTCAGACCCAGTCCACCCTCGCCTTTAAGCCCAGCCCACCCTCGCCTTCAGGCCCATCTCGTCATCGCTTTCAGGCCCCTCCTACCTTCACTTTCAAAGCCAATTCACCCTCTCCTTCATCCCAATCCCATCCACGCCTATAGGTCCAGCTGAACCTTATATTCAGTCCCATCCCACCCTTAACTTCAAGCCCAGCCCAGCCCATTCAGGTCCACCCCACCCTCCCTCTCTGGCTCAGCCCACCCTCGCCTTCTGGCCCATTCCACCCTTGCCTTCCGGCCGAGCCTATCCTACATTTAAGACCTAGCCCACCCTCGCCTTTAAGCCACCTCACCCTTGCCTTCAGGCCAAGCTAATCCTTACCTAAAGGTTCAGCCCACCCCGCCTTCAGGCCCAGATCACCATCGCCTTCAGGCCAAGCTAATCCTTACCTTAAGGTCCAGCCCACCCCGCCTTCAGGCCCAGATCACCATCGCCATCAGGCCAAGCTAATCCTTACCTAAAGGTCCAGCCCACCCCGCCTTCAGGCCCAGATCACCATCGCCTTCAGGCCAAGTTCACCCTCGCCTTTATGTCCTTCCCACCATCGTCTTCTGGGCCATTCGACCATCCCCATTTGGCCTATACCACACTCGCCTTCAGGTTCAGCCAACTCTCTCATTCCAGCCCAGCACACCCTCGCCATCTGGCCCGGCCCACCTTTGTCTTCTAGCCCATCCCATCCACGCTTTTAGGTCCAGCACACCCTTCTTTACAGGCCCACCTTCGCCTTCAAGAGCTACCCATTCTCACCTTCAGGCCCATCCCTCTCTTGCCTTTTGGCCTATCACACCCTCACCTTCAAGCTCAGCCCACCCTCGCATTCAAGCTCAGCACACCCTCGCCTTTAGTCCCATCCCACGCTTGCCTCCACGCCCAGCCCACCTTCGCATTCAGGCCCATCCTACCATTGTATTCTGGCATATCCTACCCTTGTCTTCAGGCCCAGCCCATCCTCGACTTCTGGCCCAACCCACTTTCACTTTCTGGCCCATCCCACCATCGCCTTTTGGACCATCCATCCCTCACCTTTAGGCCATGCTCACTCTCGCATTAGGCCTCTCTCCATCATCGCCTTCATGCCAATCCCACCCTCAACTTCCGACCGAGCACACCCTCACCTTCAGGCCCATCCCACCATCGCCTATAACACCACCATTGCCAATAATACCGCCCTCGCCTTCTGGCCCATATTGCCCTTCTTTATAGACCCAACCCACCCTGAGGCCCAATCCTCCCTCGCCTTTTGGTCTATCCCACCTTCAGGCCTGGATCACCTTTGCCTTCAGGCCCAGCTTACCCTCGCCTACAAGCTTTACCTTTACCTTTAGGCCCATCCCAACATCGCCTGGCGCATCCCACCCTTACACTGAGACCTAACTGACCCTCACCTTCAGGCCCAGCTTACCCTCGCCTTATGGCCCAGCTTACCATGGCCTTATGGCCCAGCCTAGCCCACCCTCGCCTTCAGGCTCATCCCACCCTCGCCTTCTAGCCCAGCCTACCCTTGCTTTTCAGCCCAGCTCGCCCTAACCTTCTGGCCCATCTGATTCTTGCCTTCAAGCCCAGCTCACCCTCGCCTTCACACCAAGCTCTTCCTTTCCTTCAAGTCCAGCTACCCATCGCCTTTGGCCCATCCCACCCTCGCATTCAGGTCCATCCCTCCTCAGCTTCAGGCCCAGCCCAACCTCGCCTTCTAACCCAGCCCACCCTCGCCTTCTGGCTCATCCCACACTCAGCCCACACCCAGCCCACCTTCGCTTTTAGGCTCATCCCACACTCGCCTTCTTGACTGACCCACCCTTGACTTCAGGTCCAGCCCACACTCGCTTTCAGGCCCATCCCACCCATGCCTTCTTCCCCGTCTTTCCTTTGTTTACAGGCCTAGCCCACCCTAGCCTTTAGGCCCAGACCACCCTCACTTTCAGACCCATTCCATCCTTGCCTTCTGTCAAAACCTACCCTTTCATTAAGACAGCCCTTCCCCCCGCCGCCTTCTGGCCCATCTAACCCCTTCCTTCAAACCTTTCCCACCCTTTCCCACTCCTCAACTTCAGGTCCAAGCCACCCTCGCCTTCTAGTCCATCACACCTTTGCCTTCTTTTCATCCCAACCTTACCTTCAAGCCCATCCCACCCTCGCCTTCAGGCGCATCCCACACTCGCCATCTTCCCCATCCCACGTTTGTCTTCAGGTCCAGCCCACCTTCAAGCCCATCCCACCCGCGCCTTCTTGCCCATCCCTTCTTTGTCTTCAGGCAACGCCCACCCCTTCTTTCACATCCCTTCCTTGTCATCAGGCAACGCCCACCCTCGCCTTCTCTCCCATCCCATCCATTCCCTCTAGCTCATCCTAACCTTGCCTTCAGGTCCAGTCCACCCGCTCCTTCAGGCCCATCTCACACTCACCTTCTTGCCCAACCCACCCTTGTCGTCAGGTCCAGCCCATATTCGCCTTTAGGAACAGACCACCCTTACATTCTAGCCCATCCCACCCTCGCCTTCTGGCCCATCCCACACTCCCCTTTTTGCCCAGCCCACCTTTGTCTTCAGGTCCAGCCCACCCTCGCCTTCTGGCCCATTCAACCCTTCTATCAAGCCCTTCCCACTCTTGCCTTCAGGCCCATCACTCTTCAGCCTAAGCCCAGCCCACCTACGCTTTCAGGCCCATCCCATAATCGCCTTCTTGCCCATCCCACCCTTGTCGTCAGGTCCATCAGACTTTCGCCTTTAGGCTCAGACCACCCTCACCTTCAGGCCCATCCAACCCTTGCCTTCTGACCCTTCCCACCCCTGCCTTCAGGCCTAGCCCACCTTCGCGTTCAGGCTCATCCCACCCTTGCCTTCTTGGCCGTCCCACCCTTGCCTTACGGACCAGCCCACCCTCACCTTCAGGACTATCCCACCCTTGACGTCTGGCCCAGCCTATCCTTGCATAACGGCCTACCCACCCTCGCCTTCAAGTCCAGCTCACCTCGCCTTCAGGCACGTTCATTGCCTTTAGGTCCAGCTCACCTTCGCCATCAAGCACAGCTCACCCTCGCCTTCAAGCCCAGCTCACTCTCGTCTTCTTGCTCTCCCACCCTTGTCTTAAGGCCCAGCCCAGCATAGCCTTTAGTCCAAGCCTACCCTCGCCTTCAGTCCCATCCCACCCTTGCCTTCTGGCCAAGCCTATCCTTGCATTAAAACATAGCCAACCCTCGCTTTTAGTCAGCTTACCCTTCCTTTCAGGCCAAACTCATCCTTAAATTAAGTTCCAGCCCACCTTCGCCTTCAGGAAAAGATCACCCTTGCCTTCAGGCCAAGCTCACCCTCGCCTTTAGGCCCTTCCCACCATCGCCTTTTGGGCCATCCGACCATCGCCGTTTGGCCTATACCACCTTCGCCTTCAGGTTCAGCCCAACCTTGCTTTCTGGCCCATCTCACAAACGCCTTCAGGTCCAGCACACCCTCCCCTTCAGATCCATCCCACCTTTCACTTCACGCTTAGCTCACATTCGAATACAAGCCCATCCCACCCTCCCTTTCTTGCCCATCCCACCCTTGTCTTCAGGCATGCCCACCCTCGCCCTCCGGCCCATCCCACCCTTCTTTACAGGCCCAGCCCACCTTCGCCTTCAGGAGATACCCCACCCTCACCCTCAAGCTCAGCCCACCCTCGCATTTAAGCCCGGTACAACCTCTCCCTTAGTCCCATCCCACGCTTGCCTTCACGCCCAGCCCACCTTCGCATTCAGGCCCATCCTACCATTGCCTTCTGGCACATCCCACTCTTGTCTTCAGGCCCAGCCCATCCTCGCCTTCTGGCCCAACCCAACCTCACCTTCTGGCCCATCCCACCATCGTCTTTTGGACCATCTAACCTTCACCTTCAGGCCAAGCTCGCAATCGCATTAGGCCCCTTCCCATCATCGCCTTCTTGCCAATCCCACCCTCCCCTTCCGGCCCAGCACACCCTCACCTTCAGACCCAATACACCCTCGCTTTCAGGCCCACCCCACTCTCGCCTTTTACCCAATCCTACCCATGTTTCAAGCCTAACCCACCTTCGCCTTCAGGCCCAGCTCAACCTCTCCTACAAGCCCATCCCACGTTTGCCTTCAGGCCCATCCCACCGTCGCCCTCTGGCGCATTCCACCCTTACCCTCAGGCCTCACTCACCTTCGCCTTCAGGCCTAGATTACCCTCGCTTTATAGCCCAGCCCACCTTCACCTTCAGGATCATCCCACCCTCACCTTCTGGTCCAGCCTACTCTTGCCTTTCAGTTCAACTCACCCAAGCCTTTGGGCCCATTCAATTCTTGCCCTCAAACCAAGCTCACCCTTTCCCCCAGGTCCAGCTCACTATTGCATTCAGGCCTATCCCACCCCCGCCATCAAGCCCATTTCTCCTCAGCTTCAGGCCCAGCCCATCCTCACCCTTCAGCCCATCCCACCCTTGCCTTCTGGCTTATCCCAACCTTGCCTTCAAGTCCAGCCCACCTTCGCTTCTAGGCTCATCCCACACTCGCCTTCTTGACCAACCCACCCTTGTCTTCTGATCCAGCCCACACTCGCCTTCAGGCCCATTCCGCCCTTGCCTTCTGGCACAGCCTACCTTTTCATTAACACAGCCCGCCCCTGCCTTCTGGTCCAACCAACCCCTCCCTACCCTTGCCTTGTGTCCTATCACTCCTCATCTTCAGGCCCAACCCATCGTCGCCCTCTTGTCCGTCCTTCCCTTGTTTTCAGACCTAGTTTTTAGGCCCAGACCACCCTCACCTTCAGGCCAATCCCACCCTTGCCTTCTAGTTCAAACTACCTTTGTGTTAAGACCCAACCCACCCTCGCCTTCAGGCTAAGCTCATGGGCATTCTGGCCCATCCAACCCTTGTCGTCAAGTCCAGCTCACCCTTAGCTTTTGGCCCATCTCACCCTTGCCTTCAGGCCTAGCCCACCTTCGCGTTCTGGCCCATCCCACCCTTTCCTTGAAGCCTAGCACATCCTCGCCTTCAGGCCCATCCCACCGTCGTCTTCATGCCTAGCCCAACCTCACCTTCAGGCCCATCGCAAACTTGCTTTTTGGCCCAGCATACTACCGCCTTTTAGCCCATCCAACCCATGCCTTCAGTCCCATCCCACTTTCTTCTTCAGACCCATCCCTTCTCAGCTTTAGGCCCAGCCCACCTTCGCCTTCAGGCCCCCTTTTAACCCCAGCCCCCTTGGGCCCCTCCACCCTTGGGGCCCTTTAGGCCTAAGCTCACCCTCGCCTTCATACCAAACCCACCCTTTCATTTAGGTTCACCTCAACCTCACCTCCACACTACGATAACCCTTCCCTTCAGGCCGTTTGCATCTTCGCCCATCCCAGCCTCGCCTTCAGGCTCAGCCCACTCTCGCATTCAAGCCCATCCCACCCTTACCTTCAGGCCCAGCCCATCCTCTCATTGAGACACATCCTGCCCTCGCTTTTAGGCCCATCAGGATCAGCTTCATGCTTCATGCTCAGCCCAACCTCGCCTTTAGGCCGAACCGACCTTTGCCTACGGGCCCATCCCACCCTTGCATTCATAACCAGTCCATCTTCACACTCAGGAACACCCCAACCTCCCTTTTTGGCCTTGACCACCTTCGCTCTCTGGCTTATCCCATCCTTATCTTCTGGTCCATCCCACCCTCGCACTCAGGCCCAACCGACTCATCTTCAGACCCAACCCACCCTTGCCTTCAGGCCCAGTCCACCTTTGCCTTCAAGCCCAGGCCATCCTCGCCTTTAGGCCCGCCCCACCCTCACCTTCTTTCTCGTCCAACCTATGCCTTCACTCCCAGCTCACCCTCGCCTTCAGACTCATCCCTTTTCAGCTTTAGGCCTAGCCCAACCTCGCCTTCTGGCACATCCAACCCTTGCCTTCTGGCACATCCAACCCTTGCCTTCTGGTGCATCCAACCCACGCCTTCAGGTCCAGCCAACCCTCGTCCTAAGACCCATCCCTCCTCAACTTGAGACCTAGCCCACACTCGCTTTCTGGCCCATCCTACCCTTGCCTTCTGCCCATCCCAACATTGCCTTCAGGCACAGCCCACCCTCATCTTCAAACTCATCCAACGCTCACCCTTTTGCCAATCCCACCCTTGTCTTCAGGCCTAGCCCACCCTTGCCTTTAGGCCCATCCGACCCTAATCTTCAGCCCCATTTCACCGGTGCCTTCTGGCCCAGCCTACCCACGTATTAAGACCCAGCCCATCCAATCCTTGCCTTCAGGCCCATTACACCCTCGCCTTCAATTCCAACCCTCCTCCGCTGAAAGCCCAGCAACTCTCACCTTCTGGCTCCCCAAACTTGCCTTCTGGCCCAGCCCACCTTTGCAATAAGGCCCATCCCTCACTCGCATACTTGCCCATCCCATTCTTGTCTTTAGGTCTAGACCACCTTCTTCTTCAGGCCCATCCCACCCTCCCATTCTCGCCCGTCCAACCCTTGTCCTTAGGACCAGCCCATCCTCGCATTGAGGTCCAGGCCACCCTCATCTTCAGGCCCATTTCAACCTTGCCTTCTGGCCCGCCCCCCTTGCTTCCCCCCCCAAAGCCCCCAACCTTTGGCCCCCCAATAAGGCCCACCCTCCCCCCTCGGCCCCCCAAAATGCCCCATCCCACTTTCCCCTTTGGCCTTTGACCCCCCTTCCCCCTTTTAAAGGGCCCCCTCCCAAAACCCCCATTCCCCCCCGCCCCCCGGTTTTTCCCCCCCAACCCCTTGGGTCCCCCTTAGGACCACCCCCTCCCCTTCGGGGATTGGGTCCACCACCCTCCATTTTGGCCCATTCCCCCGCCCCCCGGGCCCCCCCTCCCCGGGCCCTTTTAAAGCCCAGCCCATCCATCCTTGCCTCCCGCCCCATCAACCTTGCCCGGCCCCCCCACCTTGGGTTTGGCCCCCACCCACCCTTACCTTTCGGCCCACCACCTTGTTAAAAGGGCCTACCCTTCCCCCCCTTCTGCCATCCACCTCGCCCTTTTTTTCACCCTTCTTCAGCCCAGCCCACCCTCGCCTTCACCCCCCCACCCTTTTCCTTCGGGGCCCGCCCACTTTTTTTTTTCCCCGGCCCTTCCGCCCAAAGCCACCCCTTCAGGTTTCCCCCCCCTTTTTCCCCCACCCTGGGTTCCGCATTCCATTTCGGCCCATCCCCCCCTTAGGCCCATCCCCCCTTGCCTTCAGCCCCGCCCACCTCCCTTCGGCCCATCGGCTTTTTCCCTTCTGGGCCCCTCCCACCCCTTTCCCCTTTCCAGCCCCCCCCCTCAAAAACCCCCCTTGTTTTTTTTGCCCGCCCCCCCTCGCCTTTTTGGCCCGCCCCCCCCCTTAAGCCCCTCAAAACCCCGGCCTTTTGGCCCCGCCACCCTTTCCCAAAAACCCAGCCCACCCTCGCCCTCGCGCCTATCCAACCCTTGCCTTCAGGCCAATTCTTCCTCGGCTTCATGCCTAGCTCACCCTCACCTTCTAGTCCATTCCAACCTCTACTCTGGCCAAACCCAACTTTGCATTAAGGCCCAGCCCACCATCACCTTCAGGCCCAGTTCACCTTAGCCTTCTGGCCCATCAAACCGTTGCCTTCAAAGCCCAGCTCACCCTCGCCTTCATACTAAACCCACCATTTCCTTTAGGTTCACCTTAACCTCGCCTTCAGACCAAGATCACCCTTCCCTTCAGGCCCTTCCCACCTTCGCCTTCTGGCCAATCCGATTATCGCCTTCTGGTCCATCCCACCTTCGCCTTCAGGCTCAGCCCACTTTCGCATTCAAGACCATCCCACTCTTATCTTTAGGCCCAGCACACCCTTTCCTTCAGACCCATCCCACCCTCGCTTTCAGGCTCATCCCACCCTCGTCTCCATACACATCTCAGCTTCACTCTCAGGATCTGCTTCATACTTCATGCCCAGCCCAACCTCGCCTTTGGGCCGAGCCGACCTTCACCTACGGGCCCATCCTACCCTTGCATTCACAACCAGTCCATCTTTTTGTTCAGGAACACCCCAACCTCCCTTTTTGGCCCTGCCCACCTTCGCTCTCTGGCTTATCCCATCCTCGCCTTCTGGCCTACTCCACCCTCGCCCTCAGGCCCAACCGACCCTCATCCTCAGACCCATCCCACCCTTGTCTTCAGGCGCAGCCCACCCTCACCTTCTCTCCTATCCCACACTTGCCTTTAAGCCCAGCCCACCCTTGCCTTCAAGCCCAGCCCACCCTCGCATTTTAGCCCGTCCCACCCTCGCCTTCTTTCTCGTCCAACCCTTGCCTTCAAGCCCAACTCAACCTCGCCCTCAGGCTCAGCCCACCCTCGGCTTCTGGCCTATTCCATTATCGCCCTCTGACCTACCCCACCCTTGACTTCAGGCCCATCCCACCGTAGTCTTTCTACCCAGCCCAGCCTCACCTTCAGGCATGTCTGACCCTTGCCTTCCTGCCCAGCCTGATCATACCTTCAACCCCATCCCACACTCGCCTTCAGGCCCATCCCTCCTCAGCATTAGGCCCAGCCCAAACTCGCCTTCCGGCCCATCCCAACCTTGCCTTCTGGCCCATCCCAACCCATACCAATCTCACCTTCGCCTTCAGGAACATCCCTCCCCTCCTTCAGGCTCCTTCTGGCCCATCCTACCATATCCTTCAGACCCACCCGACCATTCCCTTCAGGTCCATCCTACCCTTCTCTTCGCTCTAAGCTCACATTCGCATTCTGGACCATCCTAGGCTCCCTTTCTGGTCCATCTTACCCATGTCTTCAGACCCCGCCCACTCTGGCCTTCCGACCCACGCCTTCTAGCCCATCCCAACCTTGCCTCCAGGCATAGCTTACACTTGCCTTCAGATTCAGCCCACCCTCGCCTTGTTGCCTATCCTACCCTCGCCTTCTTGCCCATCCCACCCTCAACTTCAAGCCCAGCTCACCTTCTCCTTTAGGCCCCTCCCACCATCGCCTTCTGCCCCATCCGACCATCGCCTTTTTGCCAATTCCACCCTCGCCGTCAGGCCCAGACCACCCTTGCCTTCTTGCCCACCCCAACATTGCCTTCTCTCCCTGACCACCCTCGCCTTCAGGCCGATCCCACCCTCGCCTTCTTGCCCGTCCCATCTTTTTCTTTAAGCCCACCCCATCCTCACCTTTAGGCCCAGCCAACCCTGAATCTTCAGGCACATCCCACCCTTCCTTTCTGGCCTAGCCCACCCTCGCTTTCTGACCAGTCCCAACCTGTCCGTCTGACCCATTCCACCCTTGCCTTCAGTCCCAATCCGCTCTCGCTTTCAGGCCAATCCCAACCTCCTCTTCCTGCCTGTCCCACCCTTGTCTTCAGGTCAAGCCCACCCTTCCCCTGAACCATCCAACCCTTGCCTTCAGGCGCGGCTCACCCTCGCTTTCAGGACCAGCCCACACTCGCTTTCAGGCCCATACCATTCTCGCCTTCTTACCCGTTCCACCCTTGCCTCCAGGTCCAGCTCACCCTCCTCTTCAGACACAGCTCACCCTGGCCTTCTGTGTCTCTTTGCACAGCTCACACTTGCCTTCTCTCTTAGCCCACTCTCGCCTTCTCGTCCGTCCCATCTTTGTCTTCAGGACCACCCCATCCTAGCCTTTAGGCCCAGCCCACCCTCATCTTCAAGCCCATCCCACCCCTCCTTTCTAGCACAGCCTAACCTCGCTCTCTGGCCTATCCCATCCTCGCCGTCTGACCCATCCCTCCCTTGCCTTCAGTCCCGGCCGACTCTCGCCTTCAGGCCCATCCAAACCTCGCCTTCGTGCCTATCCCACCCTTGTCTTCAGGCCAAGCCCACCCTCGCCATCAAGCCCAGCTCAACTTGGCCTTCTGGCTCATCCAACCCTTCCCTTCAAGCCCAGCTCACCCTCGGCTTCAGGCTCAGCCCACCCTCTCTTTCAGGCCCATCCCACACTCACCTTCTTGCCCGCCCCATCCTTGTCTTCAAGCCTAGCCAACCCTCGTCTTCAGGCCTAACCAACTCTTGCCTTTAGACCCAGCCCACCCTTACCTTATCGCCCATCGCCTTCTAGCCCATCTACCCTTCCATTAAGACCCAGCCCACCCTTACCTTCTGGCCCATCCAACCCTTGATTCAGGCCCATCCTACCCTCGCCTTCAAGCCCATCCCACCCTCACCTTCAAGCAGATTCCTCATTAGCTTCACGCCCATCCCACCCTCGCCTTCTGGCCAAACCCAACCTTGTATTCAAACCCAGCCCACCCTCGCCTTCTGGCTAAACCCAACCTTGTTTTCATGCCCACCCCACCCTTGCCTTTAGGCCCAGTTCACCCTAACCTTCTAGCTTATCCAACCCTTGCCTTCAGTCCCAGTTCACCCTCGCCCTCAGACCAAACTCACCCTTTCCTTTAGGTTCCCGTCACCCTCGCCTTCAGACCAAGCTCACCCTTTCCTTTAAGCCTTTCCCACCATCGCCCTCTGGCCCATACCACCCTAGAATTGAGGCCCACCCGACCATCTGCTTCAGGTCCATTCCACCCTTCCCTTCACATTCGCTTTCCTGTCCATCCTTCCTTCCCTTTTTGGCCCATCAAACCCTTGCCTTTAGGCCTTCTAATCCATCCGACTCACGCCTTCTAGCCCATCCCACCCTTGCCTCAAGGCATAGCTCACTTCTGCCTTCAGACCCATTCCACAATCGCCTATTCGCCTATCCCACCCTTACCCTCTTGCCCATCCCAACCTTGCCTCCAAGCGTAGCCTACCCTCGCCTTTAGGCCGATCCCACCCTTGCCTTTAGGCCGATCCCACCCTCGCCTTCTTGCCCGTCCCATCTCTGTCTTCAGGACCTGCCCATCCTTGCCTTTAGGCCCAGCCTACCCTTCCAATCAGGCCCAGCCCACCCTCGCATTCAGACCTATTCTAACCTTGCCTTCGTGCCTGTCCTTCCCTTGTCTTCAGGCCGTGCCCACCCTCGCCTCCAAGCCCAACTTAACCTGTCCTTCAAGCCCCACTCGCTCTTGTCTTCAGGCCCAGCCCACCCTCGCTTTCAGGCCAAACCCACACTCTCCTTTTTGCCCTCCCCACCCTTGTCTTCAGGCCTAGCTAACAATTGCCTTTAGACACAGCTCACCCTTCACCACGTCCATCAAACCTTTGGCCTTCTGGTCCAGTCTACCCTTGCATTAAGACCCACCCCACCCTCCCCTTCTGCCCATCCAACCCTTGATTCAGGGCCATCCTACACTTGCCTTCAAGCCCATCCCTCAGCTTCACGCCCATCCCAACCTCGCCTTCTGACTCACCCCACCCTCACTTTTTGGTCAAAACCAACTTTGCATTCAGGCCCAGCCCACCACCACCTTTTGTCATCTGTCCCATCCAACCCTTGCCTTCAGGCCAAGCTCAGCCTCATCTTCAGACCAAACTCACCCTTTCCTTCAGGTTCACCTCATCCTCGCCTTTAGACCAAGCTCACCCATTCCCTCAGGCTCACCTTAACCTCACCTTAAGACCAAACACACCCTTTACTTCAGGCCCTTCCCACCAATCGCCTTCTGGCCCTTCCCACCATCGGCTTCTGGCCCATCCGACTATTGCCTTCTGGCCCATCCCACCTTCGCCTTTAGACTCAGCCAACTCTTGCATTCAGGCCCATCCCACCCTCGCTATCAGAACCAACCTACCCTCTCCTAAAGATCCATCCCACCCTCGCGTTCAGGCCAATCCAAACCTCGTTTTCAAGCTCATCCCAGCTTCAATTTTATGCCCATATCCTTCATGCCCATATCAACTTCACCTTAAGGCTGAGTCGACCCTCACTTTCATGCCCATCCCACTCTTGCCTTCACGCTCAGCCTGCCCCACCTTCCCTTTCTGGAACGGCCCACTCTCTCTTTCTTGCCTATCCCACACTCGACCTCTGGCCCATCCCACCCTAGCCTTCTCGCTCATCCTACCCTTGCATGAATTTCCAGCCCACCCTCACCTTCATGCCCAGCTCATCCTCGCCTTCAGGCCCAGCCCACCCTCGCCTCCAGGCTCATCTTAACCTCGTTTTCCTACCCGTCCCATCATTGTCTTCAAGCCCAGTTCACCCTCGCCTTCAGGCGCAGCCCACCCTCGCTTTCCCGCCCAACCCTTGTCTTCAGGCCTACCCTTTACACCCAGCTCACCCTCACCTTAACGGCCATCAAACCTTTAGATTTCTGGCCCAGTCTAGCCTTGCATTAAGACCCAGCCCATCCTCGCCTTCTGCCCATCCAACTCTTTATTCAGGCCCATCTCACCCTCACCATCAATCCCATCCTTGCCTTCTGCCCCATCCCATCATCGCCTTCTTGTCAAAACCAGCGTTGCATTCAGGCCCACCCAACCCTCGCCTTCAGGCCCAGCTTATCTTAGCCTTCAGAACAAACTCGCCTTCAGACAAAGTTCACCCTTTCCTTTAGGTCCTTCTGACCATCACCTTCTGCCCCATCCGATTATTGCCTATCCTATCCCACCCTCTCCTTCAGGCTCAACCCAGTCTCGAAATCTGGCCCATCCCACCCTTGCCTTCGGGCCCAGCCCACCCTTTTCTTCAGACCCATCCACCCTCGCTTTCAGGATCAGTTAAGCCTCCCCTTCATGCCTATCCCAACCTCGCTTTTCGGTCGAGCCGACCCTCACCTTCAGGTTGATCCCTCCTTTGCATTCATAACCAGCCCACCTTTGCATTCAGGCCAACCCCACCCTCCCTATCTGGCCCAGACCACCCTTGCTTTCTGCCCCACCCTACCCGCGCTTTCTGCCCCACCCAACCCTTTTCTCAAGTCCCAGCCCATTCTCGTCTTTTGGCTCATACCAACCTTGCCTTATGGCCCATCTCAACCTTACTTTCAGACCCAACCCACCCTTGCCTTTAGGCCTATCCCACACTCTCCTTCCTACCCATCTGACCCTTGCCTTCAGGTCCACTGTACCCTTTCCTTTAGCCCCAGCACACCTTCACCTTCAGTTCCATCCCATCCTTGCCTTCTGTCCCAGCCTACCCTTGCATTAAGTTCCAGCCCACCCTCGTTTTCGAGCCCAGCTCACCTTGGCCTTCTGGCCCATCCAACCTTTGCCTTCAGGCCAGCTCACCCTTGCCTTCAGGCTCAGCCAATCCTCGCCTTCAGGCTCATCCCATCTTTGCCTTCTTGCCCGCCCCACCCTTGTCTTAAGGCCTATCCCACCCTTGCCTTTAGACCCAGCCCACTCACCCTCACTCTTAGGCCCATTAAACCTTTGGCCTTCTGGCTAAGCCTATCCTTGCATTAAGACCCGGCTCACCCTAGTTTTCTGGCCCATCCAACCCTTGCCCGTCCCACCTTCTCTTTTAAGCCCATCCTTCATCAGCCTCACGCACACCCCAGCCTCGCCTTCTGGCCCAGGCCACCCTCGCCCTCAGGCCAAGCCCACCATTGCCTTTAGGCCCAGCCCATTCTCACCCTCAGGGCCATACCACCCTTGCCTTCTGGCCCAACCCACCCTCGCTTTCAAGCCCACTTCGCCTTGGCCTGCTGGCCCATCCAACCCTTGCCTTCATAACCAGTCCACCCTCGCCTTTAGGCCCAGCCCATCCTCTCCTTGTATGGATGGCTTTGGGAAAATGAGTGGGTATGAAACCTACATGATATATATGTTTCTTAAAAGGGGGCTCTGACGCCACGAGATATAACAAACCATTAGGAAAATGAGTGGGTTTAAGACCTGTTTGAGAGTAGACTTAAATGTACCAATCACAGGTGGATTTGACACAAAATGCAATAAATATACCTTCAGCGGGAGTGGCTTTGACACAAAATGCAATGAGTATACTTTCAGCGAGGGTGGCTTTGACACCTTTTGAAATAAAACCATCGTCTACCGAAGGTGACTTTGACACAAAATCCTTTCAATGCAGTGTTTCTTCCATCCTGGTTGTTCCTTCAGTGCAAGAGTTTCTTCCATCCTGGTGTTATTTCCACCATAGTGTTCCTTCCATCCTGTCGAGTCTTCCATCCTGATGTTCCTTTAATGTAAGTATTTCTTCCGTTCTGGTGTTTCCTTCTTAACTGATGTTCCTTCCATCTTCCAGTTACTTTCACCCTGGTGCTCTTCCCACACTGATGCTTCTTGCACCATGGTGTTTCTCCTATCCTCATTCTCCTTCCACCATGTTGATAATTTCATCATCGTTTTTTCTTCCATCTTATCGTTCCATATACCCTAGTTTTCCTTCTATCCTGGCTCGTTATCCCTCCAAATTTTTCTTCCATCCTGGTGTTCCTTAAAGTCGTGGTGTTCCACCCATCCTGGTGCACCTTCAATGCGTGTGTTTCTTCCAGTGCAAGAGTTTCTTCCATCCTTGTTTTCTTTCCATCTGGGTGATCCTTCAATTTGGATTTTCCTTCTATCCTAATGATCCTTTTTGCTTCGTATTCCTCCGCTATAGTATTCCTTCTATCTTGTTTTTTTTCCATCTTGGTGTTCCTTTTATTCATGTGTTCATTTCATCCTAGTGTTCAATCGAAAAGGGTATTCAATCCATCCTGGTGTTCCCTCAGTTATGTTTCTCCTTCCATCCTGGGTGTCCTTACATCTTGTTTCTTGCATCCTGGCGTGTCATCAGTCCTTTTTTCCCCAGTCCTTGCTTGCCTTCCATCCTGCTTTCCTCACATCATAGTGTTACTTCCATCCTCATGTTCCTCGCATCTTGGGGTCCCTCCATTTTTGAGTCCATCCATCCTGGTGTTCCTTCAGTGCAAGTTTCTTCCATCCTGGTGTTCCTACCTTTCCTTCCATCCTGGTGTTCCTACCTTTCCTTCCATCCTGGTGTTTCTTACATATTGATATTCCATCCATCCCAAAACTTCCATCCTGGTCTTCCATCACTGTAGGTATGTTTTCCTTCCTGATGTTTCCTCTTTCCTGATGCTCCTTCCATCTAGCTGTTCCTTTCACCCTGCTGTTTCTCCCATATTGATGCTCCTTGCACCATGGTGTTCATCCCATCCTACTGTTCCTTCTACCATGGTGTTAATTCCATTCTTCCACCCTAGTGTTTCTTCTTTTGTGGCGTGTCATCACTCGAAATTTTTTTTCCATCCTGTTGTTCCTTCCATTCTGATGTCGTAGTGTCTACTCGTCTTTTCGGTAAGTCAGACTATCCAGCGCTATGGCAATATTTCTCTGCATTTTTTCTTGAGCTTTTGTTCTGCGTATAGATACGGAGGAAGGATGACACTTCTAGCTTGGAAGCCATTTTGGTTTCGTTTAGAATGCCATGATAAAATCTCTTCTTTCAGCTTTCCTATCTTCATTTAACCTTGACTGCTTTCTTTGGATTATTCACATTAAAATGGGTGGAACACCATGAATATGTGTTTCATCATGGCTTGTGTCACCTCCTGGTGTTCCTGCAATCAGTGTATTTCTTCCCACTTGGTGTCCTACCACCATGGCGTCCATGGTATTCCATCTTGCTGTTGCTTCCACCCTGGTGTTCCTTTTCATCTTGCTTTTCCTTCCTTCCCGGTGTTCTTATCATCGTATATTTTCTTCTGTCCTGGTGTTCCTCTTCGTGTTTCTTTCCATTTTCCTGTTCCTTCAACACAGATCTTTCTCAACTACTGATGTTCTATGCACCCTGGTGTTCCTACCATTATGATTCTCTTCTCATCCAGTTGTTCCTTCTATCCAGATGTTCCTTCCACCATAGTGTTCCTTCCATCCAGGTTATCCTTTCATCCTGATGTGTCTTCCATCCAGATATTCTTTCCATCCTAGTGTTCCGCCAAATCTGGTGTTACTTTAGTCATGGTATTTCACCCATCCTAGTGTGCCATCATGGTAAGTTTCCCATCCTGATCATGTTCCTTCCCTCCTGGTGTCCTCTCATCCTGGTTTTTCATCAATGTTGGAGTTTCATCCATCTTGATGTTCCTTTCAGCCCGGCGTTTTTTCCTCATGGTGCTCTTCTATCCTGATTTTTCTTCCATCCAGGTCTTCCTTCCATCCTGGTGTTCCTTCCATCCTGGTGTTCCTTCCGCCCTTCTTTTCTTTCCTTCCTGGTGTTCCTTCCATCCTTCCGGCTTCGTGTTCATATGTTTCTTCCACCATGGTATTCCTTCTATCCTGCTGTCATTTCCGTCTTGATTTTCCTTTTATTTGGTGTTCATATCAAGAAGGTCTTCTTTAAATCGTGGTCTTCTTCCTATACTGGTGTTTCATCCATCCTGATACTCTTTCTAAATTGGCGTGCCTTTCATCGTGGTTTTCGCTTTCCATCCTGGTGTGCCATCTTGGTGTTGAATCAATGCTGTTGTTTCCTCCATCCCAGCTTGCCATCTATCCTTTTGTTCCATCTTGCTTTTCCTCACATCTTGGTGCTACGTCATGGTCCTCACACCATGGGATCCTTCCATCTTTTTGTCCGTCCATCCTGGTCTACTTTCAATGCAGTGTTTCTTCCATCCTCAGTGCAAGAGTTTCTTCTATCCTGTGTTCTTTCCACCCTAGTGTTCCTTCCATCCCAGAGTTCATTCCATCCTTGCGTGTCTTCCATCCTGGCGTTCCTTCCCACCTGATATTCCTTCCATTTTCCTGTTCCTTTCACCTTGATGTTCTTCCCATATTGGAGCTTCTTGCACCATCCTAATGCTCCTTCCACCATGGTGTTAACTCCATCATTCCTTCTATCCTAGAGTCCCTTCTATCCTGGCGTGTCATCCCTCCAAATTTATGTTCCATCCTTGTGTTCCTTCCATACTGGTGATGCATCACCTCCCGGTGTTCCAGCTATCATCATAATTCTTTCCACCTGGTGTCCTTCCACTCTAGTGTTTAGTTCAATACTGGTTTTCCAAACTATCCTCGTGTTCCTTCCATCCTAGTGTACCTTCTAACATGCTGTTGTTTCCAACCTAATGTTCCTTCCATTTGCTGTTCCTTCAACACAGGTGTTCCTCATATGCTGATGCTCCTTGCCCCCTGGTCTTCCTCCCATCATAATGGTCTCTTCACCCGGTTGTTCCACATGTTCCTTCTACCCTGGTATTCCTTCCATCCTGGTGTTCCGCTCATACTGGTGTTCCTTCAGTCGTGGTGTTCCACCCATCCTGGTATTCCATCAGGGCAAGTCTCCCATCCTGGTATTCCATCAGGGCAAGTCTCCCATCCTGGTGTTCCATCAGGGCAAGTCTCCCATCCTGGTGTTCCATCAGGGCAAGTCTCCCATCCTGGTGTTCCATCAGGGCAAGTCTCCCATCCTGGTGTTCCATCAGTCGTCGTGTTCCCTCCTTCCTGGTGTCCTTCTGTCCAGGTGTTTCTTCAGTACTGGAGTTTCTTCCATCGTGGATTCTGGTCTGAAGCAGCGTTCACGGACATGTGTGTATCCATATGTGTTTCACAATCTAAGATCGTAAGTGGCATGTGGTTCTTACTTAAATTGTTTCAAAATCAATGTTGGCAACGTTTCATTTATTCCTTAACTGCCAGTCAGACAGTATACTGTCTGACTGGCAGTTAATCTATGTTTACTTCAATCTGTGCTTTATACTATCAATTACATATCGTTTATATTGTTTTCCATTGCTACGGCAAAACATAACATTTATACCACACAAAGTAGAACAAAAAACTCTATTCCCTGCAAATATTATGGCACATTTGAATATCTAAGTTTCCCGTTTTCTGATAGATGGCGTTGCTGGAAGCATCACATATTTATATTTATATTTATATTTATATTTATATTTAGTCTTGTATGTGTCGTCTCCGAAGACGGATGTGTTCTTACGCTCTGTATTACAAGTCTGTCTCTTCTGATGTTGTAGTGTCTTTTCGGTAAGTCAGACTTTATCCAGCGCTATGGCAATGTTTCTGTGTATTTTTCCTAGACAAGTGGGCTTCCTTGAGCTTTTGTTCCGCGTATAGATACGGAGGAAGGATTACACTTCTAGCTTGGAAGCCATTTTGGTTTCGTTTAGAATGCTGATAAACTCTCTTCTATCAGCTTTCCTATATTCATTTAACCTTGACTGCTTTCTTTGGATTATTTACATATATTTCATTTTGGTGTAAGTTTATTAGTGTTAAATATATGTGAGGTGGTGCTTCTGGTAGCCTTAAAAGTTTATTGTCTTCTAACTGTAGAGCAGTGTTTATAGGGGTGTTTTTCACACGGTGAAGTGTTTACTAAGGAAGTGTTTTTTAAATCTAATGCAATACTTTATTATTTGTCTGAATGCACAAGTCAGGGATAAACATAATGATAGACGCCAAGTTAGTCAAGCCACCACTGCTCCCTAGCAGAGGTAGCCATAACTACATGCGCAGTGACATTGCGCAAGGCAAGGCAATGGTAGTTAGCTTGTTAATCAATTATCTTATCGTAAAGTAGTTTCCAGAGAAACAAGGCAGGGATCAGGATATATGGGCAGACGCCATTAAGGAACAAATTGTTAATATGATCAAACCCAACTTCACTCTTCTGAACAATGGTAGTGGAAATCGTGATGACCGGACTGCCAATAACTCTGCAGTTGGTGTATTCTCGTCATCGCCGTATATACTTGATCAATTTATTACAAGAAAAACGTCTTTTTAGTTAGATTACTTACCATTGAACTTGGTCGACAGAGACTTTTCATGCTGGAACATTTAACCGGCCATATACGTTATTACAGTTCACATGGTTTTATTAAATTGATGATTTAGCTTATTTGAAAGACAGTTTTTTGTTTTGTCTTGAAAGTTTATTGTCTACTAACTATAAATCAGTGTCTGTAGGAGTGATTTTCACTCAGTGGAAGTTTTTTTTACTTTAAATTCATTGCGATACTTTATTATTTGTCTGTATGCACAAGACAGGGATCAGGATAAACATAATAATAGACGCCAATTTAGTCAAGCGGAGGTAGCCATAACTAGATGCGCAGTGACATTGCGCAAGGTAAGGCAATGGTAGTTGGCTTGTTAATTAATTATCTCATCTTAAAGTAGTTTCCGGAGACTTAAATGTTCATTATCAATGAATAAATATAAGGGCAGACGCCAGTAGGGAACAAATGGTTGATATCATGATCAAATGCAACATTAATCGCTCTTCTGAACAATGTTATTTGAAATCATGATGACCGAACTGCCAATAACTCGGCAAATGATGTATCCTCGTCATCGCCGGATTCATTTGATCAATTTATTACAAGAGAAACATCTTTTTAGTTAGATGTACTTAGTGTATAGACCACAACCAGAAACGGTAGACAGAGATTTGGATGTATATTACTATTCACTCAGGCTACAGCTTATGATTGTTCATCCTGGAACGTTTAACAAGCCATATACGATATTACAGTTCACTTGGTTTTACTAAAGATTGATGATTTAGCTCATTTGTGTAACGTTTTTTGTTTTGTGTGCATTATACAAACAGGAACAGACCACCGGGTACTTTTAAAATTTCATTTTGACAGTGAAAGCTGACAGCAGTTAATGAATGATGTGTAGAGAATGTACAATTTCATTTACATAATTATGTACAATTTCATTGTACATTATGTAAATGATTGATAATTGAAATTGAAATTTTCAATTTAGGCAAATGAATGTCCATTCATTGTAAAGATAGTTTTGTTTTATTGTTGACAGAGAGAACATGAGCGGCAGAGGCAACGTGAAGGGCAATTGGCAGATTTTGCACGAGAAAAGGAACACACCAGCTAGGAAGGAACGCCGAAGTGAGACTTTAATTCTGGTTTGTAGCAGTGTTCAAAAAGGAGGTATGTTTTTTACTATTTAAAATCGTAAATGGAGTGGGTCTTGAACTGTTTCAATATCAATTTTGTTTCATTTTATTGCTTGTTTTCATTTTCAACGAGTATGACAAGACTTGCATGTCAGGTTGTTAAGTTTTAAAAGATTTATTCTGAAAAGACTTGCTCATTATTTTACATCCTTTTTACATTCTTTAAAGACATGTGACTCCTTGTGAATGTCAGTATGCATGTTTGTCAAACTGTCTACTATAAGATGAAAACAAAATGTCTTGATCATTTTGCACCAAATGAATATCACACGATCATTTGTTTCCTTTTATCACATCATATAGAAATGAAGTGAAATGTAAGAGTATTAGGAAAATCTAAATTACGATAAACGACCTAACGAAAATGAAATAGATATATGGTCGTTGAACCATGAAGAAAATTCTGTCATTGAACAAAATGTCGTTTATATTGTTTTCCATTGCTAAAGCAAAAGATAACATTTATACCACACAAATTAGAACAAAGGACTATTCCCTGCAAATATCATCACACATTTGAATAGCAAAGAATTATCTTAAAATTTCCCGTTTTCTTTGATGGATAAGATATTTCCCGTTTTCTAATAGTTTTGAATCGCTCTTCCAGATAGCGTTACTGCAAGCATCACAAATTCTTTTAATTGCGCACCTTTGTATTTGTTTCTCTTGAGCACAGCCGCCATTTGTATTTAGTCTTGTATGTGTCGTCTCCGAAGACGGAAGTGTTCTTACGTTCTTCTAATGTTGTAGTGTCTACTCGTCTTTTCGGTAAGTCAGACTATTCAGCGATATTTTAATGTTTATTTCCCTTTTTCCTAGAGAAGTGGGCTAGGAAGGATTACACTTCTAGCTTAGATGTCATTTTGGTTTCCTTTAGAATGCCATGGTAAACTCTTCTTTCAGTTTTCATTTAACTTTTATATAATTAATTTTACTGTACGTTTATCAGTGTTAAGTATGTTAAGTACTGTTTCTGGTAGCCTTGAAAGTTTATTACCTACCAACTATAAAGCAGTGTTTGTAGGAATGTTTTTCACTCAAATTGGAAGTAATTTTTTAAATCTAATGCAATACTTTATGATTTGTCTGAATGCACAATAGACGCCCAGTTAGTGAAGCCACCACTGCTCCCTAGCAGAGGTAGCCATAACTACATGCGCAGTGACATTGCGCAAGGCAAGGCAATGGTAGTTAGCTTGTTAATCAATTATCTCATCGTAAAGTAGTTTCCAGAGAAACAAGGCAGGGATCAGGATATATGGGCAGACGCCATTAAGGAACAAATTGTTAATATGATCAAACCCAACTTCACTCTTCTGAACAATGGTAGTGGAAATCGTGATGACCGGACTGCCAATAACTCTGCAGTTGGTGTATTCTCGTCATCGCCGTATATACTTGATCAATTTATTACAAGAAAAACGTCTTTTTAGTTAGATTACTTACCATTGAACTTGGTCGACAGAGACTTTTCATGCTGGAACATTTAACCGGCCATATACGTTATTACAGTTCACATGGTTTTATTAAATTGATGATTTAGCTTATTTGAAAGACAGTTTTTTGTTTTGTCTTGAAAGTTTATTGTCTACTAACTATAAATCAGTGTCTGTAGGAGTGATTTTCACTCAGTGGAAGTTTTTTTTACTTTAAATTCATTGCGATACTTTATTATTTGTCTGTATGCACAAGACAGGGATCAGGATAAACATAATAATAGACGCCAATTTAGTCAAGCGGAGGTAGCCATAACTAGATGCGCAGTGACATTGCGCAAGGTAAGGCAATGGTAGTTGGCTTGTTAATTAATTATCTCATCTTAAAGTAGTTTCCGGAGACTTAAATGTTCATTATCAATGAATAAATATAAGGGCAGACGCCAGTAGGGAACAAATGGTTGATATCATGATCAAATGCAACATTAATCGCTCTTCTGAACAATGTTATTTGAAATCATGATGACCGAACTGCCAATAACTCGGCAAATGATGTATCCTCATCATCGCCGGATTCATTTGATCAATTTATTACAAGAGAAACATCTTTTTAGTTAGATGTACTTAGTGTATAGACCACAACCAGAAACGGTAGACAGAGATTTGGATGTATATTACTATTCACTCAGGCTACAGCTTATGATTGTTCATCCTGGAACGTTTAACAAGCCATATACGATATTACAGTTCACTTGGTTTTACTAAAGATTGATGATTTAGCTCATTTGTGTAACGTTTTTTGTTTTGTGTGCATTATACAAACAGGAACAGACCACCGGGTACTTTTAAAATTTCATTTTGACAGTGAAAGCTGACAGCAGTTAATGAATGATGTGTAGAGAATGTACAATTTCATTTACATAATTATGTACAATTTCATTGTACATTATGTAAATGATTGATAATTGAAATTGAAATTTTCAATTTAGGCAAATGAATGTCCATTCATTGTAAAGATAGTTTTGTTTTATTGTTGACAGAGAGAACATGAGCGGCAGAGGCAACGTGAAGGGCAATTGGCAGATTTTGCACGAGAAAAGGAACACACCAGCTAGGAAGGAACGCCGAAGTGAGACTTTAATTCTGGTTTGTAGCAGTGTTCAAAAAGGAGGTATGTTTTTTACTATTTAAAATCGTAAATGGAGTGGGTCTTGAACTGTTTCAATATCAATTTTGTTTCATTTTATTGCTTGTTTTCATTTTCAACGAGTATGACAAGACTTGCATGTCAGGTTGTTAAGTTTTAAAAGATTTATTCTGAAAAGACTTGCTCATTATTTTACATCCTTTTTACATTCTTTAAAGACATGTGACTCCTTGTGAATGTCAGTATGCATGTTTGTCAAACTGTCTACTATAAGATGAAAACAAAATGTCTTGATCATTTTGCACCAAATGAATATCACACGATCATTTGTTTCCTTTTATCACATCATATAGAAATGAAGTGAAATGTAAGAGTATTAGGAAAATCTAAATTACGATAAACGACCTAACGAAAATGAAATAGATATATGGTCGTTGAACCATGAAGAAAATTCTGTCATTGAACAAAATGTCGTTTATATTGTTTTCCATTGCTAAAGCAAAAGATAACATTTATACCACACAAATTAGAACAAAGGACTATTCCCTGCAAATATCATCACACATTTGAATAGCAAAGAATTATCTTAAAATTTCCCGTTTTCTTTGATGGATAAGATATTTCCCGTTTTCTAATAGTTTTGAATCGCTCTTCCAGATAGCGTTACTGCAAGCATCACAAATTCTTTTAATTGCGCACCTTTGTATTTGTTTCTCTTGAGCACAGCCGCCATTTGTATTTAGTCTTGTATGTGTCGTCTCCGAAGACGGAAGTGTTCTTACGTTCTTCTAATGTTGTAGTGTCTACTCGTCTTTTCGGTAAGTCAGACTATTCAGCGATATTTTAATGTTTATTTCCCTTTTTCCTAGAGAAGTGGGCTAGGAAGGATTACACTTCTAGCTTAGATGTCATTTTGGTTTCCTTTAGAATGCCATGGTAAACTCTTCTTTCAGTTTTCATTTAACTTTTATATAATTAATTTTACTGTACGTTTATCAGTGTTAAGTATGTTAAGTACTGTTTCTGGTAGCCTTGAAAGTTTATTACCTACCAACTATAAAGCAGTGTTTGTAGGAATGTTTTTCACTCAAATTGGAAGTAATTTTTTAAATCTAATGCAATACTTTATGATTTGTCTGAATGCACAATAGACGCCCAGTTAGTGAAGCCACCACTGCTCCCTAGCAGAGGTAGCCATAACTACATGCGCAGTGACATTGCGCAAGGCAAGGCAATGGTAGTTAGCTTGTTAATCAATTATCTCATCGTAAAGTAGTTTCCAGAGAAACAAGGCAGGGATCAGGATATATGGGCAGACGCCATTAAGGAACAAATTGTTAATATGATCAAACCCAACTTCACTCTTCTGAACAATGGTAGTGGAAATCGTGATGACCGGACTGCCAATAACTCTGCAGTTGGTGTATTCTCGTCATCGCCGTATATACTTGATCAATTTATTACAAGAAAAACGTCTTTTTAGTTAGATTACTTACCATTGAACTTGGTCGACAGAGACTTTTCATGCTGGAACATTTAACCGGCCATATACGTTATTACAGTTCACATGGTTTTATTAAATTGATGATTTAGCTTATTTGAAAGACAGTTTTTTGTTTTGTCTTGAAAGTTTATTGTCTACTAACTATAAATCAGTGTCTGTAGGAGTGATTTTCACTCAGTGGAAGTTTTTTTTACTTTAAATTCATTGCGATACTTTATTATTTGTCTGTATGCACAAGACAGGGATCAGGATAAACATAATAATAGACGCCAATTTAGTCAAGCGGAGGTAGCCATAACTAGATGCGCAGTGACATTGCGCAAGGTAAGGCAATGGTAGTTGGCTTGTTAATTAATTATCTCATCTTAAAGTAGTTTCCGGAGACTTAAATGTTCATTATCAATGAATAAATATAAGGGCAGACGCCAGTAGGGAACAAATGGTTGATATCATGATCAAATGCAACATTAATCGCTCTTCTGAACAATGTTATTTGAAATCATGATGACCGAACTGCCAATAACTCGGCAAATGATGTATCCTCGTCATCGCCGGATTCATTTGATCAATTTATTACAAGAGAAACATCTTTTTAGTTAGATGTACTTAGTGTATAGACCACAACCAGAAACGGTAGACAGAGATTTGGATGTATATTACTATTCACTCAGGCTACAGCTTATGATTGTTCATCCTGGAACGTTTAACAAGCCATATACGATATTACAGTTCACTTGGTTTTACTAAAGATTGATGATTTAGCTCATTTGTGTAACGTTTTTTGTTTTGTGTGCATTATACAAACAGGAACAGACCACCGGGTACTTTTAAAATTTCATTTTGACAGTGAAAGCTGACAGCAGTTAATGAATGATGTGTAGAGAATGTACAATTTCATTTACATAATTATGTACAATTTCATTGTACATTATGTAAATGATTGATAATTGAAATTGAAATTTTCAATTTAGGCAAATGAATGTCCATTCATTGTAAAGATAGTTTTGTTTTATTGTTGACAGAGAGAACATGAGCGGCAGAGGCAACGTGAAGGGCAATTGGCAGATTTTGCACGAGAAAAGGAACACACCAGCTAGGAAGGAACGCCGAAGTGAGACTTTAATTCTGGTTTGTAGCAGTGTTCAAAAAGGAGGTATGTTTTTTACTATTTAAAATCGTAAATGGAGTGGGTCTTGAACTGTTTCAATATCAATTTTGTTTCATTTTATTGCTTGTTTTCATTTTCAACGAGTATGACAAGACTTGCATGTCAGGTTGTTAAGTTTTAAAAGATTTATTCTGAAAAGACTTGCTCATTATTTTACATCCTTTTTACATTCTTTAAAGACATGTGACTCCTTGTGAATGTCAGTATGCATGTTTGTCAAACTGTCTACTATAAGATGAAAACAAAATGTCTTGATCATTTTGCACCAAATGAATATCACACGATCATTTGTTTCCTTTTATCACATCATATAGAAATGAAGTGAAATGTAAGAGTATTAGGAAAATCTAAATTACGATAAACGACCTAACGAAAATGAAATAGATATATGGTCGTTGAACCATGAAGAAAATTCTGTCATTGAACAAAATGTCGTTTATATTGTTTTCCATTGCTAAAGCAAAAGATAACATTTATACCACACAAATTAGAACAAAGGACTATTCCCTGCAAATATCATCACACATTTGAATAGCAAAGAATTATCTTAAAATTTCCCGTTTTCTTTGATGGATAAGATATTTCCCGTTTTCTAATAGTTTTGAATCGCTCTTCCAGATAGCGTTACTGCAAGCATCACAAATTCTTTTAATTGCGCACCTTTGTATTTGTTTCTCTTGAGCACAGCCGCCATTTGTATTTAGTCTTGTATGTGTCGTCTCCGAAGACGGAAGTGTTCTTACGTTCTTCTAATGTTGTAGTGTCTACTCGTCTTTTCGGTAAGTCAGACTATTCAGCGATATTTTAATGTTTATTTCCCTTTTTCCTAGAGAAGTGGGCTAGGAAGGATTACACTTCTAGCTTAGATGTCATTTTGGTTTCCTTTAGAATGCCATGGTAAACTCTTCTTTCAGTTTTCATTTAACTTTTATATAATTAATTTTACTGTACGTTTATCAGTGTTAAGTATGTTAAGTACTGTTTCTGGTAGCCTTGAAAGTTTATTACCTACCAACTATAAAGCAGTGTTTGTAGGAATGTTTTTCACTCAAATTGGAAGTAATTTTTTAAATCTAATGCAATACTTTATGATTTGTCTGAATGCACAATAGACGCCCAGTTAGTGAAGCCACCACTGCTCCCTAGCAGAGGTAGCCATAACTACATGCGCAGTGACATTGCGCAAGGCAAGGCAATGGTAGTTAGCTTGTTAATCAATTATCTCATCGTAAAGTAGTTTCCAGAGAAACAAGGCAGGGATCAGGATATATGGGCAGACGCCATTAAGGAACAAATTGTTAATATGATCAAACCCAACTTCACTCTTCTGAACAATGGTAGTGGAAATCGTGATGACCGGACTGCCAATAACTCTGCAGTTGGTGTATTCTCGTCATCGCCGTATATACTTGATCAATTTATTACAAGAAAAACGTCTTTTTAGTTAGATTACTTACCATTGAACTTGGTCGACAGAGACTTTTCATGCTGGAACATTTAACCGGCCATATACGTTATTACAGTTCACATGGTTTTATTAAATTGATGATTTAGCTTATTTGAAAGACAGTTTTTTGTTTTGTCTTGAAAGTTTATTGTCTACTAACTATAAATCAGTGTCTGTAGGAGTGATTTTCACTCAGTGGAAGTTTTTTTTACTTTAAATTCATTGCGATACTTTATTATTTGTCTGTATGCACAAGACAGGGATCAGGATAAACATAATAATAGACGCCAATTTAGTCAAGCGGAGGTAGCCATAACTAGATGCGCAGTGACATTGCGCAAGGTAAGGCAATGGTAGTTGGCTTGTTAATTAATTATCTCATCTTAAAGTAGTTTCCGGAGACTTAAATGTTCATTATCAATGAATAAATATAAGGGCAGACGCCAGTAGGGAACAAATGGTTGATATCATGATCAAATGCAACATTAATCGCTCTTCTGAACAATGTTATTTGAAATCATGATGACCGAACTGCCAATAACTCGGCAAATGATGTATCCTCGTCATCGCCGGATTCATTTGATCAATTTATTACAAGAGAAACATCTTTTTAGTTAGATGTACTTAGTGTATAGACCACAACCAGAAACGGTAGACAGAGATTTGGATGTATATTACTATTCACTCAGGCTACAGCTTATGATTGTTCATCCTGGAACGTTTAACAAGCCATATACGATATTACAGTTCACTTGGTTTTACTAAAGATTGATGATTTAGCTCATTTGTGTAACGTTTTTTGTTTTGTGTGCATTATACAAACAGGAACAGACCACCGGGTACTTTTAAAATTTCATTTTGACAGTGAAAGCTGACAGCAGTTAATGAATGATGTGTAGAGAATGTACAATTTCATTTACATAATTATGTACAATTTCATTGTACATTATGTAAATGATTGATAATTGAAATTGAAATTTTCAATTTAGGCAAATGAATGTCCATTCATTGTAAAGATAGTTTTGTTTTATTGTTGACAGAGAGAACATGAGCGGCAGAGGCAACGTGAAGGGCAATTGGCAGATTTTGCACGAGAAAAGGAACACACCAGCTAGGAAGGAACGCCGAAGTGAGACTTTAATTCTGGTTTGTAGCAGTGTTCAAAAAGGAGGTATGTTTTTTACTATTTAAAATCGTAAATGGAGTGGGTCTTGAACTGTTTCAATATCAATTTTGTTTCATTTTATTGCTTGTTTTCATTTTCAACGAGTATGACAAGACTTGCATGTCAGGTTGTTAAGTTTTAAAAGATTTATTCTGAAAAGACTTGCTCATTATTTTACATCCTTTTTACATTCTTTAAAGACATGTGACTCCTTGTGAATGTCAGTATGCATGTTTGTCAAACTGTCTACTATAAGATGAAAACAAAATGTCTTGATCATTTTGCACCAAATGAATATCACACGATCATTTGTTTCCTTTTATCACATCATATAGAAATGAAGTGAAATGTAAGAGTATTAGGAAAATCTAAATTACGATAAACGACCTAACGAAAATGAAATAGATATATGGTCGTTGAACCATGAAGAAAATTCTGTCATTGAACAAAATGTCGTTTATATTGTTTTCCATTGCTAAAGCAAAAGATAACATTTATACCACACAAATTAGAACAAAGGACTATTCCCTGCAAATATCATCACACATTTGAATAGCAAAGAATTATCTTAAAATTTCCCGTTTTCTTTGATGGATAAGATATTTCCCGTTTTCTAATAGTTTTGAATCGCTCTTCCAGATAGCGTTACTGCAAGCATCACAAATTCTTTTAATTGCGCACCTTTGTATTTGTTTCTCTTGAGCACAGCCGCCATTTGTATTTAGTCTTGAAAGTTTATTACCTACCAACTATAAAGCAGTGTTTGTAGGAATGTTTTTCACTCAAATTGGAAGTAATTTTTTAAATCTAATGCAATACTTTATGATTTGTCTGAATGCACAATAGACGCCCAGTTAGTGAAGCCACCACTGCTCCCTAGCAGAGGTAGCCATAACTACATGCGCAGTGACATTGCGCAAGGCAAGGCAATGGTAGTTAGCTTGTTAATCAATTATCTCATCGTAAAGTAGTTTCCAGAGAAACAAGGCAGGGATCAGGATATATGGGCAGACGCCATTAAGGAACAAATTGTTAATATCATGTTAATATCTCATCGTAAAATAGTTTCCAGAGAAACAAGGCAGGGATCAGGATATATGGGCAGACGCCATTAAGGAATTAATTGTTAATATGATCAAACCCAACTTCACTCTTCTGAACAATGGTAGTGGAAATCGTGATGACCGGACTGCCAATAACTCTGCAGTTGGTGTATTCTCGTCATCGCCGTATATACTTGATCAATTTATTACAAGAAAAACGTCTTTTTAGTTAGATTACTTACCATTGAACTTGGTCGACAGAGACTTTTCATGCTGGAACATTTAACCGGCCATATACGTTATTACAGTTCACATGGTTTTATTAAATTGATGATTTAGCTTATTTGAAAGACAGTTTTTTGTTTTGTCTTGAAAGTTTATTGTCTACTAACTATAAATCAGTGTCTGTAGGAGTGATTTTCACTCAGTGGAAGTTTTTTTTACTTTAAATTCATTGCGATACTTTATTATTTGTCTGTATGCACAAGACAGGGATCAGGATAAACATAATAATAGACGCCAATTTAGTCAAGCGGAGGTAGCCATAACTAGATGCGCAGTGACATTGCGCAAGGTAAGGCAATGGTAGTTGGCTTGTTAATTAATTATCTCATCTTAAAGTAGTTTCCGGAGACTTAAATGTTCATTATCAATGAATAAATATAAGGGCAGACGCCAGTAGGGAACAAATGGTTGATATCATGATCAAATGCAACATTAATCGCTCTTCTGAACAATGTTATTTGAAATCATGATGACCGAACTGCCAATAACTCGGCAAATGATGTATCCTCGTCATCGCCGGATTCATTTGATCAATTTATTACGAGAAACATCTTTTTAGTTAGATGTACTTAGTGTATAGACCACAACCAGAAACGGTAGACAGAGATTTGGATGTATATTACTATTCACTCAGGCTACAGCTTATGATTGTTCATCCTGGAACGTTTAACAAGCCATATACGATATTACAGTTCACTTGGTTTTACTAAAGATTGATGATTTAGCTCATTTGTGTAACGTTTTTTGTTTTGTGTGCATTATACAAACAGGAACAGACCACCGGGTACTTTTAAAATTTCATTTTGACAGTGAAAGCTGACAGCAGTTAATGAATGATGTGTAGAGAATGTACAATTTCATTTACATAATTATGTACAATTTCATTGTACATTATGTAAATGATTGATAATTGAAATTGAAATTTTCAATTTAGGCAAATGAATGTCCATTCATTGTAAAGATAGTTTTGTTTTATTGTTGACAGAGAGAACATGAGCGGCAGAGGCAACGTGAAGGGCAATTGGCAGATTTTGCACGAGAAAAGGAACACACCAGCTAGGAAGGAACGCCGAAGTGAGACTTTAATTCTGGTTTGTAGCAGTGTTCAAAAAGGAGGTATGTTTTTTACTATTTAAAATCGTAAATGGAGTGGGTCTTGAACTGTTTCAATATCAATTTTGTTTCATTTTATTGCTTGTTTTCATTTTCAACGAGTATGACAAGACTTGCATATCAGGTTGTTAAGTTTTAAAAGATTTATTCTGAAAAGACTTGCTCATTATTTTACATCCTTTTTACATTCTTTAAAGACATGTGACTCCTTGTGAATGTCAGTATGCATGTTTGTCAAACTGTCTACTATAAGATGAAAACAAAATGTCTTGATCATTTTGCACCAAATGAATATCACACGATCATTTGTTTCCTTTTATCACATCATATAGAAATGAAGTGAAATGTATGAGTAATTACGATAAACGACCTAACAACGAAAATAAAATACATATGATTGTTGAACCATGAAGAAAGTTGTCATTAAACAAAATTAATTTTATATTGTTTTCCATCGCTAAAGCAAAAGATAACATTTATACCACACAAAGTAGAACAAAGAACTTTATTCCCTACAAATATCATGACACATTGGAGTAACAAAGAATTACCTTAAAATTTCTCGTTTTCTTTGATGGATAAGATATTTCCCGTTTTCTAATAGTTTTAATCGCTCTTCCAGATGGCGTTACTGCAAAAATCACAAATTGTTTTAATTGCGCTTCTTTGTATTTGTTTCTCTTGAGCAAAGCCGCCATTTGTATTTAGTCTTGTATGTGTCGTCTTCGAAGTATTACAAGTCTGTCTCTTCTGTAAATTTATTTCCCTTTTTCATAGAGAAGTGGGCTAAGAAGGATTACAATTCTAGCTTGAATGTCATTTTGGTTTCATTTTAGTTTTCATTTAACTTTTATTCATATATGATTTATTTTTGTGTATGTTTATGAGTGTTAAATATGTTAAGTGCTGTTTCTGATAGACTTGAAAGTTTATTACCTACTGACTATAAAGGATTGTTTGTAGGAGTTTTTTACTGATATTGGAAGTGTTTTGTTTTCACATTTAATGTAATACTTTATTATTTGTCTGTAACTGTAAGCACAAGGCAGGGATGAGGATAAATATAATAATAGACACCCAGTTAGTTAGGCCACATCTGCTCCCTATCGGTGACATTACGCAAGGCAAGGCAATGGTAGTTGGCTTGTTAATCATCGTAGAGTAGTTTTCGGAGACATATGTTCATTATCAATGAATAAATATATGGGCAGACGCCAATAAGGAACAAATGGTTATCATGATCAAATCCAACTTCACTCTTCTGAACAATGGTAGTGGAAATCGTGATGACCGGACTGCCAATAACTCTGCAGTTGGTGTATTCTCGTCATCGCCGTATATACTTGATCAATTTATTACAAGAAAAACGTCTTTTTAGTTAGATTACTTACCATTGAACTTGGTCGACAAAGACTTTTCATGCTGGAACATTTAACCGGCCATATACGTTATTACAGTTCATATGGTTTTATTAAATTGATGATTTAGCTTATTTGAGACAGTTTTTTTTTGTCTACTAACTATAAATCAGTGTCTGTGGGAGTGATTTTCAATCAGTGGAAGTTTTTTTTAAATTCATTGCGATACGCTATTTGTCTGTACGCACAAGGCGGGGATCAGGATAAACGTAATGATAGACTCCGTTATTCAAGCCACCACTACTCCCTAACGTAGGTCGCCATAACTACATTCGCAGTGACATTGCGCAAGGCGAGGCAATGGTAGTTGGCTTGTTAATCAATTATCTCTTGGTAAAGTAGTTTCCGGAGACAAATGTTCATTATCAATAATAAATATATGGGCAGACGCCAGTAGGTTGATATCATGATCAAATGCAACACTTCTGAACAATGTTAGTTGAAATCATGATTACCGAATTGCCAATAACTCCTCGTCATCGCCAGATACATTTGATCAGTTGAGAAACATCTTTTTAGTTAGATGAACTTAGTGTAAAGACCACAACCAGAAACGTAGGGAATCATTGAACTCAGTAGACAGAGATTTGGATGTATATTACTATTCACTGTTACAGCTTATGATTGTTCATCCTGGAACGTTTAACAGGCCATATTAAGTTATTATGTTACTTGGTTTTACTAAATTGATGATTTAGCTCATTTGAGTAATGTTTTTTGTATTGTGTGCTTTCATTTTGACAGTGAAAGCTGATAGCAGTTAATAAATGATGTGCAAAGAATGTACAATTTCATTTACATAATTATGTACACTTTCATTGTACATTATGTAAATGATTGATAATTGAAATCGAAATTTTCAATTTAGGCAAATGAATGTCCATTAAAGATGGATTTCTTCTATTGTTGGCAGAGAGAACATGAGTGGCAGAGGCAACGTGGACATAAAACGTCTCTCCGCTGGGCAACAGGCGAATTTTGCACGAGAAAAGGAACACACCAGCTAGGTAACCATGTAGCATAGTGACTGTGCAAAGCACAAGTTGGCTTGTTATTCAATTGTCTCAACGTAAAGTAGTTTCTGGAGACTTAAATGTTCATTATCAATATGGCCAAACGCCAGTAAGGAACAAATGGTTAGTATCATGATCAAATCCAAGCTCACTCTTCTGAACAATGGTAGTGTAAATCGTGATGACCGGACTGCCGCAACTTGATCAATTCATTACTAGAAAAACATCCTTTTAGTTAAACTCGGTCGACGGAGACTTTTCATCCTGGAATATTTAACCGGGTGTACATGTTATTAAAGTTCATTTGAAAGCTTTTCGTTTTTTTCTTGAAAGTTTATTGTCTACTAACTATAAATCAGTGTCTGTAGGAATGTTTTTCACTCAGTGGAAGTGATTTTTCTTTAAATTCATTGCGATACTTTATTATTTGTCTGTATGCTAAGGCAGGGATCAGGATAAACATAATAATAGACGCCAGTGACATTGCGCAGGGCAAGGCAATGGTAGTTGGCTTGTTAATTAATCATCACATCGTAAGGTAGTTTCCGGATACTTAAATGTTCATTATCAATGAATAAATATATGGGCAGACGCCAGTAGGGAACAAATGGTTTATATTATGATCAAATGCAACATTAATCGCTCTTCTGAACAATGTTAGTTCAACTAACATTGTTCAGAAGAGCGATTAATGTTGCCAATAACTCGGCAAATGGTGTATCCTCGTCATCGCCGGATAAGCTGAAAACGTAGGGAATCATTGAACTCAATAGACAGAGATTTGGATTTAATATGTCATTCACTCGAGTTACAGCGTAAATACAGTTCACTTGATTTTACTAAAAATTGATGATTTCACTCATTTGAGTAACGTTTTTTGTTTTAAGTGTGCAATGTACAAACAGGAAAAGACCACCGGTTCTTTTTAAAATTTCATTTTGACAGTGAAAGCTGACAGCAGTTAATGAATGATGTATAATGTACAATTTCATTTACATAATTATGTACAATTTCAATGTACATTATGTAAATGATTGATAATTGAAATTGAAATTTTTAATTTAGGCAAATTAATGTCCATTCATTGTAAAGATGGTTTTGTTTTATTGTTGGCAGAGAGAACATGAGCAGCAGAGGCAACGTGAAGGGCATAAAACGTCTCTCCGCTGGGCAATGGGCAAATTTTGCACGAGAAAAGGAACACACCAGCTAGGAATGAACGCCGAAGTGAGACTTTAATTCTGGTCTGCAGCAGTTCAAAGAAATATGTTTTTTACAACTTAAAATCGTAAACGGCGTGGGTCTTGAATTGTTTCAATATCAATTTTGGCAATGTTTCAGATATTATTGATAGGCGTCTTCCCTGTTTCATTTTATTACTTGTTTTCATTTTCAACAAGACTTGCATGTCAGATTAAGTTTTAAAAGATTTATTCTGAAAAGACTTGCTTTTTGCATTCTTTAAAGACATGTGACACCTTGTAAATGTTTGTCAAACTGTCTAGTATAAGATGACAAAATGCACCAAATAAATATCACACGATCCTTTGTTTCCTTTTATCACATCTATAGAAATGAAGTGATATGTAGGAATATTATGAAAATCTGATTACGATAAACGACCAAACAATGAAAATAAATAAACCATTGAAAAAATTCTGTCAATGAACAAAATGTCAAGTTTGTATTGTTTTCCACTGCTAAAGCAAAAGATAACATACCCCACACAGATTAGAACAAATATCATGACACATTTGAATGGCAAAGAATTATTTTAAAATTTTGCATTTTCTTTGATGAATGATATTTCCCGTTTTCTAATAGTTTTTAATCGCTCCTCCATTTAACTTTTATTCATGTATGACTAATTTTGGTGTATGTTTATTAGTGTTAAATAAGTTAAGTGCTGTTTCTGGTAGCCTTGACTAACTTGGCTTTTTTTATTATTATCTTATGTGTATACAGACAAATAATAAAGTATTGCATTAGATTTAAAAAATTACTTCCAATTTGAGTGGAGAACATTCCTATAAACACTGCTTAATAGTAAGTAGGTAATAAACCTACTAACTATTAAGCAATCATGATTGATGATTTAGCTCATTTGAAAGTTTTTCGTTTTGCCTTGAGTTTATTGTCTACTAACTATAAATCAGTGTCTGTAAGAGTGTTTTTTACTCAGTAGATGTCTTTTTTTTAAATTCATTGCGATAAAAATGGATAAAATCATGATCAAATTAACCTTCACTCTTCTGAGCAATGTTAATTGAAATCGTGATGACCGAACTGCCAAAAACTCTGCAAATGGTATGTCCTGGTCATCGCCGGATACATTTGATCAATTCATTACAAGAGAAACATTTCTTTACACTAGTAAAGACCACCAGAAACGTAGGGAATCATTAAACTCGGTAGACAGAGATTTAGATGTATATTACTATTCACTCAGGTTGAAGCTTATGATTTCTTCATCCTAGTACTTGGCTTTACTAAATTGATGATTTAGCTCATTTGATTAACGTTTTTTGTTTTAAGTGCAATATACAAACAGGAACAGACCACGGGTCCTTTTAAAATTTCATTTTGACAGTGAAAGCCGACAGCTGATGTGTAGAGAATGTACAATTTCATTTACATAATTATGTACAATTTCATTGTACATTATGTAAATGATTGATAATTGAAACTGAAATTTTCAATTTAGGCAAATGAATGTTTTCTTTTATTGTTGACAGAGAGAACATGAGCGGCAGAGGTAACGAGAAGGGCATAAAACGTCTCTCCGCTGGACGGAGGCGAATTTTGTATGAGAAAAGGAACACACTATCTATGAATGAACGCCGAAGTGTCAGGTTAAGTTTTAAGATTCATTCTGAAAAGACTTGCTCATTATTTAACATCCTTTTTACATTCTTTAAAGACATGTGACTCTTTGTGAATGTCAGAATGCATGTTTATCAAACTGTCTACTATAAGATGAAAACAAAATGTTCTGACCATTTTGCACCAAATAAATATCACACGATCATTTGTTTCCTTTTATCACATCATTTAGAGATGAAGTGAAAGAATATTAGGAAAATCTAAATTGCAATAAACGATCTAACAATGAAAATAAAATAGATATATGGTCTCTGAAACCAAAAAACATTTATATCACACAAATTAGATCTGCAAATATCTTTGATGGATAAGATATTTCCCATTTTCTGATAGTTTTGAATCGCTCTTCCAGATGGCGTTACTGCAAGCATCACAAATTCTTTTAAATGCGTTTCTTTGTTTCTCTTGAGCACGGCCGCCATTGGTATTTAGTCTTGTATGTGTCGTCTCCGAAGACGGATATGTATTTACGCTCTGTATTACAAGTCTGTCTCTTCTGATGTTCTAGTGTCTACTCGTCTTTTCGGCGATATTTTAAGGTTTTCCTGTATAAAATGGGCTAGGAAGGATTACACCTCTAGCTTAGATGTCATTTGGTTTCCTTTAGAATGCCATGGAAAACTTTCTTCTTTCAGTTTTCATTTAACTTTTATTCTTGTATTTTGGTGTATGTTTATCAGTGTTAAACATGTTAAGTGCTGTTTCTGGTAGTCTTGAAAGTTTATTACCTACTAATTTTATAGTGTGTTTGTAGGAATGTTTTCCACTCAAATTAGAAGTAATTTTTTAAATCTAATGCAATATTTTCTTATTTGTCTGTATGCACAAGGCAGTGATCATGAAAAACAATAATAAAACAAGTTAGTCAAGCCACCACTGCTCTCTGGCGGAGGTAGCCATAAGTACATGCATAGTAACATGTCTCATCGTAAAGTAGTTTCCGCAGCGCCGATAAGGATCAAATGGTTGATATCATGATCAAATCCAAGCTCACTCAGTGGAAATCGTGATGACCGGAATGCCAATAACGATCAATTTATTACAAGAAAAACATCTTTTTAGTTAGAATACTTACCATTGAACTCGTTCGAAGGGACTTTTCATCCTGGAACATTTAACTGGGTATACACTAACGTGTATGCCCAGTTCACATGATTGATGAATTAGCTAATTTGAAAGTTTTCCGTTTTGTCTTGAAAGTTTATTGTCTACTAACTATAAAGCAGTGGTTTTTCTTTTTAAATTGCGATACAAATGTATCAAATCAAATGTTCAAATCAAACCTCACTTCCGAACAATGTTAAAATCGTGATGACCGAACTGCTAATAACTCGGCAAATGGGATGTCCTCATTACCAGATACATTTGATCAATTTATTACAAAAGAAACATCTTTTTAGTTCGATGTATTTAGTGTAAAGACCACAACCAGAAACGTAGGGAATCATTAAACTCGGTAGACAGAGTTTTGGATGCATATTATTATTTACATAGGTAACAGCTTATGAACGTTTAATAGGCCATATATGTTATTACAGTTCACTTGGTTTTACTAAATTGATTATTTAGCTCATTTGAGGAACGTTTTTTAAGTGTGCAATATACAAACAGGAATAAACCACCGGTTCCTTTTTAAATTTTATTTTGATAATTTAGATAATTGAAATTTTTAGTTCGATGTATTTAGTGTAAAGACCACAACCAGAAACGTTTAGTTTTATTGTTGACAGAGACAACATGAGCGGCAGAGGCAACGTGAAGGGCATACAACGTCTCTCCGCTGGGCAACAGGCGAATTTTGCACGAGAAAAGGAACACACCAGCTTGGAATGAACGCCGAAATGTGTGTACAATTTAAAATCGTAAATGGCTTGGGTACGGCCACCAATTGCATTTAGTCTTCTGTGTCGTCTCCGAAGACGCTCTGTATTGCAAGTCTGTCTCTTCTGATGTTGTAGTGTCTACTCGCCTTTTCGGCGATATTTTAGTGTTTATCTCCCTTTTTCCTAGATAAATGGGCTAGGAAGGATTACAGTTCTAGCTTAGATGTCATTTTGGTTTCCTTTAGAATGCCAGAAACTTATTCTGGTAGCCTTGAAAGTTTATTACCTACTGACTATAAAGCAGTTTGTAGAAGTGTTTTTTCAATCGAATTAGGTCATTTTTAAAATTCATTGCGCAGTGACATTGCGCAAGGGAATGCAATGGTAGTTGGCTTGTTAATCAATTATCTCATCGTAAAGTAGTTTCCAGAGACAAATGTTCATTATCAATGAATAAATATAAGGGCAGACGCCAGTAGGGAACAAATGGTTGATAACATGATCAAATCCAACATTAATCACAGAAGAGTGATTAATGTTGGATTTGAACATTGTTATTTGAAATCATGAAAACCGAATGCCAATAACTCGGCATACTCCTGTCGACTGTCTTGGAGACAGTGTGCTGGGGACAGTACTGAGGAATGGGTGTGGATAATCCTTGGAATTGTGCTGGGAAAGTTCTGCGAATAGTGTGTAGGGAGTCGTGGTGATAGCCTTTGGACATTCCTGTGACATGACGTGTGAACAGTCATAAGGATAGCGTGTGGAGTCCTAGGGATAGCGTGTGGACAGTTCATTGGATAGCGTGTGCATAGTCCTAGGATTTTCGTGTAGAGAGACCGGGGGATAGTGTGTGGACAGTCTTGGGGATAGCATGTGGACAGTCCTGGGGATAACGTGTGGACAGTCCTGGGGATAGTGTGTGGACAGTCCTGGGGATATCGTGTGGACAGTCCTGGGGATAGCGTGTGGAGAGTCCTGGGGATAGCGTGTGGACAGCCCTGTGGATAGTGTGTGGACAATCCTGGGGATATCGTGTGGACAATCCTGGGGATAGCGTTTGGAGAGTTCTGGGGATAGCGTGTGGACACTCCTGGGGATAGAGTGTGGACAGTCCAGGGGATAGCATGTGGGATAGCGTGTGGACACTCCTAGGGATAGTGTGTGGACAGTCCTGGGGATAGCATGTGGACAGTCCTGGGGAAAGCGTGTGGAGAGTCCGGGGGATAGTGTGTGGACAGTCCTGGGGATAGCATGTGGACAGTCCTGGTGATAACGTGCGGACAGTCCTGGGGATAGTGTGTGGACAGTCCTGGGGATAGTGTGTGGACAGTCCTGGGGATAGCGTGTGGACAGTCCTGTGGATAGTGTGTGGACAATCTTGGGGATATCGTGTGGACAGTCCTGGCGATAGCGTGTGGAGTCCTGGGGATAGCGTGTGGACACTCCTGGGGATAGTGTGTGGACAGTCCTGGGGATATCGTGTGCACAGTCCTAGGGATAATGTGTGGACAGACCCGGGGATAGTGTGTGGACACTCCTGGGGATAGTGTGTGGACAGTCCTGGGGATAGCATATGGACAGTCCTGGGGATAGAGTGTGGACAGACCTGGGGATAGTGTGTGAACAGTCCTAGGGATAGTGTGTGCACACTCCTGGGGATAGTGTGTGGACACTCCCGGGGACAGTGTGTGGACAGTCCTAGAGATAGCGTGTGGACACTCCTAGGGATAGCATGGGGACAGTCCTGGGGATAGTGTGTGAATAGTCCTAGGGATAGCGTGTGGACAGTCCTGGGGATAGTGTGTGGACAGTCCTGGGGTTAGCATGTGGACAGTCCTGGGGATAGCGTGTGGACACTCCTGGGATAGTGTGTGGACAGTCCTGGGGATAGTGTGTGAACAGTCCTCGGGATAGCGTGTGGTCAGTCCTTGGGATAGCATATGGACAGTCCTGGGGATAGTGTATGGACACCCCCGGGATAGTGTGTGGACAGTCCTGGGGATTACGTGTGGACAGTCCTGGGGATAGTGTAAGGACAGTCCTGGGGGATAGTGTGTGGACACTCCTGGCGATAGTGTGTGCACAGTCCTGGGGATAGTGTGTGCATAGTCCTGGGGATAGTTTGCGGAAAGTCCTGGGAATAGTGTGTAGACACTCTTAGAGATATAGTGCTATGGATAGTGTGTGACAGTCCTGGATATAGCATATGGATAGTCCTGGGGATAGCGTGTAGACAGTCTTGGTGATGGTGTATGGACAATTCTGGTTATAGTGTGTGGAAAGTCTTGGGGATAGCGTGTGGATTGTCCTGGGGATAGCGTGTAGACAGTCTTGGTGATAGTGTGTGGAAAGTCCTGGGGATAGCGTGTGGATAGTCCTGGGGATAGTGTGTGGACAATCCTGGGTATAGTGTGGGGACAGTCCTAGGATTGCCATATAATAATAGTTTGACAAACATGCATACTGACATTCACAAGGAGTCACATATCTTTAAAGAATGTAAAAAGGATGTAAAATGATGAGCAAGTCTTTTCAGAATAAATCTTTTAAAACTTAACAACCTGACATGCAAGTCTTGTCATACTCGTTGAAAATGAAAACAAGCAATAAAATGAAACAAAATTGATATTGAAACAGTTCAAGACCCACGCCATTTACGATTTTAAATAGTAAAAAACATATCTCCTCTTTGAACACTGCTACAAACCAGAATTAAAGTCTCACTTCGGCGTTCATTCCTAGCTGGTGTGTTCCTTTTCTCGTGCAAAATCTGCCAATTGCCCAGCGGAGAGACGTTTTATGCCCTTCACGTTGCCTCTGACGATCATGTTCTCTCTGTCAACAATAAAACAAAACTATCTTTACAATGAATGGACATTTATTTGCCGAAATTGAAAATTTCAATTTCAATTATCAATCATTTACATAATGTACAATGAAATTGTACATAATTATGTAAAATGAAATTGTACATTCTCTACACATCATTCATTAACTGTCAGCTTTCACTGTCAAAATGAAATTTTAAAAGGACCCGGTTGTCTGTTCCTGTTTATATATTGCACACTTAAAACAAAAAACGTTACACAAATGAGCTAAATCATCAATTTAGTAAAACCAAGTGAACTGTAATATTGTAACTTGAGTAAATAGTAATATACATCCAAATCTCCGTCTACCGAGTTTAATGATTCCCTACGTTTCTGGTTCTGGTCTTTACACTAAGTACATCTAACTAAAAAGATGTTTCTCTTGTAATAAATTGATCAAATGTCCACACGCATTCCTCAATAATGTCCACACACTATCCCCAGGACTGTCCACACACTATCCCAAGCACTGTCCACACACTATCCCCAGCACTGTCCACACGCTATCCACAGCACTGTCCACACACTATCTCCAGGACTGTCCACCGACACAATATCCCCAGCACTGTCCATACACTATCCCCAGCACTGTCCACACACTATCCCCAGCACTGTCCACACACTATCCCCAGCACTGTCCACACACTATCCCCAGCACTGTCCACACATTATCCCCAGCACTGTCCACACACTATCCCCAGCACTGTCCACACTATCCAAAGGACTGTCCACACGCCATCCCCAGCACTGTCCACACACTATCCCCAGGACTGTCTGCACACTATCCCTAGGACTGTCCACACGCTATACCCAGGACTGTCCACAAACTGTCCGCAGGACTGTCCACACACTATGCCCAGGACGGTCCACACGCTATCCCCAAGACTGTCCACACGCTATCGATAGGACTGTCCAAACACTATCCCCAGCACTGTCCAGACACTATACCCAGCACTGTCCACACACTATCCGCAGCACTGTCCACACACTATCGCTGGCACTGTTCGCACACTATCCCCAGCACTGTCCACACACTATACCAAGAACTGTCGACACGTTATCCCCATCACTGTCCAAACACTATCCCCAGCACTGTCCACACACTATACCCAGCACTGTCCACACACTATCCCAGCACTGTCCACACACTATCCCTAGCACTGTTCGCACACTATCCCCAGCACTGTCCACACACTATACCAAGAACTGTCCACACACTATCCCCAGCACTGTCCACACGCTATCCCCAGCACTGGCCACACACTATCTCCAGGACTGTACATAAACTATCCCCAGCACTGTCCACACGCTATTCCCAAGACTGTCCACACGCAATCGATAGGACTGTCCACACACTATCCCCAGCACTGTCCACACACTATCATCAGCACTGTCCACTCACTATCCCCAGCACTGTCCACACACTATCCCCAGCACTGTTCACACACTATCCCAAGCACTGTCCACACACTATCCCCAGGACTGTCCACACGCTATGCCCAGCACTGTCCACACACTATTTCCAGGACTGTCCACACACTATCCCCAGCAATGTCCACACACTATCCGCAGCACTGTCCACACACTATCGCTAGCACTGTTCGCACACTATCCCCAGCACTGTCCACACACTATACCAAGAACTGTCGACACGTTATCCCCATCACTGTCCACACACTATCCCCAGCACTGTCCACACACTATCCCCAGCACTGTCCACACACTATCCCCAGCACTGTCCACACACTATCCCCAGCACTGTCCACACACTATCCCCAGCACTGTCCACACACTATCCCCAGCACTGTCCACACTATCCAAAGGACTGTCCACACGCCATCCCCAGCACTGTCCACACACTATCCCCAGGACTGTCTGCACACTATCCCTAGGACTGTCCACACGCTATACCCAGGACTGTCCACAAACTGTCCGCAGGACTGTCCACACACTATGCCCAGGACGGTCCACACGCTATCCCCAAGACTGTCCACACGCTATCGATAGGACTGTCCAAACACTATCCCCAGCACTGTCCAGACACTATACCCAGCACTGTCCACACACTATCCGCAGCACTGTCCACACACTATCGCTGGCACTGTTCGCACACTATCCCCAGCACTGTCCACACACTATACCAAGAACTGTCGACACGTTATCCCCATCACTGTCCAAACACTATCCCCAGCACTGTCCACACACTATACCCAGCACTGTCCACACACTATCCCAGCACTGTCCACACACTATCCCTAGCACTGTTCGCACACTATCCCCAGTACTGTCCACACACTATAACAAGAACTGTCCACACACTATCCCCAGCACTGTCCACACGCTATCCCCAGCACTGGCCACACACTATCTCCAGGACTGTACATAAACTATCCCCAGCACTGTCCACACGCTATTCCCAAGACTGTCCACACGCAATCGATAGGACTGTCCACACACTATCCCCAGCACTGTCCACACACTATCATCAGCACTGTCCACTCACTATCCCCAGCACTGTCCACACACTATCCCCAGCACTGTTCACACACTATCCCAAGCACTGTCCACACACTATCCCCAGGACTGTCCACACGCTATGCCCAGCACTGTCCACACACTATTTCCAGGACTGTCCACACACTATCCCCAGCAATGTCCACACACTATCCGCAGCACTGTCCACACACTATCGCTAGCACTGTTCGCACACTATCCCCAGCACTGTCCACACACTATACCAAGAACTGTCGACACGTTATCCCCATCACTGTCCACACACTATCCCCAGCACTGTCCACACACTATCCCCAGCATTGTCCACACACTATCCCTAGCACTGTTCGCACACTATCCCCAGCACTGTCCACACACTATAACAAGAACTGTCCACACACTATCCCCAGCACTGTCCACACGCTATCCCCAGCACTGGCCACACACTATCTCCAGGACTGTACATAAACTATCCCCAGCACTGTCCACATGTTATCCCCATCACTGTCCACACACTATCCCCAGCAATGTCCACACACTATCCCAAGCACTGTCCACACACTATCCCCGGGACTGTCCACACGCTATGCCCATCACTGTCCACACACTATTTCCAGGACTGTCCACACACTATCCCCAAGCTGTGTGGATAGTCCACACACTATCCCCAGCACTGTCCACACACTATCCCCAGCACTGTCCACACACTATCCCAGCACTGTCCACTCGCTATCTCCAGGACTGTCCACACACTATCCCCAGCAATGTCCACACACTATCCCCAGCACTGTCCACACACTATCCCCAGCACTGTCCACACACTATCCCAGCACTGTCCACTCGCTATCCCTAGGACTGTCCACACACTATCCCCAGCCCTAACCACAAACTATCCCCAGCACTGTCCGCACACTATCGCCAGCACTGTCCACACACTATCCCAAGCACTGTCCACATACTATCCCCAGGACTGTCCACACGCTATCTCCAGCACTGTCCACACACTATTTCCAGGACTGTCCACACACTATCCCCAGCAATGTCCACACACTATCCCCAGCACTGTCCACATACTATCCCCAGCACTGTCCACACACTATCCCCAGCACTGTCCACATACTATCCCCAGCACTGTCCACACACTATCCCAGCACTGTCCACTCGCTATCCCCAGCACTGGCCACACACTATCTCCAGGACTGTACCTAAACTATCCCCAGCACTGTCCACATGTTATCCCCATCACTGTCCACACACTATCCCCAGCAATGTCCACACACTATCCCAAGCACTGTCCACACACTATCCCCGGGACTGTCCACACGCTATGCCCAGCACTGTCCACACACTATTTCCAGGACTGTCCACACACTATCCCCAGCAATGTCCACACACTATCCCCAGCACTGTCCACACACTATCCCCAGCACTGTCCACACACTATCCCAGCACTGTCCACTCGCTATCTCCAGGACTGTCCACACACTATCCCCAGCAATGTCCACACACTATCCCCAGCACTGTCCACACACTATCCCCAGCACTGTCCACACACTATCCCAGCACTGTCCACTCGCTATCCCCAGGACTGTCCACACACTGTCCCCAGCCCTAACCACAAACTATCCCCAGCACTGTCCGCACACTATCGCCAGCACTGTCCACACACTATCCCAAGCACTGTCCACATACTATCCCCAGGACTGTCCACACGCTATCTCCAGCACTGTCCACACACTATTTCCAGGACTGTCCACACACTATCCCCAGCAATGTCCACACACTATCCCCAGCACTGTCCACATACTATCCCCAGCACTGTCCACACACTATCCCAGCACTGTCCACTCGCTATCCCCAGGACTGTCCACACACTATCCCCAGCCCTAACCACCAACTATCCCCAGCATTGTCCACACACTATCCCCAGGACTGTCCACACGCTATCCCCAGCACTGTCCACACACTATTTCCAGCAATGTCCACACACTATCCCCAGCATTGTCCACACACTATCCCCAGCACTGTCCACACACTATCCCCAGCACTGCCCACACACTATCCCAGCACTGTCCACTCGCTATCCCCAGGACTGTCCACACACTATCCCCAGCCCTAACCACCAACTATCCCCAGCACTGTCCACACACTATCGCCAGCACTGTCCACACACTATCCCAAGCACTGTCCACATACTATCCCAAGCACTGTCCACACGCTATTCCCAAGACTGTCCACACGCTATCGATAGGACTGTCCACACACTATCCCCAGCACTGTCCACACACTATCCTCAGCACTGTCCACACACTATCAACAGCATTATCCACACACTATTGGGGATAGTGTGTGGACAATGTCAGCATACTACCCACAGGACAGTCCTTACGGTATCCCAAGGACAGACAACTTCCTATCCCCAGGAAGGTCCAGATACTATCCCCAGGACTGACCACACGTTATCCAGAGGACTGTCCACACGCTATCCCCAAGACTGTGCACACAGTATCCCCAGGACTGTACACGCTCTCGGTAAGACTGTCCACAAACTATCCCCAAGACTGTCCACACGCTATCGATAGGACTGGCCACACACTATCCCCAGCACTGTCCACACTCTATCCCCAGCACTGTCCACACACTATCCGAAGCACTGTCCACACACTATCCCCAACACTGTCCACACGCTATCCCCAGCACTGTCCACACACTATCTCCAGGACTGTCCACACACTATCCCCAGCACTGACCACACACTATCCCCAGCACTCTCCACACACTATCCCTAGCAGTCCAAACACTATCCCCAGCACTGTCCTCACACTATCCCCAGCACTGTCCACACACTATCCCTAGCACTGTCCACACACTATCCTCAGCATAGTCCACACATTATCCCCAGCACTGTCCACACACTATCCCAAGCACTGTCTACACTATCCAAAGGACTGTCCAAACGCCATCCCAAGGACGGTCTGCACACTATCCCCAGGACTGTTCACACGCTATCCCAGAACTGTCCACACTATCCCAAGCACTGTGCATACATAGTGTATGCACAGTGCTTGGGATAGTGTGGACACTGTCGACACGCTATCCTCAGCATTGTCCACACACTATCTCCAGGAAAGTCTACAATCTCCCCAGCACTGACCACACTATCCTCAGCATTGTCCACACACTATCACAGCACCGTCCACACACTATCGCCAGCACTCAGAAGAGTGATTAATGTTGGATTTGAACAATGTTATTAGAAATCATGAAAACCGAACTGCCAATAACTTGGCATAGTCCTGTCGACTGTGGACAGTGCTTAGGAATGTATGAGGAATGTTCTGCGAAAAGTCGTGGTGATAGCCTTTGGACATTCCGTGTAAACAGTCATAGGGATAGCGTGTGGAGTTCTAGGGATAGCGTGTGGACAGTTCATTGGATAGCTTGTGGATAGTCCTAGGATTAGCTTGTGGAGAGTTCTGGGGATAGTATGAGAGTCCTGGGCATAGTGTGATAGTGAGCGGACAGTCCCGGTGATAATGTGTGGATAGTCCTAGGGATAGTGTGAGGACAGTCCCGGGAATAGTGTGTAGACAGTCATAGGGATAGTTTGTGGACAGTCCCGGGGATAGCATGTGGGCAATCCTAGGGATAGTGTGTAAACAGTCCTGGGGATGGCGTGTAGACAGTCCTGGGGATAGCATGTGGACAGTCCTGGGGATAGCGTGTGGAGAGTCCGGGGGATAGTGTGTGGACAGTCTTGGGGATAGCATGTGGACAGTCCTGGGGATAACGTGTGGACAGTCCTGGGGATAGTGTGTGGACACTCCTGGGGATATCGTGTCGACAGTCCTGGGGATAACGTGTGGAGAGTCCTGGGGATAGCGTGTGGACAGTCCTGTGGATAGTGTGAGGACAATCCTGGGGATATCGTGTGGACAGTCCTGGGGATAGCGTGTGGAGAGTCCGGGGGATAATGTGTGGACAGTCCTGGGGATAGCATGTGGACAGTCCTGGGGATAACGTGTGGACAGTCCTGGGGATAGTGTGTGGACACTCCTGGGGATATCGTGTGGACAGTCCTGGGGATAACATGTGGAGAGTCCTATGGATAGCGTGTGGACAGTCCTGTGGATAGTGTGTGGACAATCTTAGGGATATCGTGTGGACAGTCCTGGGGATAGCGCGTGGAGAGTCCTGGGGATAGCGTGTGGACACTCCTAGGGATAGTGTGTGGACAGTCCTTGGGATAGCGTGTGGACACTCCTGGCGATAGTGTGTGGACAGTCCTGGGGATAGCGTGTAGAGAGTCCTGGGGATAGCGTGTGGACAGTCCTGGGGATTGCATATGGACAGTACTGGGGACAGTGTGCGAACGGTCCTGGGGATAGTGTGTGGACAGTCCTTGAGATAGTGTGTGGACAGTCCTGGGGATAGCATATGGACAGTCCTGGGGATAGAGTGTGGACAGACCTTGGGATAGTGTGTGAACAGAACAGTCCTGGGGATAGTGTGCACACTCTTGGGGATAGTGTGTGGACACTCCCAGGATAGTGTGTGGACAGTCCTAGGGATAGCGTGTGGACACTCCTAGGGATAGCATGTGGACAATCCTGGGGATAGTGTGTGGACAGTCCTGGGGATAGTGTGTGAACAGTCCTGGGGATAGCGTGTGGACAGTCCTTGGGATAGTGTGTGGACAGTCTTGGGGTTAGCATGTGGACAGTCCTGGGGATAGCGTGTGGACACTCCTGGGATAGTGTGTGGACAGTCCTGGGGATAGTGTGTGAACAGTCCTGGGGATAGCGTGTGGACAGTCCTTGGGATAGCATATGGACAGTCCTGGGGATAGTGTATGGACACCCCCGGGATAGTGTATGGACAGTCCTGGGGATAGTGTGGACAGTCCTAGGGATAGTGTATGGACATTCCTGGGGGATAGTGTGTGGACACTCCTGGGGATAATGTGTGGACAGTCCTGGCGATAGTGTGTGCACAGTCCTGGTGATAGTTTGCGGAAAGTCCTGGGGATAGTTTGCGGAAAGTCCTGGGAATAGTGTGTAGACACTCGTAGATATAGTGCTATGGATAGTGTGTGACAGTCCTGGATATAGCATATGGATAGTCCTGGGGATAGCGTGTAGACAGTCTTGGTGATGGTGTGTGGAAAGTCCTGGGGATAGCGTGTGGATAGTCCTGGGGATAGTGTGTAGACAGTCTTGGTGATGGTGTGTGGACAATTCTGGTTATAGTGTGTGTAAAGTCTTGGGGATAGCGTGTGGATAGTCCTGGGGATAGTGTGTGGACAATCCTGGGTATAGTGTGTGGACAGTCCTAGGACTGCCATATAATAATAGTTTGACAAACATGCATACTGACATTCACAATGAGTCACATATCTTTAAAGAATGTAAAAAGGATGTAAAATGATGAGCAAGTCTTTTCAGAATAAATCTTTTAAAACTTAACAACCTGACATGCAAGTCTTGTCATACTCGTTGAAAATGAAAACAAGCAATAAAATGAAACAAAATTGATATTGAAACAGTTCAAGACCCACGCCATTTACGATTTTAAATAGTAAAAAGCATATCTCCTCTTTGAACACTGCTACAAACCAGAATTAAAGTCTCACTTCGGCGTTCATTCCTAGCTGATGTGTTCCTTTTCTCGTGCAAAATTTGCCAATTGCCCAGCGGAGAGACGTTTTATGCCCTTCACGTTGCCTCTGACGATCATGTTCTCTCTGTCAACAATAAAACAAAACTATCTTTACAATGAATGGACATCTATTTGCCGAAATTGAAAATTTCAATTTCAATTATACATAATTATGTAAAATGAAATTGTACATTCTCTACACATCATTCATTAACTATCAGCTTTCACTGTTTAAATGAAATTTTAAAAGGACCCGGTTGTCTGTTCCTGTTTATATATTGCACACTTAAAACAAAAAACGTTAATCAAATGAGCTAAATCATCAATTTAGTAAAACCAAGTGAACTGTAATAACATATATGACCTGTTAAACGTTCCAGGATTAACAATCATAAGCTGTAACTTGAGTAAATAGTAATATACATCCAAATCTCCGTCTACCGAGTTTAATGATTCCCTACGTTTCTGGTTCTGGTCTTTACACTAAGTACATCTAACTAAAAAGATGTTTCTCTTGTAATAAATTGATCAAATGTCCACACGCATTCCTCAATAATGTCCACACACTATCCCCAGGACTGTCCACACACTATCCCAAGCACTGTCCACACACTATCCCCAGCACTGTCCACACGCTATCCACAGCACTGTCCACACACTATCTCCAGGACTGTCCACCGACACAATATCCCCAGCACTGTCCATACACTATCCCCAGCACTGTCCACACACTATCCCCAGCACTGTCCACACACTATCCCCAGCACTGTCCACACACTATCCCCAGCACTGTCCACACATTATCCCCAGCACTGTCCACACACTATCCCCAGCACTGTCCACACTATCCAAAGGACTGTCCACACGCCATCCCCAGCACTGTCCACACACTATCCCCAGGACTGTCTGCACACTATCCCCAGGACTGTCCACACGCTATACCCAGGACTGTCCACAAACTGTCCCCAGGACTGTCCACACACTATCCCCAGGACGGTCCACACGCTATCCCCAAGACTGTCCACACGCTATCGATAGGACTGTCCAAACACTATCCCCAGCACTGTCCAGACACTATACCCAGCACTGTCCACACACTATCCGCAGCACTGTCCACACACTATCGCTAGCACTGTTCGCACACTATCCCCAGCACTGTCCACACACTATACCAAGAACTGTCGACACGTTATCCCCATCACTGTCCAAACACTATCCCCAGCACTGTCCACACACTATACCCAGCACTGTCCACACACTATCCCAGCACTGTCCACACACTATCCCTAGCACTGTTCGCACACTATCCCCAGTACTGTCCACACACTATAACAAGAACTGTCCACACACTATCCCCAGCACTGTCCACACGCTATCCCCAGCACTGGCCACACACTATCTCCAGGACTGTACATAAACTATCCCCAGCACTGTCGACATGTTATCCCCATCACTGTCCACACACTATCCCCAGCAATGTCCACACACTATCCCAGCACTGTTTACACACTATCCCCGGGACTGTCCACACACTATCCCCAGCACTGTCCACACTATCCCAAAGAGTGTCCACACGCCATCCCCAGGACTGTCCACACGCCATCCCCAGGACTGTCCACACGCTATCCCCAGCTCTGTCCACACGCCATCCCCAGGACTGTCCACACACTATCTCTAGCACTGTCCTAGGACTGTCTGCACACTATCCCCAGGACTGTCTACACGCTATCCCCAGGACTGTCCACACACTATCCCCAGGACTGTCCACACACTATCCCCAGGACTGTCCACAAACTATCCCCAGCACTGTCCACACGCTATTCCCAAGACTGTCCACACGCAATCGATAGGACTGTCCACACACTATCCCCAGCACTGTCCACACACTATCATCAGCACTGTCCACTCACTATCCCCAGCACTGTCCACACACTATCCCCAGCACTGTCCACACACTATCCCAAGCACTGTCCACACACTATCCCCAGGACTGTCCACACGCTATGCCCAGCACTGTCCACACACTATTTCCAGGACTGTCCACACACTATCCCCAGCAATGTCCACACACTATCCGCAGCACTGTCCACACACTATCGCTAGCACTGTTCGCACACTATCCCCAGCACTGTCCACACACTATACCAAGAACTGTCGACACGTTATCCCCATCACTGTCCACACACTATCCCCAGCACTGTCCACACACTATACCCAGCACTGTCCACACACTATCCCCAGCATTGTCCACACACTATCCCTAGCACTGTTCGCACACTATCCCCAGCACTGTCCACACACTATAACAAGAACTGTCCACACACTATCCCCAGCACTGTCCACACGCTATCCCCAGCACTGGCCACACACTATCTCCAGGACTGTACATAAACTATCCCCAGCACTGTCCACATGTTATCCCCATCACTGTCCACACACTATCCCCAGCAATGTCCACACACTATCCCAAGCACTGTCCACACACTATCCCCGGGACTGTCCACACGCTATGCCCAGCACTGTCCACACACTATTTCCAGGACTGTCCACACACTATCCCCAGCAATGTCCACACACTATCCCCAGCACTGTCCACACACTATCCCCAGCACTGTCCACACACTATCCCAGCACTGTCCACTCGCTATCTCCAGGACTGTCCACACACTATCCCCAGCAATGTCCACACACTATCCCAGCACTGTCCACACACTATCCCCAGCACTGTCCACACACTATCCCAGCACTGTCCACTCGCTATCCCCAGGACTGTCCACACACTGTCCCCAGCCCTAACCACAAACTATCCCCAGCACTGTCCGCACACTATCGCCAGCACTGTCCACACACTATCCCAAGCACTGTCCACATACTATCCCCAGGACTGTCCACACGCTATCTCCAGCACTGTCCACACACTATTTCCAGGACTGTCCACACACTATCCCCAGCAATGTCCACACACTATCCCAAGCACTGTCCACATACTATCCCAAGCACTGTCCACACGCTATTCCCAAGACTGTCCACACGCTATCGATAGGACTGTCCACACACTATCCCCAGCACTGTCCACACACTATCCTCAGCACTGTCCACACACTATCAACAGCATTATCCACACACTATTGGGGATAGTGTGTGGACAATGTCAGCATACTACCCACAGGTATCCCAAGGACAGACAACTTCCTATCCCCAGGAAGGTCCAGATACTATCCCCAGGACTGACCACACGTTATCCAGAGGACTGTCCACACGCTATCCCCAAGACTGTGCACACACTATCCCCAGGACTGTACACGCTCTCGGTAAGACTGTCCACAAACTATCCCCAAGACTGTCCACACGCTATCGATAGGACTGGCCACACACTATCCCCAGCACTGTCCACACTCTATCCCCAACACTGTCCACACACTATCCCCAGCATTGTCCACGCACTATCCCCAGCACTGTCCACACACTATCCGAAGCACTGTCCACACACTATCCCCAACACTGTCCACACGCTATCCCCAGCACTGTCCACACACTATCTCCAGGACTGTCCACACACTATCCCCAGCACTGACCACACACTATCCCCAGCACTCTCCACACACTATCCCTAGCAGTCCAAACACTATCCCCAGCACTGTCCTCACACTATCCCCAGCACTGTCCACACACTATCCCTAGCACTGTCCACACACTATCCTCAGCATAGTCCACACATTATCCCCAGCACTGTCCACACACTATCCCAAGCACTGTCTACACTATCCAAAGGACTGTCCAAACGCCATCCCAAGGACGGTCTGCACACTATCCCCAGGACTGTTCACACGCTATCCCAGAACTGTCCACACTATCCCAAGCACTGTGCATACATAGTGTATGCACAGTGCTTGGGATAGTGTGGACACTGTCGACACGCTATCCTCAGCATTGTCCACACACTATCTCCAGGAAAGTCTACAATCTCCCCAGCACTGACCTCAGCATTGTCCACACACTATCACAGCACCGTCCACACACTATCGCCAGCACTCAGAAGAGTGATTAATGTTGGATTTGAACAATGTTATTAGAAATCATGAAAACCGAACTGCCAATAACTTGGCATAGTCCTGTCGACTGTGGACAGTACTTAGGAATGTATGGGGAATGTTCTGCGAAAAGTCGTGGTGATAGCCTTTGGACATTCCGTGTAAACAGTCATAGGGATAGCGTGTGGAGTTCTAGGGATAGCGTGTGGACAGTTCATTGGATAGCTTGTGGATAGTCCTAGGATTAGCTTGTGGAGAGTTCTGGGGATAGTATGAGAGTCCTGGGCATAGTGTGATAGTGAGCGGACAGTCCCGGTGATAATGTGTGGATAGTCCTAGGGATAGTGTGAGGACAGTCCCGGGAATAGTGTGTAGACAGTCATAGGGATAGTTTGTGGACAGTCCCGGGGATAGCATGTGGGCAATCCTAGGGATAGTGTGTAAACAGTCCTGGGGATGGCGTGTAGACAGTCCTGGGGATAGCATGTGGACAGTCCTGGGGATAGCGTGTGGAGAGTCCGGGGGATAGTGTGTGGACAGTCTTGGGGATAGCATGTGGACAGTCCTGGGGATAACGTGTGGACAGTCCTGGGGATAGTGTGTGGACACTCCTGGGGATATCGTGTCGACAGTCCTGGGGATAACGTGTGGAGAGTCCTGGGGATAGCGTGTGGACAGTCCTGTGGATAGTGTGAGGACAATCCTGGGGATATCGTGTGGACAGTCCTGGGGATAGCGTGTGGAGAGTCCGGGGGATAATGTGTGGACAGTCCTGGGGATAGCATGTGGACAGTCCTGGGGATAACGTGTGGACAGTCCTGGGGATAGTGTGTGGACACTTCTGGGGATATCGTGTGGACAGTCCTGGGGATAACATGTGGAGAGTCCTATGGATAGCGTGTGGACAGTCCTGGGGATAGCGCGTGGAGAGTCCTGGGGATAGCGTGTGGACACTCCTAGGGATAGTGTGTGGACAGTCCTTGGGATAGCGTGTGGACACTCCTGGCGATAGTGTGTGGACAGTCCTGGGGATAGCGTGTAGAGAGTCCTGGGGATAGCGTGTGGACAGTCCTGGGGATTGCATATGGACAGTACTGGGGACAGTGTGCGAACGGTCCTGGGGATAGTGTGTGGACAGTCCTTGAGATAGTGTGTGGACAGTCCTGGGGATAGCATATGGACAGTCCTGGGGATAGAGTGTGGACAGACCTTGGGATAGTGTGTGAACAGAACAGTCCTGGGGATAGTGTGCACACTCTTGGGGATAGTGTGTGGACACTCCCAGGATAGTGTGTGGACAGTCCTAGGGATAGCGTGTGGACACTCCTAGGGATAGCATGTGGACAATCCTGGGGATAGTGTGTGGACAGTCCTGGGGATAGTGTGTGAACAGTCCTGGGGATAGCGTGTGGACAGTCCTTGGGATAGTGTGTGGACAGTCTTGGGGTTAGCATGTGGACAGTCCTGGGGATAGCGTGTGGACACTCCTGGGATAGTGTGTGGACAGTCCTGGGGATAGTGTGTGAACAGTCCTGGGGATAGCGTGTGGACAGTCCTTGGGATAGCATATGGACAGTCCTGGGGATAGTGTATGGACACCCCCGGGATAGTGTATGGACAGTCCTGGGGATAGTGTGGACAGTCCTAGGGATAGTGTATGGACATTCCTTGGGGATAGTGTGTGGACACTCCTGGGGATAATGTGTGGACAGTCCTGGCGATAGTGTGTGCACAGTCCTGGTGATAGTTTGCGGAAAGTCCTGGGGATAGTTTGCGGAAAGTCCTGGGAATAGTGTGTAGACACTCGTAGATATAGTGCTATGGATAGTGTGTGACAGTCCTGGATATAGCATATGGATAGTCCTGGGGATAGCGTGTAGACAGTCTTGGTGATGGTGTGTGGAAAGTCCTGGGGATAGCGTGTGGATAGTCCTGGGGATAGTGTGTAGACAGTCTTGGTGATGGTGTGTGGACAATTCTGGTTATAGTGTGTGTAAAGTCTTGGGGATAGCGTGTGGATAGTCCTGGGGATAGTGTGTGGACAATCCTGGGTATAGTGTGTGGACAGTCCTAGGACTGCCATATAATAATAGTTTGACAAACATGCATACTGACATTCACAAGGAGTCACATATCTTTAAAGAATGTAAAAAGGATGTAAAATGATGAGCAAGTCTTTTCAGAATAAATCTTTTAAAACTTAACAACCTGACATGCAAGTCTTGTCATACTCGTTGAAAATGAAAACAAGCAATAAAATGAAACAAAATTGATATTGAAACAGTTCAAGACCCACGCCATTTACGATTTTAAATAGTAAAAAGCATATCTCCTCTTTGAACACTGCTACAAACCAGAATTAAAGTCTCACTTCGGCGTTCATTCCTAGCTGATGTGTTCCTTTTCTCGTGCAAAATTTGCCAATTGCCCAGCGGAGAGACGTTTTATGCCCTTCACGTTGCCTCTGACGATCATGTTCTCTCTGTCAACAATAAAACAAAACTATCTTTACAATGAATGGACATCTATTTGCCGAAATTGAAAATTTCAATTTCAATTATACATAATTATGTAAAATGAAATTGTACATTCTCTACACATCATTCATTAACTATCAGCTTTCACTGTTTAAATGAAATTTTAAAAGGACCCGGTTGTCTGTTCCTGTTTATATATTGCACACTTAAAACAAAAAACGTTAATCAAATGAGCTAAATCATCAATTTAGTAAAACCAAGTGAACTGTAATAACATATATGACCTGTTAAACGTTCCAGGATTAACAATCATAAGCTGTAACTTGAGTAAATAGTAATATACATCCAAATCTCCGTCTACCGAGTTTAATGATTCCCTACGTTTCTGGTTCTGGTCTTTACACTAAGTACATCTAACTAAAAAGATGTTTCTCTTGTAATAAATTGATCAAATGTCCACACGCATTCCTCAATAATGTCCACACACTATCCCCAGGACTGTCCACACACTATCCCAAGCACTGTCCACACACTATCCCCAGCACTGTCCACACGCTATCCACAGCACTGTCCACACACTATCTCCAGGACTGTCCACCGACACAATATCCCCAGCACTGTCCATACACTATCCCCAGCACTGTCCACACACTATCCCCAGCACTGTCCACACACTATCCCCAGCACTGTCCACACACTATCCCCAGCACTGTCCAAACATTATCCCCAGCACTGTCCACACACTATCCCCAGCACTGTCCACACTATCCAAAGGACTGTCCACACGCCATCCCCAGCACTGTCCACAAACTATCCCCAGGACTGTCTGCACACTATCCCCAGGACTGTCCACACGCTATACCCAGGACTGTCCACAAACTGTCCCCAGGACTGTCCACACACTATCCCCAGGACGGTCCACACGCTATCCCCAAGACTGTCCACACGCTATCGATAGGACTGTCCAAACACTATCCCCAGCACTGTCCAGACACTATACCCAGCACTGTCCACACACTATCCGCAGCACTGTCCACACACTATCGCTAGCACTGTTCGCACACTATCCCCAGCACTGTCCACACACTATACCAAGAACTGTCGACACGTTATCCCCATCACTGTCCAAACACTATCCCCAGCACTGTCCACACACTATACCCAGCACTGTCCACACACTATCCCAGCACTGTCCACACACTATCCCTAGCACTGTTCGCACACTATCCCCAGTACTGTCCACACACTATAACAAGAACTGTCCACACACTATCCCCAGCACTGTCCACACACTATCCCCAGCACTGTCCACACACTATCCCAGCACTGTCCACACACTATCCCCAAGGACTGTCCACCTGTATCCCTAGCACTGTCCACACACTATCCCCAGCATGTCCACACACTATCCCAGCACTTTCACACGTATCCCCAGACTGTCCACACACTATCCCCAGCACTGTCACACTATCCCAAAGACTGTCCACACACTATCCCAGACTGTCCACACACCTATCCCAGACTGTCCACACGCTATCCCCAGCTCTGTCCACACCCATCCCAGACTGTCCACACACACTTCCCCTGCACTGTCCACACCTATCCCCAGACTGTCCACACGCTATCCCTAGGACTGTCCACACACTATCCCCAGCACTGTCCAAGCCCTATCCCACTGTCACACACTATCCCCAGCACTGTCACACCTATCCCCAGCACTGTCCACACTATCCCAGGACTGTCCACACACTATCCCAGCACTGTCCACACACTATCTCCAGACTGTCCACACTATCCCCAGACAGACCACAACTATCCCAGACTTCCACACTATCCCTAGCAGTCCAACACTATCCCCAGCACTGTCCAACACTATCCCAGCACTGTCACAACTATCCCAGCACTGTCCACACTATCCCAGACTGTCACACTATCCCAGGACTGTCCACACTATCCCAGGACTGTCCACACTATCCAAGGACTGTCCACACGCCATCCCCAAGGACTGTCCACACCTATCCCAGCATGTCACAACTATCCAGGACTGTCCTTACACTATCCCAGCACTGTCCACACGCTATCCACAGCATTGTCCACACACTATCCACACACTATCCACACACTGTCCACACGCCATCCCCAGGACTGTCCACACGATATACCCAGCACTGTCCACACGCCATCCCCAGCACTGACCACACTATCCTCAGCACTGTCCACACACTATCCCAGCACTGTCCACACCTATCCCAGCACTGTCCACACACTATCCCAGCACTGTCCACACACTATCCCAGCACTGTCCACACACTATCCCCAGCACTGTCCACACACTATCCCCAGCACTGTCCACACACTATCCCCAGCACTGTCCACACTATCCCAGCACTGTCCACTCGCTATCTCCAGGACTGTCCCCACCTATCCCCAGCAATGTCCACACACTATCCCAGCACTGTCCACACACTATCCCCAGCACTGTCCACACACTATCCCAGCACTGTCCACTCGCTATCCCCAGTGACTGTCCACACCACCAGTACCCAGCCCTAACCACAAACTAATCCCCAGCACTGTCCGCACACTATCGCCAGCACTGTCCACACAACATATCCCAAGCACTGTCCACATACTATCCCCAGGACTGTCCACACGCTATCTCCAGCACTGTCCACACACTATTTCCAGGACTGTCCACACACTATCCCCAGCAATGTCCACACCACTACCCACACTGTCCCACATTACTATCCCAGCACTGTCACCACACTATCCAAGCACTGTCCACACGCTCATCCCCCGACTGTCCATCGCTATCTCCAGGACTGTCCACAACTATCCCCAGCACTGTCCACACACTATCCCCACACTGTCCACCACACTATCCCCAGAGTCCACACACTAATCCCAGCACACCTATCCCCAGCACCCACACTATCCCCAGCACTGTCCACACACTCTCCATAGACTGTCCACACACTATCCCCAGACTGTCCACACGCTATCCCAGCACTGTCCACACACTATCCTCAGACTGTCCACACACTATCCCCAGACTGTCCACATCCCAAGCACTGTCACCACACTGTCCACAACACTATCCCAGACTGTCCACACACTATCCCAGCACTGTCCACACGCTATCCCCAGACTGTCCACACACTATCCAGCACTGCCACACACTATCCCCAGCACTGTCCACACACTATCCCAGGCACTGTCCACACACTATCCCCAGCGACTGTCACACACTAATCTCCATGCACTGTCCACACACTATCCTCCAGCAATGTCCCCACACTATCTCCAGGACTGTCCACACACTATCCCCAGCACTGTCCACACACTATCTCCAGGACTGTCCACACACTATCCCCAGCAATGTCCACACACTATCTCCAGGACTGTCCACACACTATCCCCAGCAATGTCCATACACTATCTTCAGGACTGTCCACACACTATCCCCAGCACTGTCCACACACTATCTCCAGGACTGTCCACACACTATCCCCAGCAATGTCCACACACTATCTCCAGCACTGTCCACACACTATCCCCAGCACTGTCCACACACTATCTCCAGCACTGTCCACACACTATCCCAAGCACTGTCCACACACTATCTCCAGGACTGTCCACACACTATCCCCAGCACTGTCCACACACTATCTCCAGGACTGTCCACACACTATCCCCAGCAATGTCCACACACTATCTCCAGGACTGTCCACACACTATCCCCAGCAATGTCCATACACTATCTTCAGGACTGTCCACACACTATCCCCAGCAATGTCCATACACTATCTCCAGGACTGTCCACACACTATCCCCAGCAATGTCCATACACTATCTCCAGGACTGTCCACACACTATCCCCAGCAATGTCCACACACTATCTCCAGGACTGTCCACACACTATCACCAGCAATGTCCACACACTAACCCCAGCACTGTCCACACACTATCCCCAGCACTGTCCATACACTATCTTCAGGACTGTCCACACGCTATCCTGAGGATTCTATGCACGCTATCCTTAGGACTTCAATTTTATAGCGTTTGAGAAGCTATTTCAATGTTAATAGCTTGACTATTGAATGAAAATGCAAATATTTGTAGGACCATTCACAGACTTATAGTGTGCCAAACCTTGATTCAAAATCGTCATTCAAAATTCGTACATCAAACCGTACAGCAAGTGCTCTGAAATCTTCCGTTTTGTTTTTTTATGATTTATCCATTAATGTGATCTAGCTTAGTGTTCATTCATAGCGATGAACAGTTAATGCGATGAACAGTTGTTCCTGTCCAGTTCTTGTCCTGGCATCCATGAACATGTTTACCCCTTCAAAAGCGTCATAAATCTTTCCAATTGTTTTCCTTTATTTAGCCATTGCACTTCGCAGTGATATATGACGTGGTATCCCCAGGATCACTCCTGGGGTACAAGTTTCTTGGTAAATAATGTAATACGAGACACCTGTCGTGAGTGGAACATGATGTGGTATCTTGAACCTGGGGTACAAGTTTCTTGGTAAGTATTGCAGCAGCATCTTTACGAAACACAACCAGAACTGGAGCTCCATCTGTTGTAATACCAAGTTTCTCTAACTTTAAAAGCTATTCTGTAAATGTATTCATCGCTTCATTGAATGTTTTCACCTGCCTTTAGTTGCATGTTCATTTGCTTCCAAATTTGAAGATCTGCCACATACAGTTTAATGTATCACTTCCTCATTTACATTCATATCATGTACAAAAATGACATTTTAAGCAACGTCACCAATATCTTTAGATTCATCCATACATATAATATTTTCCTTCATTGTGTTCATTGTTTGCTTCTAATTGTCTGCCATGTCATTAATCCTCTGCATAATTGTTTGCTGTGAGGCTAATATTGAACAATAACTCATTTCGACACAATAGTTCTGTTAAAGTTATGATTTTTTTTCTTTACCAACTCCCCATCTGGATGTAACGTGAGTCATTTAGCATTTGTATCATCTTTGATGAATAATTCATTTTGTTCATTGTGCTACCTTTTCGTAGATATTTCATTTCGTCACTGTAACTTCATGTTTTGATTTACAGAAGCGGTGATTATTGAATCCTTTCATCACTATGATACATTCTGAATATACCAAGAATACTAGACTGGCTTTGAAACATAAAAGTAGTGTTGTCTAATCATTATTAGACAATTCACTCATTATTAACTTTATCCTTCTTTGTGTCTAAAAGTGCACAGCCACTTGCCTGCCTTATCCAAAATGCTTGGGGAAATGGCAATTTCAGATGACAAAAGTTCGAGTGGTTTGAATTTCTTTCTCTACATAATAGGTAAATCAGAAATTACCCATTCCTTGCTTTTTGCAGGTTTACGTTCTTTGAAAACCTCACACAAAGAGAAATGGCATTGGTGGTAATGTGAGAGGGAGATGGCGTGTGTTTTGAAGGTTTGTTGAATGTGATAGAGTGGCAGGTATAGGGTGGTGTGCAAAGTGTTAGGGAAAATGATTTGGTAAAGTATTAAAGCTTTGCGGAAGATGAAAGCTGGCAAGGCTGCGGCTTTGGATGGTATTGCTGTGAAATTTATCAAAAAAGGGATATTTAATTTATGCATGACTCATGGTGAGGTGCCTGAGGATTGGCGAAATGCATGCATTGTGCAAAGGCAAAATTATATGGGACGATATTGATTGAAAGGGTGAAAGCATGTACAGAGCATCAGATTGGGGAAGAGCAGTGTGGTTTCAGATGTGGTAGAGGATGTGTGGATCAGGTGTTTGCTTTGAAGAATGTATGTGAGAAATACTTAGAAAAGAAAATGGATTTGTATGTAACATTTATGGATCTGGAGAAGGCATATGATAGAGTTAATAGAGATACTCTGTGGAAGGCAAGTTGCTAGAAGCAGTGAAAAGTTTTTATCGAGGATGTTAGGCATGTCTATGAGTAGGAAGAGAGGAAAGTGATTGGTTCTGAGTGGGTGTTACTTTGCGGCAGGGGTGCGTGATGTCTCCAAGGTTGTTTAATTCGTTTATGGATGGGGTTATTAGGGAGGTGAATGCAAGGGTTTTTGAGAAAGAAGGGCAAGTATGCAGTCTGTTGTGGATGAGAGGGCTTGGGAAGTGAGTAGTTGTTGTTCGCTGATGAGACAGCGTTAGTGGTTGATTCTTGTGAGAAACTGCAGAAGCTGGTGACTGAGTTTGTCAAAGTGAGTGAAAGAAAGCTGAGAGTAAATGTGAATAAGAACAAGGTTATTAGGTGTAGTAGAGTTGAGGGACAAATCAATTAGGAGGTAAGTTTGAATGGAAAAAGGCAGGAGGAAGTGAAGTGTTTTAGACACATAGGAGTGGATTTGGCAGCGGATGGAACCATGGTATTGGAAGGGAGTCACAGGGTGGGGAAGGTGGTGAAAGTTCTGAGTGTTGAAAAATGTGTGGAAGGAATAGTGGTTCCAACAATGATATATGGTTGCGAGGCGTGTTGTGTGGAGGAGGGTGGATGTATTGGAAATGAGATGTTTGACGACAATATGTGGTGTGAAGTGGTTTGATCGAGTAAGAGAGATGTGTGGTAATAAAAAGAGTGTGGTTGAGAGAGCAGAGGAAGGTGTTTTGAAACGGTTTGGTGACATGGAGAGAATGAGCGAGGGAAGATTGTGCCAGAGGTGGAGTGATCGAGATGTGGGAGACCAAGAGGTTGTGAGAGCAGAAGAGGATGTTTTGAAATGGTTTGGTCACATGGAGAGAATGAGTGAGGAAAGATTGACCAAGAGGATACATGTGTCAAAGGTGGAGGGAACGAGAAGTGGGAGGTCAAATTGGAAGTGGAAAGATGGAGTGAAAAAGATTTTGAGCGATCGGGGCCTGAACATGCAGGAGGGTGAAAGGTGTGCAAGGAATTGGAACGAAGTGGTATGCCGGGTTGACGTGCTGTCACTGGATTGAATTAGGGCATGTGAAGCGTCTGGAGAGTTTTATGGGGCCTGGATGTGGAAAGGAAGCTGTGTTTTCAGTGATTTACATGACAGCTAGAGACTGAGCGTGAACGAATGTGGCCTTTGTTGTCTTTCCTAGCGATATCTCGCGCGAATGCGGGGGTAGGTGGTTGTCTTTTCATGGGTGGCGACGAGAATGAATAAAGGCAGCAAGTATGAATTATGTACATGTGTATATATGTATATGTATACGTTGAAATGTATATGTGCGTGCGTGGACGCACGCATGTGCATGTGCTACCTCGCTAATGCGGGAGACAGCGACAGAGTATAATGATAATATAAAATCATCCTGAAATAATTCAGGTGCTTTTCATCCCCACATGATAAGATGTTATACAACTTAACAGTATTACTCACATAGTTAGAGAAGAGTTATGCATGTTGATTTTTCTGTCTTGCTTGTGATATAACTGTTTCGTAATTGCCCGAGGAAAACGGTTTCAAAAGTTATATTATATTCATTTTATTATACTTTGTCGTTGTCTCCTGCGTTAACGAGGTAGCACAAATAAACAGACGAAAGAATGGCCCAACCCACCCACATGCACATGTAAATGTCCACACAAACGCTTATACATACCTATACATTTTAAAAATAAACATACACAGACAATCGCTCAAAATCATTTTCACTCCATCTTTCCACTTCCAATTTGACCTCCCACTTCTCGTTCCCTCCACCTTTGACACATGTATCCTCTTGGTCAATCTTTCCTCACTCATTCTCTCCATGTGACCAAACCATTTCAAAACACCCTCTTCTGCTCTCACAACCTCATTCTTTTTATTACCACACTTACCCTTACTTGATCAAACCACCTCACACCACACATTGTCCTCAAATATCTCATTTCCAACACATCCACCGTCCTCCGCACAACTCTATCTGTAGCCAATGCCTCGCAACCATATAACATTCTTGGAACCACTATTCCTTCAAACATACTCATTTTTGCTTTCCGAGATAATGTTCTCGCCTTCCACACATTTTTCAACGCTCCCAGAACTTTAGCCCCTTCCCCCACCCTGCAATTCACTTCCGCTTCCATGGTTCCATCCACTTCCAGATATCTAAAACGCTTTACTTCTAGTTTTTCTCCATTCAAACTTACCTCCCAATTGACTTGTCCCTCAACCATACTGTACCTAATAATTACCTTGCAAAGTTTTTGGGAGCGATGAAGAATGTATGGAAAGAGAGATTGTTATCTCAGAGAGGAATATTATATTTTTGTACGGCATGGATAAAGATAGGGTTGTGCGGAGAAAGGTGGATTTATTGGAAATGAAATGTTTGTGGACAGTATGTGATGCGAGATTGTTTGATTTAGTAAGTTATAAATGGGTAATAAAAATAGTGTGGTTGAGAGAGCAGAATAGGGTGTGTTCAAATGGTTTGAGCATATGAAACGAATGAGTGAGGAAAGGTTGGCAAAGAGGATATATGTGGAAGGATGGAGTGAAAAACATTTTGAGCAAGCGGGGCCTGAACATGCAGGCGCGCATGGAATAGTGAATTGGAATAGGTTCGATTTGCAGTCAGCGGACTGAACCAGGACATGTGAACCATGGAAAACTGTGATTTCATGACAGCTAGAGACTGTGGCGCTACCTCGCTGAAGCAGGGAATAGCAATGCTATTTTCTTGTGGTGTGTGATAGCAACAGAAATGGATGAAGGCAAGCAAGTATGCATATGCATATGTGTATATATGTAATGTCTGTGTATGTGTATGTATATGTTAATATGTATGTATTTGTGTGTATATGGGTGTTTATGAGTAGATGGACTATTCTTTGTCTGTTTTCTGGTGCTACCTCGCTGACGCGGGAAACAGCAATTATGCATAATAAATGATATAAGTAAGATATGTATATTATATTATTATTTTCATTATACTTTGTCGCTGTCTTCCGCGTTAGCGAGGTAGCGAAACGAAACAGATGAAAGAATGGCTTAACCCACCCTCATACACATCCACACACGACATATATATACCTATACATTTCAACGTATACATATTGATACATACACAGACATACACATATATACACATGTACATAATTCATACTTGCTGCCATCATTCATTCCGTCGCCACCCCGCCACACATGAAATGACACCACCTCCCCCGCACGCACGCCAGGCAGCGCTAGGAAAAGACAACAAAGGCCACATTCGTTCACAACTCAGTGTCTAGCTGTCATGTATAATGCACCGAAACCGAGGCCCCACAAAACTTTCCCTTGTTTACCCCAGACGCTTCACATGCCCTGTTTCAATCCATTGACTGCACGTCGACCCCGATATACCACATCGTTCCAATTCACTCTATTCCTTGCATGCCTTTCACCCTCCATGTTAAGGCCCCGCTTGCTCAAAATCTTTTTCACTCCTTCCTCCCACCTTCAATTTGGTTTCCCATTTCTCCTCGTTCCCTCCACCTCTGATACATATATCCTCTTTGTCAATCTTCCCTCACTCATTCTCTTCATGTGACCAAACAACACTCTTTATTACCACACATCTCTCTTACCTTTCATTGCTTACTTGATCAAACTACCTCACACCACATATTGTGCTCAAACATCTAATTTCCAACACATCCACCCTCCTCCGCACAACCCTATCTATAGCCCGCACCTGGTTTCCATATGATAATGTTGGAACCACTATTCCTTCAAACACCCATTTTTGCTTTCCGAGATAATGTTCTCGCCTTTCACACATTCTTCAGCGCTCCCAGAACTTTCCTCCCCTCCCCACCCTGTGACTTACTTCCGCTTCCATGGTTCCATCCGCTGCCAAATCCACTCCCGGAAATTTAAAACACTTTACTTCCTCCATTCAAACTTCCCTTCCAATTGGTTTGTCCCTCAACCCTTATTGTGCTCTTATTCACATTTACTCTCAACTTTCTTCTTTCACACACTTTATCAAACTCAGTCACCAGCTTCTGCAGTTTCTCACATGAATCAGCCATCAGCGATGTATCATCAATGAACAACAACTGACTCACTTCCCAAGCCCTCACATCCACAATAGACTGCATACTTGACCCCCTCTCCAAAACTCTTGATTCACTCTGTAACAACCCCATCCATAAACAAATTAAACAACCGTGGAGACATCACACACCCCTGTCGAAAACCGACATTCACTGAGAACCAGTCACTTTCCTCTCTTCCTACTCATACACATGCCTTACATCCACGATAAAACCTTTTCACCGCTTCTAGCAACTTGCCTCCCACACCATATATACTTAATACCTTCCACAGAGCATCTCTATTAACTATATCATATGCCTTCTCCAGATCCATAAATGCTACATACAAATCCATTTGCTTTTCTAAGTATTTCTCAGATACATTCTTCAAAGTAAACACCTGATCCACACAACCTCTACCACTTCTGAAACCACACTGCTCTTCCCAAGTCTGATGCTCTGTACATGCCTTCACCCTCTCAATCAATACACTCCCATATAATTTCCCAGGAATACTGTAATTTGAACACTAATCTTTATCCCCTTTGAATTGTACAACGGCAGTATAAATGCATTCCGCCAATCATCAGGCACTTCAGCTTGAGCCATACATACATTGAATATCCTCACCAACCTGTCAACGTCACCCCCTTTTTCGATAAATTTCACTGCAATACCATCCAAACCTGCTGCCTTTCTGGCTTTCATCATCTGCAAAGCTTTTACTACCTCTTCTCTGTTTACCAAACCATTCTCCCCGACCCTCTCACTTCGCACACCAACTCGACCAAAACACCCTATATCTACCACAAATGGGAACATCGGTGAAGGTGATAACAAAACAGTTTTGATGTAGAAGGAGATGGAGTGAATATTTTGTGGGGGCGGTTTAAAGTGTTGATGATTTTTGTGGCAGATTTTTAAAGGGGGTTTTGGTCGAGGTGGGGGCGCGAAGGTTTAGAGGGTTAGGGAAAAAGATTTGGTAAATATTAAAACCCTTTTAAGTTAAATAAAGGCTGCGGCTTTAAAAGGTTTGGCTTTAAATTTTTAAAAAATATTTAAATTTTGTTTAAAGGTATTAAGGTTAAAGTTTGTAAACAAAAATTTAGGGAGTTTGATTTAAAGGGGGAAAGTGTAAGAGTAATTAAGAAAAGTGGAGTGATCGAGATGTGGGAGACCAAGAGGTGTGAGAGCAGAAGAGGATGTTTTGAAATGGTTTGGTCACATGGAGAGAATGAGTGAGGAAAGATTGACCAAGAGGATACATGTGTCAAAGGTGGAGGGAACGAGAAGTGGGAGGTCAAATTGGAAGTGGAAAGATGGAGTGAAAAAGATTTTGAGCGATCGGGGCCTGAACATGCAGGAGGGTGAAAGGTGTGCAAGGAATTGGAACGAAGTGGTATGCCGGGTTGACGTGCTGTCACTGGATTGAATTAGGGCATGTGAAGCGTCTGGAGAGTTTTATGGGGCTGGATGTGGAAAGGAAGCTGTGTTTTCAGTGATTTACATGACAGCTAGAGACTGAGCGTGAACGAATGTGGCCTTTGTTGTCTTTCCTAGCGATATCTCGCGCGAATGCGGGGGTAGGTGGTTGTCTTTTCATGGGTGGCGACGAGATGAATAAAGGCAGCAAGTATGAATTATGTACATGTGTATATATGTATATGTATACGTTGAAATGTATATGTGCGTGCGTGGACGCACGCATGTGCATGTGCTACCTCGCTAATGCGGGAGACAGCGACAGAGTATAATGATAATATAAAATCATCCTGAAATAATTCAGGTGCTTTTCATCCCCACATGATAAGATGTTATACAACTTAACAGTATTACTCACATAGTTAGAGAAGAGTTATGCATGTTGATTTTTCTGTCTTGCTTGTGATATAACTGTTTCGTAATTGCCCGAGGAAAACGGTTCAAAAGTTATATTATATTCATTTTATTATACTTTGTCGTTGTCTCTGCGTTAACGAGGTAGCACAAATAAACAGACGAAAGAATGGCCCAACCCACCCACATGCACATGTAAATGTCCACACAAACGCTTATACATACCTATACATTTTAAAAATAAACATACACAGACAATCGCTCAAAATCATTTTCACTCCATCTTTCCACTTCCAATTTGACCTCCCACTTCTCGTTCCCTCCACCTTTGACACATGTATCCTCTTGGTCAATCTTTCCTCACTCATTCTCTCCATGTGACCAAACCATTTCAAAACACCCTCTTCTGCTCTCACAACCTCATTCTTTTTATTACCACACTTACCCTTACTTGATCAAACCACCTCACACCACACATTGTCCTCAAATATCTCATTTCCAACACATCCACCGTCCTCCGCACAACTCTATCTGTAGCCAATGCCTCGCAACCATATAACATTCTTGGAACCACTATTCCTTCAAACATACTCATTTTTGCTTTCCGAGATAATGTTCTCGCCTTCCACACATTTTTCAACGCTCCCAGAACTTTAGCCCCTTCCCCCACCCTGCAATTCACTTCGCTTCCATGGTTCCATCCACTTCCAGATATCTAAAACGCTTTACTTCTAGTTTTTCTCCATTCAAACTTACCTCCCAATTGACTTGTCCCTCAACCATACTGTACCTAATAATTACCTTGCAAAGTTTTGGGAGCGATGAAGAATGTATGGAAAGAGAGATTGTTATCTCAGAGAGGAATATTATATTTTTGTACGGCATGGATAAAGATAGGGTTGTGCGGAGAAAGGTGGATTTATTGGAAATGAAATGTTTGTGGACAGTATGTGATGCGAGATTGTTTGATTTAGTAAGTTATAAATGGGTAATAAAAATAGTGTGGTTGAGAGAGCAGAATAGGGTGTGTTCAAATGGTTTGAGCATATGAAACGAATGAGTGAGGAAAGGTTGGCAAAGAGGATATATGTGGAAGGATGGAGTGAAAAACATTTTGAGCAAGCGGGGCCTGAACATGCAGGCGCGCATGGAATAGTGAATTGGAATAGGTTCGATTTGCAGTCAGCGGACTGAACCAGGACATGTGAACCATGGAAAACTGTGATTTCATGACAGCTAGAGACTGTGGCGCTACCTCGCTGAAGCAGGGAATAGCAATGCTATTTTCTTGTGGTGTGTGATAGCAACAGAAATGGATGAAGGCAAGCAAGTATGCATATGCATATGTGTATAATGTAATGTCTGTGTATGTGTATGTATATGTTAATATGTATGTATTTGTGTGTATATGGGTGTTTATGAGTAGATGGACTATTCTTTGTCTGTTTTCTGGTGCTACCTCGCTGACGCGGGAAACAGCAATTATGCATAATAAATGATATAAGTAAGATATGTATATTATATTATTATTTTCATTATACTTTGTCGCTGTCTTCCGCGTTAGCGAGGTAGCGAAACGAAACAGATGAAAGAATGGCTTAACCCACCCTCATACACATCCACACACGACATATATATACCTATACATTTCAACGTATACATATTGATACATACACAGACATACACATATATACACATGTACATAATTCATACTTGCTGCCATCATTCTTCCGTCGCCACCCCGCCACACATGAAATGACACCACCTCCCCCGCACGCACGCCAGGCAGCGCTAGGAAAAGACAACAAAGGCCACATTCGTTCACAACTCAGTGTCTAGCTGTCATGTATAATGCACCGAAACCGAGGCCCCACAAAACTTTCCCTTGTTTACCCCAGACGCTTCACATGCCCTGTTTCAATCCATTGACTGCACGTCGACCCCGATATACCACATCGTTCCAATTCACTCTATTCCTTGCATGCCTTTCACCCTCCATGTTAAGGCCCCGCTTGCTCAAAATCTTTTTCACTCCTTCCTCCCACCTTCAATTTGGTTCCCATTTCTCCTCGTTCCCTCCACCTCTGATACATATATCCTCTTTGTCAATCTTCCCTCACTCATTCTCTTCATGTGACCAAACAACACTCTTTATTACCACACATCTCTCTTACCTTTCATTGCTTACTTGATCAAACCACCTCACACCACACATTGTCCTCAAATATCTCATTTCCAACACATCCACCCTCCTCCGCACAACCCTATCTATAGCCCGCACCTGGTTTCCATATGATAATGTTGGAACCACTATTCCTTCAAACACCCATTTTTGCTTTCCGAGATAATGTTCTCGCCTTTCACACATTCTTCAGCGCTCCCAGAACTTTCCTCCCCTCCCCACCCTGTGACTTACTTCCGCTTCCATGGTTCCATCCGCTGCCAAATCCACTCCCGGAAATTTAAAACACTTTACTTCCTCCATTCAAACTTCCCTTCCAATTGGTTTGTCCCTCAACCCTTATTGTGCTCTTATTCACATTTACTCTCAACTTTCTTCTTTCACACACTTTATCAAACTCAGTCACCAGCTTCTGCAGTTTCTCACATGAATCAGCCATCAGCGATGTATCATCAATGAACAACAACTGACTCACTTCCCAAGCCCTCACATCCACAATAGACTGCATACTTGACCCCCTCTCCAAAACTCTTGATTCACTCTGTAACAACCCCATCCATAAACAAATTAAACAACCGTGGAGACATCACACACCCCTGTCGAAAACCGACATTCACTGAGAACCAGTCACTTTCCTCTCTTCCTACTCATACACATGCCTTACATCCACGATAAAACCTTTTCACCGCTTCTAGCAACTTGCCTCCCACACCATATATACTTAATACCTTCCACAGAGCATCTCTATTAACTATATCATATGCCTTCTCCAGATCCATAAATGCTACATACAAATCCATTTGCTTTTCTAAGTATTTCTCAGATACATTCTTCAAAGTAAACACCTGATCCACACAACCTCTACCACTTCTGAAACCACACTGCTCTTCCCAAGTCTGATGCTCTGTACATGCCTTCACCTCTCAATCAATACACTCCCATATAATTTCCCAGGAATACTGTAATTTGAACACTAATCTTTATCCCCTTTGAATTGTACAACGGCAGTATAAATGCATTCCGCCAATCATCAGGCACTTCAGCTTGAGCCATACATACATTGAATATCCTCACCAACCTGTCAACGTCACCCCCTTTTTCGATAAATTTCACTGCAATACCATCCAAACCTGCTGCCTTTCTGGCTTTCATCATCTGCAAAGCTTTTACTACCTCTTCTCTGTTTACCAAACCATTCTCCCCGACCCTCTCACTTCGCACACCAACTCGACCAAAACACCCTATATCTACCACAAATGGGAACATCGGTGAAGGTGATAACAAGCAGTTGTGATGTAGAAGGAGATGGAGTGAGTATTTTGTGGGTCTGTTGAATGTTCTGATGATTTAGTGGCAGATATAGGGTGTTTTGGTCGAGGTGGTGCGCGAAGTGAGAGGGTTAGGGAAAATGATTTGGTAAACAGAGAAGAGGTAGTAAAAGCTTTACGGAAGATGAAAGCCGGCAAGGCAGCGGTTTGGATGGTATTGCAGTGGAATTTATTAAAAAAGGGGTGACTGTATTGTTGACAGGCTGGGAAGAATATTTCATGTGTGGCCTGAACATGCAGAAAGGCGAAAGGCGTGCAAGAAAGAGAGTGAATTGGAACGATTGGAACGAACCAGGGCATGCGAAGTGTCATGGAAAGTTTTGTTGGGCCTGGATGTGGAAAGGGAGCTGTGACAGCTAGAGACTGAGTGCAAACGAATGTGGCCTTTGTTGTCTTTTCCTAGCACTGTAGGGGGATGGGGTTGTCATTTCATGTGTGGCGGGGTGGCGACGGAAATGAATGGAGGCAGCAAGTATGATTATGTACATGTGTATATATCTGTGTATGTATATATATGTATACGTTGAAATGTATAGGTATGTGCAAGTGTGGACGTGTTTGTACATACATGTGTATGTGGGTGGGTTTGGCCATTCTTTCGTCTGTTTCCTTGCGCTACCTCGCTAACGCGGGAGATAGCAACAAAGTATAATATAACAGAATATATATATTTAGATATATATAACCTTTGTGTATATGAGTGGATCCATCTTTCTTAATCTGTTTCGTGGTGCTACCTCTGACATGGGAAATGGCGATCAAGTATAATGATATGAATTAAATAGTATGTGTGCTGATGTACATATATATATATGTGTGCATATGAGTGGATAGGGCTTTCTTTATCTCATTAATGCTTGAAACTGCAATCAAGTATAATATAACAATGATGAAATGATATATACATACATATATGCATACTTATACATATGTACACATGTACATATTCATACTTGATATCCATTTCCGACGCCATCCTGCTTCACAGAAAACAGCACAATTGCATGAAAGAAAAGAATAGAATAACATACATTCTTCTCCCTACACCTGGTCACCATCCCCTGCATCACTGAGGTAGTGCCAGGAAACTGATGAAGAAAGGCCACATCCATGCATGAGCTGTCATGTTGAATAGACCAAAACCACAGTTCTCAGGACCCAGAGACCTTTCCATGGTTTACCCTGGATGATTTTATGCCCTATTTCAGTACATTGACAGTTCGTTGACCCCAGTATACCACTTCATTCCAAATCACTCTATTCCATGGACGCCATTCACCCATTGCAAGTTCAGGCCTTGATTGCTCAAAATCTTTTTCACTCCTTCCTCCCACCTTCAATTTGGTTTCCCATTTCTCCTCGTTCCCTCCACCTCTGATACATATATCCTCTTTGTCAATCTTCCCTCACTCATTCTCTTCATGTGACCAAACAACACTCTTTATTACCACACATCTCTCTTACCTTTCATTGCTTACTTGATCAAACTACCTCACACCACATATTGTGCTCAAACATCTAATTTCCAACACATCCACCCTCCTCCGCACAACCCTATCTATAGCCCGCACCTGGTTTCCATATGATAATGTTGGAACCACTATTCCTTCAAACACCCATTTTTGCTTTCCGAGATAATGTTCTCGCCTTTCACACATTCTTCAGCGCTCCCAGAACTTTCCTCCCCTCCCCACCCTGTGACTTACTTCCGCTTCCATGGTTCCATCCGCTGCCAAATCCACTCCCGGAAATTTAAAACACTTTACTTCCTCCATTCAAACTTCCCTTCCAATTGGTTTGTCCCTCAACCCTTATTGTGCTCTTATTCACATTTACTCTCAACTTTCTTCTTTCACACACTTTATCAAACTCAGTCACCAGCTTCTGCAGTTTCTCACATGAATCAGCCATCAGCGATGTATCATCAATGAACAACAACTGACTCACTTCCCAAGCCCTCACATCCACAATAGACTGCATACTTGACCCCCTCTCCAAAACTCTTGATTCACTCTGTAACAACCCCATCCATAAACAAATTAAACAACCGTGGAGACATCACACACCCCTGTCGAAAACCGACATTCACTGAGAACCAGTCACTTTCCTCTCTTCCTACTCATACACATGCCTTACATCCACGATAAAACCTTTTCACCGCTTCTAGCAACTTGCCTCCCACACCATATATACTTAATACCTTCCACAGAGCATCTCTATTAACTATATCATATGCCTTCTCCAGATCCATAAATGCTACATACAAATCCATTTGCTTTTCTAAGTATTTCTCAGATACATTCTTCAAAGTAAACACCTGATCCACACAACCTCTACCACTTCTGAAACCACACTGCTCTTCCCAAGTCTGATGCTCTGTACATGCCTTCACCCTCTCAATCAATACACTCCCATATAATTTCCCAGGAATACTGTAATTTGAACACTAATCTTTATCCCCTTTGAATTGTACAACGGCAGTATAAATGCATTCCGCCAATCATCAGGCACTTCAGCTTGAGCCATACATACATTGAATATCCTCACCAACCTGTCAACGTCACCCCCTTTTTCGATAAATTTCACTGCAATACCATCCAAACCTGCTGCCTTTCTGGCTTTCATCATCTGCAAAGCTTTTACTACCTCTTCTCTGTTTACCAAACCATTCTCCCCGACCCTCTCACTTCGCACACCAACTCGACCAAAACACCCTATATCTACCACAAATGGGAACATCGGTGAAGGTGATAACAAGCAGTTGTGATGTAGAAGGAGATGGAGTGAGTATTTTGTGGGTCTGTTGAATGTGTCTGATGATATAGTGGCAGATATAGGGTGTTTTGGTCGAGGTGGTGCGCGAAGTGAGAGGGTTAGGGAAAATGATTTGGTAAACAGAGAAGAGGTAGTAAAAGCTTTACGGAAGATGAAAGCCGGCAAGGCAGCGGGTTTGGATGGTATTGCAGTGGAATTTATTAAAAAAGGGGTGACTGTATTGTTGACAGGCTGGGAAGAATATTTCATGTGTGGCCTGAACATGCAGAAAGGCGAAAGGCGTGCAAGAAAGAGAGTGAATTGGAACGATTGGAACGAACCAGGGCATGCGAAGTGTCATGGAAAGTTTTGTTGGGCCTGGATGTGGAAAGGGAGCTGTGACAGCTAGAGACTGAGTGCAAACGAATGTGGCCTTTGTTGTCTTTTCCTAGCACTGTAGGGGGATGGGGTTGTCATTTCATGTGTGGCGGGGTGGCGACGGAAATGAATGGAGGCAGCAAGTATGATTATGTACATGTGTATATATCTGTGTATGTATATATATGTATACGTTGAAATGTATAGGTATGTGCAAGTGTGGACGTGTTTGTACATACATGTGTATGTGGGTGGGTTTGGCCATTCTTTCGTCTGTTTCCTTGCGCTACCTCGCTAACGCGGGAGATAGCAACAAAGTATAATATAACAGAATATATATATTTAGATATATATAACCTTTGTGTATATGAGTGGATCCATCTTTCTTAATCTGTTTCGTGGTGCTACCTCTGACATGGGAAATGGCGATCAAGTATAATGATATGAATTAAATAGTATGTGTGCTGATGTACATATATATATATGTGTGCATATGAGTGGATAGGGCTTTCTTTATCTCATTAATGCTTGAAACTGCAATCAAGTATAATATAACAATGATGAAATGATATATACATACATATATGCATACTTATACATATGTACACATGTACATATTCATACTTGATATCCATTTCCGACGCCATCCTGCTTCACAGAAAACAGCACAATTGCATGAAAGAAAAGAATAGAATAACATACATTCTTCTCCCTACACCTGGTCACCATCCCCTGCATCACTGAGGTAGTGCCAGGAAACTGATGAAGAAAGGCCACATCCATGCATGAGCTGTCATGTTGAATAGACCAAAACCACAGTTCTCAGGACCCAGAGACCTTTCCATGGTTTACCCTGGATGATTTTATGCCCTATTTCAGTACATTGACAGTTCGTTGACCCCAGTATACCACTTCATTCCAAATCACTCTATTCCATGGACGCCATTCACCCATTGCAAGTTCAGGCCTTGATTGCTCAAAATCTTTTTCACTCGATCCTTCCATCTCCAAAGTGGTCTCCCCGTTCTCCTTGTTCCCTTCACTTTAAACACGTATATCTTAGTCAACCTTTACTCAGTCATTCTCTCCATGTGTCCAAACCATTTCAGCACGCCTGTTCCTCCCACATAAGTCCCATAGGAGGAGAAACCGGTGAAAAATAACTGGCGAGGCGGAGCAACACATGGCGGGGGGGTATCAAACAGGTCGAGTCTCGTGGTGTACTGACTTGATTTACTTCCCTGAGTAAATATGATCTCTTCCGGCCAGTAAACAACAACGGGATCTTATACATTCAATAAGGCATCTTACAGACTGACAATGGGATCTTATACATTCAATAAGGCATCTTAGGATCTTATACATTCAATAAGGCATCTTACAGACTGACGTGTCCACAATGAATTAAATGCCAAACTTTTATGCGCCATGTACAACTCAGGTAAACAAAACCCATACGTCAACATCATTCCAAGCCCTAGCGCCAACAACGCACGCCCTCTTCTTTTCATTCTACCACACTTTTGCTACCACACATCTCTCTTACCTTTTTATTACTTGATCAAACCACCTCACATCACATATTGTCCTCAGACATTTCATTTGAAACACATCCACCCTCCTTGACACAACCCTGTCTACTTCCTATGTCTCACGACTATTTGATATTGTTGAAACTACTCTTCCTTCAAACATAACCATTTATGCCCATTCAGATAACATTGTCTCTTTTCACACATTCTTTATCGCCTCCAGAACCTTGCCCCCCCCCCCCCTCTCTCTCTCTCTCACCCTATAACTCACTTCCACTTTCATGGTTCCCTTAGCTGCCAAGTCCGCTTCCAGATATATAAAGTTTGCACTTCTCTTCCAAATTTTCTCCATTAAATTTACAACCCCGGTAACTTGTCTCTCAACCTTACTGAACCTAATAACCTTGCTTTTATTCACTTTCAACTTTATCCTTTTACATACTTTTTCCAAATTCAGTCACCATTTCTGCAGTTTCTCACTCAAATCAGCAAACAACAACTGACTCACTTCTCAGGCGCTCTTATTCCCCACAGACTGCGAGCTCGCCTCTCTCTCCAAAACTCTTCATTTACCTCAATCACCACCCCGTCCATAAACAAATTAGATAACCATGGTGATATCACATACCCCTGTTGTAATATGTGCCTTGTCAAGATGGCTTTATGGTGAAGAAGGCAGAGGGATTGAGAGAAATAGCATTTCCACAAGTGGCATAAAGCTCTTCTTATTATTCCAGTCATACAGAATCGCATCTTCATCCCGTACATCATGACAAGTCTTTTTAAAAGAAATATGATTGCATGCTACAAAAGCAGCAAATGATACAAATACATCATATAATGAAAATATAATTCCATAATGACTGAAATAATTATCATTACATCTTTCCCAAAAACAAAACAAGAAAAATGAAATAAAATAGAATGAGATAACACCAAATAAACTACACAACATTACTCATAGATATGGAAAGTAAAAAGAGTAGTTCTACGTCATACATTTTTAGATGTAAGGGAGTTGTACTAGTCTACCTCTAGATTTTCTAACCTCACTGGAATCATGCTTTCTTCTCTTTGGTATACCTTTCCCCTTTTGTGTCCACTGCCCTTGAGTCACTTCCTCTGGTTCAGCTCATATTCTGTTGATTCCTAGTCACAGAACCTTCTCCTTCATGACATACATCATTTAGTTCATCATAACCACTGGCATGTATTAGAGAATTTGGGCTTTCTGCCGTCTTAAGCAGTTTCTGCCTATATCTCATGTATATCTGACCATTACTATTCTCAACCAAATATGATCTAGGAGCAACCACTATACCCTTTTTTAACTCTTTATTTGTGCTGTCTTTGATTCTAACCACATTTCTCTCTTCCAGTTCAGGCAATAGCTCAGAGCTTTTATCATGATAAAGTTTCTATCTTGTGAGTCTTGAAGGAGGTGTCTGATAGTCATTCGGTCTTGTGTGTCTGGTCGTAACAAGGCTTCAACAGTGGGGAGTGTGGTTCGTGTTCTACCAAACAGTAAGTGACTGGGGCTTGCTGTCCCCACAACAGAGGTATTTCTATTTCTATAATCCTGCACACCTATATGAGGATCCTTACCCTCTTTGGCTGCCTTCTTCATTAGCCTCTTTACTGTGTAAACTTTTTTCTGCCAGTCCATTACTTTTTGGATAATAGGGGATGAAGTTGTGTGGTATATTCCATATGACTTACAGAGTTCTTTAAATTCTACTGCTGTGAACTGTGGGCCATTGTCACGGTGAATAGTCTGAGATATTCCATGCCTAGCAAAATAATACTTACAGTATTTCACATTAGTACTGGAATGAGTATTTTCTAACCAGTCATACTCAAAATATTTACTGTAATAATCAACAGGCAACAGGTACCTCTTCTCTTTCAACTCAAGTAAATCAGCTCCAAGTTTTTGCCAAGGAAGTTTACAAGTGTCACAAGCACTAATCAGATCCTTAAGTTCAGCCCCCATTCTAGGCCAGTACACAAGATCTCTTGCTATCCTTAAAGACTTTTTTATATCTCAATGAGATTTATGAATGTGTTTGAGGACCTTACTTCTTAATTCCTGCATTTTATGCAGTATCCCATCTACATAACTTACCTCAGTAATTCCAAAAGGCATGGATTTCTACTGGAGTGTCTCTCTTACAATCAGGCAATCCCTCTAATGTGAATTCTTTAAGAGCCTGTAATACTCTATCTTCCTTATACCTGCAGTGTCTAATTGTTCATGAGTTACTAGATTTGCTTGAACTTTTTTGTCATCATTTTGCACCTCTTCAGCCCAGCTGACTCAACTCAGAACATCAGCTATATGCATGTCTTTCCCGTATAATGTACCTCTTAAGGAATATTTCTGGAGTCTATGAAGCATTTTCTGTAACTTAGGAGCAGATGACAAGGACTTCTTAAAAATACTCTCTAAGGGTTTATGATTAGTCTCTACAACTACTTTACTTCTCCCATACAAATAAGAATGAAATTTCTCAGCTCCAAAATCAATGGCCAACAGCTCCTTTTCAATCTGAGCATAGGCTTGGCAGCATAGGCAACAGGGTGATCTTCCTGAAGAATACAAGCCCCTACAGCTTACCCTGTCAAGGTTACAGGCTTAGATACATCATAATACCTCAAAACTGATGCTTCACACACCATTTGCTTAAGTTTCAGAAAACACTTCTCCTGTGGTTCATCCCATTTAAATTCAGTATCCTCCAGTAACCTTCTTTAGAAGTTCATTTATTTCAGGCATCTTGGTAACAAATTTTCCCAAGTAGTTGACCATTCCTAGGAATCTATGTGACTCTTGCTTATCCGTAGGAGCTGGAAAATTATAGTATCTACCTTCTTAGGGTTTGGTCTTAACTCTCCTGGCCAATGCATTCTACTGCTCAGTTTTAAGCTCAAGTTTGGCACAGTTCAACTTCATATTTCTTTTCTGGCATCTCTTAAGGACTTTCTCTAGTCTCTCATAATGTTGTGCTTCAGAACAACCGTAAACTAAATGTTATCCATTATAATTTCCACTTCTACCTCTGGTAGATTTCTAAAGCTGGATTTATACCAACTGGGAGACTTAAGTACCTATATCTACCGAAATAAGTGTTAAATACAGGCAGTTTGGAAAACTCTTCATTTAGTTTAATTTGTCAAAACCACTTGGTGGCATCTAACACAGACAACACCTTAGCATCTGCTAACCTGGTTGATATTTTCTCAATGGTAGGTAGTGGATAGTGTTGCCTCTTCAAGGCCTTATATATCCTGGCATATTCTTCTTTTGCTTCCCCTATCCACAATAACTTTAACCCAATCTGTGGGATTACTTTCTCTGGTGATGACACCTTTGTTTTCCATGTCCTGATTCACATTATAATCTGTCTGTCAGAGCAACAGGGTGGATGAGCTACTGGGCTAATCTCTGAGTCAACCCCTAGATGCAGTTCACCTTCTTGGCATCCCAATCCATCACTTACATCTTTATATTTCTGCAATACTTTATCAGTGGTTGTGTCTAAGTTGGTCTCTAACTTTGCCTGATTCATGAACTTGACTAACCAATTTACAGACATTCTAACTCAACAGTGACACACAATTTACATCAACAGTTAAGAAAGTGAGCTGACATTTTCCAGGGTTATGTAAACATATCTGACACTTACCAAAGGGTTTAACTTTGCTTCAGTGAAAGCTACCAATACAGTCTTTATGCGTTTCAACTCTGGTTTTCCGTGTGGCTTGTCATAGATTCTTTTAGGCAATACACTGACCTCAGCTCCTGTATCCTTTTGGAAAGACACTGGTTGATCTTGAAGGAGAAGAGTGAACTGGTCCTCTTGATCTGGTCCTGTTAAGTGGTTGGAGATTACCTTAGACACTGCTTTTGCTGACATCTTCAGGATATATAAACCTCCCACTGGCTTCTCGTAACACCCTTTGGAGTCCGATGACGAACCACCTTTGCCAGCATGATGTACACTCTTGCCTTTTCCTGGACTGGTGAAATTGTCACCCCTACTCTTGAAATGTCCAGTCCTGCTCCACTCCATACACTGCTGCTATCTGGGCAGTTTATCCTTCCAAAGACTTGCTTGAAGCCATGGAACTTACAGGTTCTTTTGGATGTGTTGCAAGGTATTGAGGGCTGATACTCACTTTTCTTTGACTTCACACTATGAACATTCAGACTGCTTACATTGCACCAAACTTCATCTTTTCTTCACTTGCCTCATGAGCCCAGCAATGTAGTTTGATTTCATCAAGGGTCACGTCGCCTTTCTTCATCAGCCGTCCATGTAGCTTGTCATCTTTGATGCCACATATGATTCTGTCTCTGATCATTTCATCCTTCAAGGCACCAAACTCACAGTTTATAGCTTTCTTTCTTAGGTCAATAACAACACTATCAGCCTGTAGCACTCTACTATTAAAAATGTCTCATAAGTGACATTTTTCTTTGGCTCCAAACATCCTTGTAAATTCTCCATAAGAGTTTTGTATTTCATTTTATCAGCTTCCTTTACAGGAAAAGAGTTATATATATATCTAGAATTCTCTTCCACCACCTTCCTTTCATCATTCTCTGAACTCAGTGAATATATTTGATATTCATGGCGGAATCTTTTCTACAACAATGGCACAGGGAGACTGCCACCTCACAGCACCTCAGTTCTTGCTACCAACCTTCTTCCCTCTCATGCAAGTAGCTTCCCTTTATAGCCAGAAGCACATGAGGCCTTGGCACACTTGACACCATGTAATGTGTGCCATGTCAAGATGGCTTTAAAGTGAAGAAGGCAGAGGGATTGAAAGAAACACCATTTCTATAAGTGGTGCCAAGCTCGTGTTATTGTTTCAGCAATACAGAATTGCATCTTAATTCCTTGCACCATGATAAATCCTTTTAAAAGAAATGAAATATAATTGCCTTCTACAAAAACAACAAACAATACAAATATAATGTCATATAATGAGAATAAAATTTCCATGTAAAATGAAATAATCATTACAGTGTCATGTACAAAAATGGCAAGATAAGCAGTCACCAATACTGTAGATTCATCCATACATAATAGAATGAAATCTAGATTTATTCATTGTGTCCATTGTTTGTTTCTTTTAGTTGTCTGCCATGTAATCAGTCCTCTGTATGATTGCTTCCTGGATACAAAAGCTCTGCTGCAGTCACAACTTTTTTTTTTTCTTCAAACTTCAAACTTGAGTCATTAGGAAATAGTTCACTGACAATATGACTTACTTTTGTACTACCTTCAGCATTTGCATTAACTTTTGTGAATAATTCCTTTTATCTACAGTTTTATATTGTAAAGCTGAAGTGATTTCTATTTGGTCTTTGCACTGAGGTGTACTTTCACTAGGTTCATGTTAGTCTTATTTGCTTTGTTTCTACTTTTTATCAATGTCTCTCTCTTATATACCTTTTTCTACTACTACCCTAAGCTGATACATACAGAATCATCCTGAAACACTTCAGGTGCTTTTTATCCCCATATGTTCGGATGTCATACAACAACAGTATTACTCAAACATTAGTGAAGAATTCTTTATGTTGATTTTGCTGTTTCTTAATTGCACGAGGAAAACAGTTTCAAAGAAAAAGATAATAACAGAGGCCAAAGGAATGGATTTGCAATAATTTAAGGACAATGGAGTTTGAGTGTGTGCTGCATAACATCAGATGTGCCATGTTTTGAATGTGGCCTAAGAAAAGATCCATTAGTGGGGAAAAAGGACAAGGTCTGTTTCTCCCTTCTTAATGATTTTTGATAGTCAAGTAGAAGTTGATGTTCTTAGATTGGTGATAGATTGCACCCTACTTCCTCTTGACATGCAGACTGACCTTACCCTTTTTGTCACCAGGGAAATTGCCCTCATGATTAGATGTCAGACTGTGAAAATATATAGTCAGCTGTCTGTGCAACCATTTCATACCAGTATATCAGATCTAATGCTTAGTTTTGAATTGCAGGGAAATATGAAAAATATATTCATATTTACAAGTATTGATAGCTTTATTCTGGATCGTGCAAAGGAACTGGCATTGAAAATTAAGCAATGCGAAAAAAATGCAGATATTAGTACCGTTTGGAACCATGATCACAGGCACTGACCAAGCACTTACTCATGCAAAGACCACAGGCCACGGTATGTTTGAAGTGCATCAACACTAATGGTATTACTTGCCTTAGCTCTTTCATACTTTCATTTTTTGAGAATGATCTGTGAATGTTAGCTTTAAGTTTTAACTGAATAAGCTTGTGAATGTTCATAGTAATCCTCGAGAATACCACGTAGACATAAGATGTCAGAGGGGTTTATTAGCATTTAATAGTGATCATGCGTGAAGGACTCTGTTGTTACGTCTCGGAACTCATTATCATTAGCAGAAGAACAGTGGAACATGCTGTGGTCAGTAATGAGAAATTCTATAGAATGCTGGTACTTTATTAACTCAATTTCTTTTTAATCATTTTCTACTCACTGAACTGCAGAAAGACTAAAAAATTTTGCTTATTAATTCTAAACATTTTGGAAACAAAAGGTAGTATGATATATATTGTAAGGATGTACTAATGAAATTCAGTATTGTGTAGAATATTAGGCTCAGCCTAATGTTATTAGGCTTGAGGGACATGTTAGTTGGGATGTAAGTGTGAATGGAGAAAAATTGGAGAAAATGAAGTGTTTTAGATATCTGGGAGTGGATTTGGCAGCAAATGGAACCATGGAAGTGGAAGTGATCCATAGGGTGGGGGAAAGGACAAAAGTTCTTAGAGTGATGAAGAATGTATGGAAAGAATGTTACCTCAGAGAGCAAAAATGGGTATGTTTGAAGGAATAGTGGTTCCAACAATGTTATATGGTTGTGAGGCGTGGGCTATAGATAGGAGTAGGGTTGATGCGTTGGTAATGAAATGTTTGAGGACAACATATTGTGTGTGATGGAATGATCAAGTAAGTAATGAAAGGGTAAGAGAGATGTGTGGTGATAAAAAGAGTGTGGTTGAGAGAGCAGAAGAGAGTGTGTTGAAATGGTTTGGACATATGGAATAATGAGTGAGGATAGGTTGACAAAAAGGATATACGTGTCAGAAATCTGATATTAATACAAACATATATCATATGCATTTTATGGTAATCTGATGGTAATACAGACATAAGTCATATACTTGCAATGAAAATCTGATAGTAATACAAACATATATCATATACAGTATAGAGTAATCTGTTGATAGTAATAGAAACTTGTATCATATACATTGTATGGTAACCTGATACTAGTGCAAACATGTATTATGTACACTCTATGATAATCTGATAATAATAGAAACTTATATCATACACATTGTTTGGTAATCTGATAGTAATACAAACATGTATCATACACATTCTATGGTAATTTGATAGCAATGGAATCATTATCATATTCATTTCATGGTATTCTGATAGTAATACAAATATGTATGATATACATTTTATGCAAACATGCATTATATAAATTCTAAGGTGATATGTTAGTAACACAAATATGAATTATATACATTGTGTGGTTATATAGTAGCAATACAAACAAGTGAACTAATTGTGATAGTAATGCAAACGTATACCATATATATTGTACAGTAATAAAATATAAATAGAAACATGTATCATATACATTCTATGGTAATAATATAGCAATACAAACAAGGATCACATATATTATATGGGAAGATATGCATGATATGCATTCTATGGTAATATGATAGTAATACAAACATGTATTATATACATTCTGTGGTAATCTGATAGAAATACAAACATGGATCTTATACATTCTATGGCAATCTGATAGAAATACAGACATGCATCATATACGTTCTATGGTAATCTGATAGTAATACAAACATGTATCATATACATTCTATGGTAATCTAATAGTAATGGAAACATGTATCATATACATTCTATGGTAGTCTGATAGTAACACTAACAGGTATCATACATATTCCATGGTAATCTGATACTAATACAAGCATGTATCAAATACGTTCTATGGGAATTTGATAGGAATAACAACATATATCTTATACATTCTATGGTAATCTTATAGCAATACAAACATGTATCGTATACATTCTATGGTAATCTGATAGTAATAGAAACGTGTATCGTGCACATTCTATCATAATCCGGTAGCAATACAAATACCTATAACATACATTCTATGGTAATCTGATGGTAATACAATCATGTATCATATACATTCTATGGTTATCTGATATTAACACAAACATGTTTCATATACATTACAAGGTCATCTGATAACAATACAAAGATTTATCATATACATTCTATGGGAATCTGATAGTTTTACCAACATGTATCATATACATTCTAAGGTAATCTAATACTAATACAAACATGAGTCATGCACATTCTGTGTTAATCTGATCATAATAAAAACAAATTTCTTATACATTTTATGGCAATCTGATAGTAATAAAAACATGTATCAAATACATCCCATAGTAATGTGATAGTAATGAGATAGCAATACAAATATGTATTTTATATTTTCTATGGAAATTTGATAGTAATGGAAACATGCATTATGTACATTGTATTGTAATCTGATAGTAATACAAACATGTATCATATAAAATCAAGTGTATTGTCATGTACATACAATCATGAATCATATAAACTCTATGTTGATATTATAGTAATACCAACATATATCATATATATTGTACAGTAATCAGACAGTAATACAAACATGTATCATATACATTCCGAGGTAATCTGATTGTAATACATACATGTATCATATACATTTTATGGGAATCTGAGAGTAATATCCTCATGTATCATAAATATTCTATCATAATCTGATAGTAATGCAAACATGTATCATATTTATTCGATGGTTATGTGATAGTTATGCAAATATGTATCATACAAATTCTATGGAAATCTGATAGCAATGTAAACATGTATCATATACATTGTATGGTAATCTGATAGTGAAGAAAATATGTATCATATAAATTCTATGGTAACCTGATAGCAATACAAACATGTATCATACCCATTCTCTGGTAATCTGATAGTAATACAAACATGTAATATATACATTGTTTTGAAATCTGAGAGTAATGAAACATGTATCATATGAATTCTATGGTAAGCTGATAGTAATGGAAACATGCATCATGTACAATGTATCATATAAACTATGATGATCTGATAGTAATACAAAAATGAATCATATATATCTTATGGTTATCTGATAGTAATACAAATATGTTTCTTATACATTCTATAGTTAGCTGATAATAATACAAATATATATCACATACACTGTATGGTAATCCGATAGTAATACAAATATATATCATATACATTGTATTGTAATATGATAGTAATAGAAACATGTATCAATACATTGTATGGTAATCTTAGAAATGAAAAATATATTTTATACTTTGCATGGTAATCTAATAGTAATACAAACATGTATCATATGCATTCTATAGCAATCTGATAGTAATACAAACCTGAATCATATACATTGTATGGCAATATGATTGTAATACAAACACATATCATATACATTTGTAACATGAGCTGAGAGAAATACAAACATGCATCATATACATTATATGGGAATCTGATATGATAATCGAGTAGTAATAAAAACATGTATCATGTACATTCTATGGTAATCTGATAGTAAAAGAAATATTTATTTATTTGGTCGAGGTGGTGTGCAAAGTGAGAGGGTTAGGGAGGATGATTTGGTAAACAGAGAAGAGGTAGTAAAAGCTTTGCAAAAGATGAAAGCCTTCAAGGCAGTGGGTTTGGATGGCATTGCAGTGGAATTTATTAAAAAGGGGTGACTGTATTGTTGACTGGTTGGTAAGGTTATTTAAAGTATGTATGATTCATGGAGAGGTGCCTGAGGATTGGCGGAATGCTTGCATAGTGCCAGTGTACAAAGGCAAAGGGGATAAGAGTGAGGGGACAAAGGTGGGTGCTCAAATTACAGAGGTATAAGTCTGTTGATATTCCTGGTAAATTATATGGGAGGATACTGATTGAGAGGGTGAAGGCATGTACAGAGCATCAGATTGGGGAAGAGCAGTGTGGTTTCAGATGTGGTAGAGGATGTGTGGATCAGGTGTTTGCTTTGAAAAATGTATGTGAAAAATACTTAGAAAAGCAAATGGATTTGTATGTAGCATTTATGGATCTGGAGAAGGCATATGATAGAGTTGATAGAGATGCTCTGTGGAAGGTATTAAGAATATATGGTGTGGGAGGTAAGTTGTTAGAAGCAGTGAAAAGTTTTAATCGAGGATGTAAGGCATGTGTACGTGTAGGAAGAGAGGAGTGTGATTGGTTCTCAGTAAATGTAGGTTTGCGGCAGGGGTGTGTGATGTCTCCATGGTTGTTTAATGTGTTTATGGATGGGGTTGTTAGGGAGGTGAATGCAAGAGTTTTGGAAAGAGGGGCAAGTTTGCAGTCTGTGGAGGATGAAAGAGCTTGGGAAGTGAGTCAGTTGTTGTTCGCTGATGATACAGCGCTGATGGCTGATTCATGTGAGAAACTGCAGAAGCTGGTGACTGAGTTTGGTAAAGTGTGTGAAAGAAGAAAGTTGAGAGTAAATGTGAGTAAGAGGAAGGTTATTAGGTACAGTAGGGTTGAGGGTCAAATCAATTGGGAGGCAAGTTTGAATGGAGAAAAACTGGAGGAAGTGAAGTGTTTTAGATATCTGGGAGTGGATTTGGCAGCGGATGGAACCATGGAAGCAGAAGTGAATCATAGGGTGGGGTAGGGGGCGAAAATTCTGGGAGCCTTGAAGAATGTGTAGAAGTCGAGAACATTATCTCGGAAAGCAAAAATGGGTATGTTTAAAGGAATAGTGGTTCCAACGATGCTGTATGGTTGCGAGGCGTGGACTATGGATAGAGTTGTGCAGAGGAGGGTGGATGTGCTGGAAATGAGATGTTTGAGGACAATATGTGGTGTGAGGTGGTTTGATCGAGTAAGTAATAATAGGGTAAGAGAGGTGTGTGGTAATAAAGAGTGTGGTTGAGAGAGCAGAAGAGGGTGTTTTAAAATGGTTTGGTCACATGAAGAGAATGAGTGAGGAAAGATTGACAAAGAGGATATATGTGTCTGAGGTGGAGGGAACGAGGAGAAGTGGGAGACCTAATTGGAGGTGGAAGATGGAGTGAAAAAGATTTTGAGTGATCGAGGCCTGAACATGCAGGAGGGTGAAAGGCGTGCAAGGAATAGAGTGAATTGGAATGATGTGGTATACCGGGGTCGACGTGCTGTCAATGGATTGATCCAGGGCATGTGAAGTGTCTGGGGTAAACCATGGAAAGTTCTGTGGGACCTGGATGTGGAAAGGGAGCTGTGGTTTTGGTGCATCATTACATGTCAGCTAGAGACTGAGTGTGAACGAATGGAGCCTTTGTTGTCTTCCTAGCGCTACCTCGCGCACATGAGGGGGGAGGGGGTTGTTATTTCATGTGTGGCAGGGTGGCAATGGGAATGAATAAAGGCAGACTATGAATTATGTACATGTGTATATGTGTATATGTCTGTGTGTGTATATATATATGTATACGGTGAGATGTATAGGTATGTACATTTGCATGTGTGGATGTGTATGTATATACATGTGTATGTGGGTGGGTTGGGCCATTCTTTCGTCTGTTTCCTTGCGCTACCTTGCTAACGCGGGAGACAGTGACAAAGCAAAATGAATAAGTAATAGAAATATGTATCATATATTTTTCTTTTTTCTTTCATACTATTCACCATTTCCCATGTTAGCAAGGTAGCGTTAAGAACAGAGGTCTGGGCCTTTGAGGGAATATCCTCACCTGGCCCCCTTCTCTGTTCCTTCTTTTGGAAAATTAATAAAAAAAATGAGAGGGGAGGATTTCCAGCCCCCCTGCTCCCTCCCCCTTCTACAACTCCCTTATCTCAAGGGATAGACGTATCATATATATTGTATCATATATATCGTATGGTAATTTGATAGTAATACAACAATGCATCATATACAGAGTTTGGTAATCTGATAGTAATACAAACATGTTTTATATACATTGTATGGTAATGAAATATTAATAAAAACATGTATGATATATATTGTATGGTAATTTTATAGTAATGCAAACTTGTATTATATACATTCTCAGGTAATGTGATAGCAATACAAACATGTATCATATACAGTCTACGGTAAACTTATATTAATGGAAACATGTATCATATACATTTTTTGGTGAACCTTTATCAGTATAAACATGTACATTATACATTCAATGATAACCTGATAGTAATAAAAACATGTATCATACATATTGTTTTGTAATCTGATAGAAATAAAAATATGTATCATTCACATTATATGGTAATCTGATAGTAATAAAAACATGTATAATGTAAACTGTGATGTAATCTGATGATAGCAATACAAACAAATATTATATATATTTCTGGTAATCTGACAGTAATACTAACATGTATCATATACATTCTATGGCAATCTTATACTGATACAAACATGGGCAATATACATTCTATGGTAATCTTATACTAATACAAACATGTACAATATACATTCTATGGTAACTTCATAGTAATATAAACATGTGTCATATACATTCTATGGTAACCTGATAGTAATACAAACATGTATTACTATACATTCCATGGTAATCTGATGGTAATACAAACATGTATCATATACATGCTATGGATATCTGATGGTAACACAAACATATATACATTCTATGGTAATCTGATAGTAATGAAAATATGTGTCATTTACATTATATGGTAATCTGACAGTAATACAAACATGTATAATGTAAATGTATCATATACATGTATAATGTAAATGTTTATTATATTTATTTATTTTGCTTTGTCGCTGTCTCCAGCGTTAGCAAGGTAGCGCAAGGAAACAGATGAAAGAATGGCCCAACCCACCCACATACACATGTATATACATACACATCCACACACACAAATATACATACCTATACATCTTAACGTATACATATGTATGTACACACGCAGACATATACATATATACACATGTACATAATTCATACTCTCTGCTTTTATTCATTCCCATCGCCACCCCACCACACATGAAATATCAACCCCCTCCCCCTGCATGTGCGCGAGGTAGCACTAGGAAAAGACAACAAAGGCCACATTCATTCACAATCAGTCTCTAGCTGTCATGTATAATGCACTGAAACCACAGCTCCCTTTCCCTGATACTAATACAAACATGTATCATACCCATTCTCTGATAATCTGATAGTAATACAAATATGTAATGTATACATTGTTTTAAAATCTGATAGTAATGAAACATTTAAATCATTTAAATTCTATGGTAAGCCGATGGTAATGGAAACATGTATTATATACATTCTATGGTAATCTGATAGTAATACAAACATGTGTCATATAAATTCTATGGTAATCCAACAGTAATAGAAACATGTATCATATACACTGTATGGTAATCTGATAATAATACAAACATGTATCATATAAATTCTACTATAATGTTCTACATATACAATCATGAATTCTATCAATTTTATGGTAATATTAAGGTAATACAAACATATATCGCATACATTGTATGGTAATCAGATAGTAATAAAAACATGTATCATAAACATTCCATGGTAATCAAATAGTAATACAAACATATATTATGTACATTGTGTGGTAATCTGATGATAGCAATACAAACAAATATATATATTTCTTATAATTTGACAGTAAGACAAACATGTATCATATACATTCTATGGTAATCTTATACTAATACAAACATGTATCATATACATTCTATGGTAATCTGATAGTGATACAAGCATGTATCACATTCATTCTATGGTAATCTGATAGTACTACAAACATGTATTATACACATTGTATGGTAATCTGATAGCAATACAGTCACGTATCATATACATTGTATGGTAATCAGATAGTAATACAACCGTGTTTCATATATTTAATATGGCAATTTGATAATAATACAAATACCTATCATGTACATTCTATCATAATCTGATAATAATACAAATATGTATGATGTACATTCTATCGTAATCTCATAGTAATACAAACATTGATATGCATTTTAGGGTAATCTTATAGTAATACAGGCATGTATTGTGCAGATTCTATGATAATCTGATAGTAATACAAACATTAATCATATATATTGTATGGTAAACTGACAGTTATACAAACATGTATCATATATCTTTTATGGTAATCTGATCGGAATAGAAACATTAATAATATATATCCCTTGGTAATCTAACATTCTATGGAAATCTGACAGTAATACAAACATTTTTCAGATATATTGCATGGTAATCATATAATAATACAAAAATGCATCATTTGCATTCTATGGAAATCTGATGGTAATACAAATATATATCATGTATATTCTATGGTAATCTGATAGTAATAGTAATACAAACATGCATCTTATACATTCTATGGGAATCTGACAGTAATACCAACATGTATCATATACATCCCTTGGTAAACTGTCAGTAATAGAAAAATGTATCACATACATTCTTTGATAATCTGAAAGTAAAACAAACATGTTTCATGCTTATTGTATGGTAATCTGACATCAATAAAAATAAGTTTCATATACGTTCTATGGTAATGTTATAGTAATACAAACATGGATCAAATGCATCATATGGTAATATGATAGTAATGGAAACATGCATTATATACAATCTATGGTAATCTGATAGTAATACAAATATGTATCATATAAATTCTATGGTAACCTAATTGTAATGGAAACATGTATTATATGCATTCTATGGTAATCTGATAGTAATAAACATTTTTTCTTTTTTCTTTTAAACTATTCGCCATTTCCCACGTTAGCGAGGTAGCGTTAAGAACAGAGGACTGGGCCTTTGAGGGAATACCCTCACCTGGCCCAATTCTTTGTTCCTTCTTTTGGAAAGAAAAAAGAAAAAAAAAAAAAAAAAACGAGAGGGGAGGATTTCCAGCCCCCCGCTCCCTCCCCTTTTAGTCGCCTTCTACGACATGCAGGGAATACGTGGGAAGTATTCTTAATCCCCTATCCCCAGGGATAAGTAATAAACAAGTACCATACAAATTCTACTGTAATGTCATATAAACACAACCATGGATCCAATAAATTCTATGGTAATATCATAGAAATACAAGCATGTATGATATACATTCCAAGGTAATCTGATAGTAATACAAACATTACCAATTTCATGGGAATCTGATAGTAATAAAAACATGTATCATATACATTCTAAGGAAATTTGAGAGTAAAACCATCATGTATCATATGAATTTTATTGTAATCTGATAGCAATGAAAACATGTATCATATATTCTATGGTTATCTGATAGTAATGCAAACATGTATCATATACATTCTATGGTAATCTGATAGTGATGGAAACATCTATCATACACATTGTATGGTAATCTGATAGAGATATGTATCATAAATGATATGTATCATAAATTCTATGATAATCTGATAGTAATGCAAACATGTATCATATACATTCTATGGTAATCTGATAGTAAGGGAAACATGTATCATACATAATGTATGGTAATCTGATTGTAATGGAAATATGTATTGTATAAATTCTATGGTAATCTGATAGTAATAAAAACATGTATCACATACATACCTACAGCAATCTGATAGTAATACAAACATTTTTCACATACATTCTCTGGTAATATGATGGTAATACAAACTTGTGTCATATACATGCTATGGATATCTGATGGTAATAAAAAATGTATCATATACATTCTATGGTAATGTGATGTATCATGTATCATATACATTTTATGGTAATCTGATAGTAATGCAAACATGTACCATAAGCATTCTATGGTAACCTGATAGTAATAAAAACATGTATCATATACATTGTTTTAAAATCTGATTGTAATGAAGCATTTTTCATATAAATTGTCTGTTAAGCTGATACTAATGGATACATGTATCATATACATTGTATGGTAATCTGATGTTAATACAAACAGGTATCATATACATTCTACAGTTGTCTGAGAGTAATACAAAAATGTATCATATATATTCTATGGTTATCTGATAGTAATACAAATATGTGTCTTATACATTCTGAGGTTATCTAATAGTAATACAAACATATATCACATCCACTTTATAGCAATCTAATAGTAATACAAATATGTATCATATGCACTGTATTGTAATCTGATAGTAATACAAACATGTATCTTTACATTGTGTGGAAATCTGAGAGAAACAGAAAAATTTATTTTACACATTGTATGGTAATCTAATAGTAATACAAACATACATCATATGCATTCTGTAGCAATCTGATAGGAATACAAACATGAATCATATACATTGTATGATAATATGATAGCAATATAAACACATATCATACACATTAGTAAGGTGAGCTGAGAGTAATATAAGCATGCATCATATACATTATATGGTAATCCGATAATGACAGAAACATGTATCATATGCATTCTATGGTAATCTGATAGCATTACAAACATTTATCATATACATTCTATGGTAATCTGATATGTTTCTAGTAATAGAAACATGAATGATATACATTTTTTGTAATCATATATTGATATGAACAAGTATCTTATACATTATATGGTAAACTGACTGTAAAAGGAACATGTATCTTATATATTGTATGGTAACCTGATAGTAAAACAAACATGTATCCTATAAATTCTATGGTAATCTGATAGTAATAAAAAAATGTATCATGTACATTGTGTGGCAATCTGATGATAGTAACACAAACATGTATCATATACATTGTATGGTAATCTGATATTAATACAAAAATGTATCATATAAATCTATTGTAATCTTATAGTAATAAAACATGTATCATGTATATTGTATGATAATATAGTAGTAATACAAACATGTATCATATACATTCTATGGTAATGTGATAGTAATACAAACATGTATCATGTACATTGTATGATAATCTGAAAGTAATACAACAAAGTATCATATTCATTATATGGTAATCTGATAGTAATACAAACATGCATCATATATATTGTATGGTAATATGTTAATACAAATATGTATGATATACATTGTAGGGTAATTTGATAGTAATACAAACTTGTATCTTATACATTCTCAGGTAATCTGATAACAATACAAGCATGTATCATATACAGTCAATGATAAACAATTTTTTATTTATATCATTTTATTATACTTTGTCGCTGTCTCCTGCGTTAGCGAGGTAGCGCAAGGAAACAGATGAAAGAATGGCCCAACCCACCGACATACACATGTATATACATACACGTCCACACATGCACATATACATACCTATACATCTCAACGTACACATATATATATAAACACACAGACATATACATATATACACATGTACATAATTCATACTATCTTCCCTTATTCATTCCCGTCGCCACCCCGCCACACATGAAATATGAACCCCCTTCCCCTGCATGTGCGCAAGGCAGCGCTAGGAAAAAACAACAAAGGCCACATTCGTTCACACTCAGTCTCTAGCTGTCATGTAATAATGCACTGAAACCACAGCTCCCTTTCCACATCCAGGCCCCACAGAACTTTCCATGGTTTATCCCAAATGCTTTACATGCCATGGTTCAATCCATTGACAGCATGTCGACCCTGGTATACCAAATCGTTCCAATTCACTCTATTCCTTGCACGTCTTTCACCCTCCTGCATGTTCAGGCCCTGATCGCTCAAAATCTTTTTCGCTTCATCTTTCCACCTCCAATTTGGTCTCCCATTTCTCCTCGTTCCCCCCACCTCTTTGTCAATCTTTCCTCACTCATTCTCTCCATGTGACCAAACCATTTCAAAACACCCTCTTCTGCTCTCTCAACCACACTCTTTTTATTACCACACATCTCTCTTACCCTTTCATTACTTACTCGATAAAACCACCTCACACCACATATTGTCCTCAACATCTCATCTCCAGCACATCCACCCTCCTCCGCACAACTTTATCTATAGCCCACACCTTGCAACCATATATCGTTGTTGGAACCCCTATTCCTTCAAACATACCCATTTTTGCTTTCCAAGATAACATTCTTGACTTCCACACATTCTTCAACGCTCTCAGAACTTTCACCCCCTCCCCCATCCTATGATTCACTTCCGCTTCCGTGGTTCCATCTGCTGCCAAATCCACTCCTACATATCTAAAACACTTCACTGCCTCCAGTTTTTCTCCATTCAAACTTACCTCCCAATTGACTTGACCCTCAACCCTACTGTCCCTAATAACCTTGCTCTTATTCACATTTACTCTCAGCTTTCTTCTTTCACACACTTTACCAAACTCAGTCACCAGCTTCTGCAGATTCGCACACGAATCTGCCAGCAGTGCTATATCATCAGCAAACAACAACTGACTCACTTCCCAAGCTCTCTCATCCATAACAGACTGCATGCTTGCCCCTCTTTCCAAAACTCTTGCATTCACCTCCCTAACAACCCCATCCATAAACAAATTAAACAACCATGGAGACATCACACACCCCTGCCGCAAACCTACATTCGCTGAGAACCAATCACACTCCTCTCTTCCTACACATACACATGCCTTACATCCTCAATAAAAACTTTTCACTGCTTCTAACAACTTACCTCCCACAACATATATTCTTAATACCTTCCACAGAGCATCTCTATCAACTCTACCGTAGGCCTTCTTCAGCTCCATAAATACTACATACAAATCCATTTGCTTTTCTAAGTATCTCTCACATACATTTTTCAAAGCAAACACCTGATCCACACATCCTCTACCACTTCTGAAACCACACTGCTCTTCCCCAATCTGATGCTCTGTGCATGCCTTCACCGTCTCAATCAATACCCTCCAATATAATTTCCCAGGAATACTCAACAAACTTATACCTCAGTAATTTCAGCACTCACTATGCAAGCATTCCACCAATCCTCAGGCACCTCACCATAAGTCATACATACATCAAATAACCTTACCAACCAGTCAACGATACAGTCACCCCCTATTTTGATAAACTCCACGGCAATACCATCCAAACCCACTGCCTTGCCGGCTTTCACCTTCCGCAAAGCTTTTACTGCCTCTTCTCTGTTTACCAAATCATTCTCCCTAACCCTCTCACTTTGCACACCACCTCGACCAGAACACCCTATATCTGCCACTCTATCATCAAACACATTGAACAAACCTTCAAAATACTCACTCCATCTCCTTCTCACATCACCACTACTTGTTATCACCTCCCCATTAGCCCCCTTCACTGAAGTTCCCACTGATTCCCTTGTCACGCACTTATTTACCTCCTTCCAAAACATCTTTTTATTCTCCATAAAATTTAATGATACTCTCTCACCCCAACTCTCATTTGCCCTCTTTTTCACCTCTTGCACTTTTCTCTTGACCTCCTGCCTTTCTTTTATACATCTCCCAGTCATTTGCATCATTTCCCTGCAAAAATCGTCGCAATGCCTCTCTCTTCTCTTTCACTAACAATCTTACTTCTTCATCCCACCACTCACTACCCTTTCTAATCTGCCCACCTCCCATGCTTCTCATGCCACAAGCATCTTTTGCGCAAGCCATTGCTGCTTCCCTAAATACAGCCCATTCCTCCCCCACTCCCCTTATGTCCATTGTTCTCACCTTTTTCCATTCTGTACTCATTCTCTCCTGGTACTTTCTCACACAAGTCTCCTTCCCAAGCAATGAAACATATATCATATAAATTGTATGGTAAGCTGATAGTAATGGAAACATGTATCATATACATTGTATGGTAATTTGATATTAATACAAACATGTATCATATACAGAGGTATAAGTTTGTTGAGTATTCCTGGGAAATTATATGGGAGGGTATTGATTAAGAGGGTGAAGGCATGTACAGAGCATCAGATTGGGGAAGAGCAGTGTGGTTTCAGAAGTGGCAGAGGATGTGTGGATCAGGTGTTTGCTTTGAAAAATGTATGTGAGAGATACTTAGAAAAGCAAATGGATTTGTATGTAGCATTTATGGAGCTGAAGAAGGCATATGATAGAGATGATAGAGATGCTCTGTGGAAGGTATTAAGAATATATGTTGAGGGAGGTAAGTTGTTAGAAGCAGTGAAAAGTTTTTATCGAGGATGTAAGGCATGTGTACGTGTAGGAAGAGAGGAAAGTGATTGGTTCTCAGTAAATGTTGGTTTGCGGCAGGGATGTGTGATGTCTCCATGGTTGTTTAATTTGTTTATGGATGGGGTTGTTAGGGAAGTAAATGCAAGAGTTTTGGAGAGAAGGGCAAGTATGCAGTCTGTCGTGGATGAGAGAGCTTGAGAAGTGAGTCAGTTGTTGTTCGCTGATGATACAGCGCTGGTGGCTGATTCAGGTGAGAAACTGCAGAAGCTGGTGACTGAGTTTGGTAAAGTGTGTGAAAGAAGAAAGCTGAAAGTAAATGGGAATAAGAGCAAGGTTAATAGGTACAGTAGGGTTGAGGGACAAGTCAATTAGGAGATAAGTTTGAATGGAGAAAAACTGGAGGAAGTGAAGTGTTTTAGATATGTGGAAGTGGGTGTGGCAGCGGATGGAACCATGGAAGCGCAAGTGAGTCATAGTTTGGGGGAGGGGGCGAAAGTTCTGGGAGCATTGAAAAATGTGTAGAAGTCGAAAACATTATCTTGGAAAGCAAAAATGGGTATGTTTGAAGGAATAGTGGTTCCAACAACGTTATATGGTTGCAAGGCATGGGCTATAGATAGAATTGTGTGGAGGAGGGTGGATGTGCTGGAAATGAGATGTTTGAGGACAATATGTGGTGTGAGGTGGTTTGATCAAGTAAGTAATGAAAGGGTAAGAGAGATGTGTGGTAATAAAAAGAGTGTGGTTGAGAGAGCAGAAGAGGTTGTTTTGAAATGGTTTGGTCACATGGAGAGAATGAGTGAGGAAAGATTGGCAAAGAGGATATATGTGTCACAGGTGGAGGGAACGAGAAGTGGGAGACTGAATTGGAGGTGAAAAGATGAAGTGAAAAATATTTTGAGCAATCATGGCCTGAACATGCAGGAGGGTGAAAGGCATGCAAGGAAAAGAGTGAATTGAAACGATATGGTATACCGGGGTTGATGTACTGTCAATGGATTGAACCATGGCATGTGAAGCATCTGGGGTAAACCACGGAAAGTTTTGTGAGGCCTGGATGTAGAAAGGGAGGTGTGGTTTCAGTGCATTATACATGACAGCTAGAGACTGAGTGTGAACGAATGTGGCCTTTGTTGTGTTTTCCTAGCGCTACCTCGTGCACATGTGGGGGGAGGGGGTTATCATTTTATGTGTGGCGGGATGACAACGGGAATGAATAAGGGCAGACAGTGTGAATTATGTACATGTGTATATATGTATATGTCTGTGTGTGTATATATGTGTATACGTTGAGATGTGTGTGTGGACGTGTATGTGTATACATGTGTATGTGGGTGGGTTGGGCCATTCTTTCGGCTGTTTCCTTACGCTACCTCGCTGACGCAGGAGACAGTGACAAAATATAATAAATAAATAAATAAATGTATCATATACATTCTATGGTAATCTGAGAGTAATACAAAAATGTATCTCATATATTCTACGGTTATCTGATAGTAATACAAACATGTGTCATATACATTCTAAGGTTGCAAACATATTTCACATACACTTTATGGTAATCTCATAGTAATATAAATATGTATCATATGCACTGATTTGTAAACTGATAGTAATAGAAACATGTATCTATACATTGTATGGTAATCTGATAGAAATAGAAAAATTTATTGTGTACATTGTATGGCAATCTATTAGTAATACAAACATGTATCATATGCATTCTAAAGCAATCTGATAGTAATACAAACATGAATCATATACATTGTATGGTGATATGATAGTAATGCAAACACAATCATACACATTAGTAAGGTGAGCTGAGAGTAATACAAACATACATCATATACTTTATATGGTAATCTGATAATGACAGAAACATGTATTATATACATTCTTTTTTATTTATATATCAATAGAAACAAGTATCTTATACATTAAATGGTAATCTGATTGTAATAGGAACTTGTATCTTATCTATTGTTTGGTAATCTGATAGTAATACAAACATGTATCCTATAAATTCTATGGTAATATGATAGTAATAGAATAATGTATCATGTACATTGTGTGGCAATCAGATGGTAGTAATACAAACATGTATCATATACATTGTATGGAAATCTGATACTAATACAAAATCATATCATATAAATCTACTGTAATCTTATAGTAATAAAACATGTATCATGTATATTGTATGGCAATCTAGTAGTAATACAAACATGTATCATATGCAATCTATGATAATGTGATAGTAATACAAATATGTATCATGTACATCGTATGATAATCTGATAGTAACACAACCATGTATCATATACATTGTATGGTAAGCTGATAGTAAGACAAACATGCATCATATACACTGTATGGTAATATATTAATACAAACATGTATGATAAACACTGTATGGTAATTTGATAGTAATACAAACTTGTATCTTTTACATTTTCAGGTAATCTGATAGCAATACAAGCATGTATCATATACAGTCTATGATAAACTGATATATATATTTTTTTTTTTATTATACTTTGTCGCTGTCTCCCGCATTTGCGAGGTAGCGCAAGGAAACAGACGAAAGAAATGGCCCAACCCCCCCCCATACACATGTATATACATACGCCCACACACGCAAATATACATACCTACACAGCTTTCCATGGTTTACCCCAGACGCTTCACATGCCTTGATTCAATCCACTGACAGCACGTCAACCCCGGTATACCACATCGCTCCAATTCACTCTATTCCTTGCCCTCCTTTCACCCTCCTGCATGTTCAGGCCCCGATCACACAAAATCTTTTTCACTCCATCTTTCCACCTCCAATTTGGTCTCCCTCTTCTCCTTGTTCCCTCCACCTCCGACACATATATCCTCTTGGTCAATCTTTCCTCACTCATCCTCTCCATATGCCCAAACCACTTCAAAACACCCTCTTCTGCTCTCTCAACCACGCTCTTTTTATTTCCACACATCTCTATTACCCTTACGTTGCTCACTCGATCAAACCACCTCACACCACACATTGTCCTCAAACATCTCATTTCCAGCACATCCATCCTCCTGCGCACAACTCTATCCATAGCCTATATATATATATTATATATATATATATATATATATATATATATATATATATATATATATATATATATATATATATATATATATATATCCCTGAGGGATATCAGTATCCCTGGGGATAGGGGAGAAAGAATACTTCCCACGTATTCCCTGCGTGTCGTAGAAGGCGACTAAAAGGGGAGGGAGCGGGTGGCTGGAAATCCTCCCCTCTCGTTTTTTTTTTAATTTTCCAAAAGAAGGAACAGAGAAGGGGGCCAGGTGAGGATATTCCCTCTAAGGCCCAGTCCTCTGTTCTTAACGCTACCTCGCTGATGTGGGAAATGGCGAATAGTATGAAAGAAAGAAGAAAAAATATATATATATATATATATATATATATATATATATATATATATATATATATATATATATATATATACAAACATGTATCATATACATTTTGTGATAGTCTTTATTATGTACATCATACATTCTGTAATAACCTGATAGTAATACAAACATGTATCATATATATTGAATTGTAACTTGATAGGAATACAAACATGTATCATATATATTTTATGGTAATCTGATAGTGATAGAATCATGTATTAGGTACATTTTGTGACAATTTGTTGATAGTAATATAATCAAACACCATATACATTTCTGGTAATCTTATACTAATACAAACATGTATCATATAAATTCCATGGTATATTGATAGTAATAGAAACATGTATCATATAATTTTACTGCAATATCATGTAAATGCAATCATGAATCATAGAAATTTTATGATAATCTTATAGTAATACAAACATGTATCATATACATTGTATGATAATCTGATAGTAATACAAACATGTATCATATACATTGTATGGTAATATGATAGTTTTGGAAATATGTATTGTATACATTCTATGGTAATCTGATAGAAATAAAAGCTGTATCATATACATTCTATGGCAATCTGATAGTAATATAAACATTTATCACATACATTCAATGATAATCTGATGGCAATACAAACTCGTAGCATATACATGCTAAGGATATTTGATAGTAATACAAACATGTATCATAATCATTCTATGTTAATGTGATGGTAATACAAATATATATCATATATATTCTATGGTAATCTGACAGTATTAGAAACATGTATCATATATATACGTAGGTTTGCGGCAGGGATGTGTAATGTCTCCAAGGTTGTTTAATTTGTTTATGGATGGGGTTGTTAGGGAGGTGAATCCAAGAGTTTTGGAAAGAGGGGCAAGAATGCAGTCTGTTGTGGATGAGAGAGCTTGGGAAGTGAGTCAGTTGTTGTTTGCTGATGATACAGCGCTGGTGGCTGATTCGTGTGAGAAACTGCAGAAGCTGGTGGCTGAGTTTGGTAAAGTGTGTGAAAGAAGAAAGCTGAGACTAAATGTGAATAAGAGCAAGGTTATTAGGTACAGTAGGGTTGAGGGATGAGTCAATTAGGAGGCAAGTTTGAACGGAGAAAAACTGGAGGAAAAGAGTGTTTTAAATATTTGGGAGTGGATTTGGCAGCGGATGGAACCATGGATGCGGAAATGAATCATAGGGTGGGGTAGGGGGCAAAAGTTCTGGGAGCGTTAAAGAATGTGTGGAAGTTGAGAACATTATCTCGGAAAGCAAAAATGGGTATGTTTGAAGGAATAGTGTTCCAACAATGTTATATGGTTGCAAGGTGTGGGCTATAGATAGAGTTGTGCGGAGGAGGGTGGATGTGCTGGATATGAGATGTTTGAGGACAATATGTGGTGTGAGATGTTTTGATCAAATAAGTAATAATAGAGTAAGAGAGATGTGTGGTAATAAAAAGAGTGTGGTTGAGAGAGCAGAAGAGGGTGTTTTGAAATGGTTTGGTCACATGGAGAGAATGAGTGAGGAAAGATTGACAAAGAGGATATATGTGTCCAGAGGTGGAGGGAACAAGGAGAAGTGGAAGACCAAATTGGAGGTAGAAAGATGGAGTGAAAAATATTTTGAGTGATCGGGGCCTGAACATGCAGGAGGGTGACAGGCAGGCAAGGAATAGAGTGAATTAGACCGATGTGGTATACCAGGGTCGACGTGCTGTCAATGCATTGAATCAGCGCATGTGAAGTGTCTGGGGTAAACCATGGAAAGTTCTGTGTGGCCTGGATGTGGAAAGGGAGCTGTGGTTTCGGGAATTATTACACGACAGCTAGAGACTGAGTGTGAACGAATGGGGCCTGTGTTGTCTTTTCCTAGCGCTATCTCGCACACATGAGGGGGGAGGGGGATGTTATTCCATGTGTGGCAAGGTGGCGATGGGAATGAATAAAGGCAGACAGTGTGAATTGTGTGCATGTGTATATATGTATGTGTCTGTGTGTGTATATATATGTGTACATTGAGATGTATGGGTGTGTATATTTGCGTGTGTGGACGTGTATGTATATACGTGTGTATGGGGGTGGATTAGGCTATTTCTTTCGTCTGTTTCCTTGTGCCACGTCGCAAATGCGGGAGACAGCAACAAAGCAAAAAAATATATTATTATTATTAGTATTATATATATATATATATATATATATATATATATATATATATATATATATATATATATATATATATATATTTTTTTTTTTTTTTGCTTTGTCGCTGTCTCCCGCATTTGCGAGGTAGCGCAAGGAAACAGACAAAAGAAATGGCCCAACCCACCCCCATACACATGTATATACATACGTCCACACACGCAAATATACATACCTACACAGCTTTCCATGGTTTACCCCAGACGCCTCACATGCCTTGATTCAATCCACTGACAGCACGTCAACCCCGGTATACCACATCGCTCCAATTCACTCTATTCCTTGCCCTCCTTTCACCCTCCTGCATGTTCAGACCCCGATCACACAAAATCTTTTTCACTCCATCTTTCCACCTCCAATTTGGTCTCCCTCTTCTCCTCGTTCCCTCCACCTCCGACACATATATTCTCTTGGTCAATCTTTCCTCACTCATTCTCTCCATGTGCCCGAACCATTTCAAAACACCCTCTTCTGCTCTCTCAACCACGCTCTTTTTATTTCCATACATCTCTCTTACCCTTACGTTACTTACTCGATCAAACCACCTCACACCACATATTGTCCTCAAACATCTCATTTCCAGCACATCCATCCTCCTGCGCACAACTCTATCCATAGCCCACGTCTCGCAACCATACAACATTGTTGGAACCACTATTCCTTCAAACATACCCATTTTTGCTTTCCGAGATAATGTTCTCGACTTCCACACATTCTTCAAGGCTCCCAGAATTTTCGCCCCCTCCCCCACTCTATGATCCACTTCCGCTTCCATGGTTCCATCCGCTGCCAGATCCACTCCCAGATATCTAAAACACTTCACTTCCTCCAGTTTTTCTCCATTCAAACTCACCTCCCAATTGACTTGACCCTCAACCCTACTGTACCTAATAACCTTGCTCTTATTCACATTTACTCTTAACTTTCTTCTTTCACACACTTTACCAAACTCAGTCACCAGCTTCTGCAGTTTCTCACATGAATCAGCCACCAGCGCTGTATCATCAGCGAACAACAACTGACTCACTTCCCAAGCTCTCTCATCCCCAACAGACTTCATACTTGCCCCTCTTTCCAAAACTCTTGCATTCACCTCCCTAACAACCCCATCCATAAACAAATTAAACAACCATGGAGACATCACACACCCCTGCCACAAACCTACATTCACTGAGAACCAATCACTTTCCTCTCTTCTTACACGTACACATGCCTTACATCCTCGATAAAAACTTTTCACTGCTTCTAACAACTTGCCTCCCACGCCATATATTCTTAATACCTTCCACAGAGCATCTCTATCAACTCTATCATATGCCTTCTCCAGATCCATAAATGCTACATACAAATCCATTTGCTTTTCTAAGTATTTCTCACATACATTCTTCAAAGCAAACACCTGATCCACACATCCTCTACCACTTCTGAAACCACACTGCTCTTCCCCAATCTGATGCTCTGTACATGCCTTCACCCTCTCAATCAATATCCTCCAATATAATTTACCAGGAATACTCAACAAACTTATACCTCTGTAATTTGAGCACTCACTCTTATCCCCTTTGCCTTTGTACAATGGCACTATGCACGCATTCCGCCAATCCTCAGGCACCTCACCATGAGTCATACATACATTAAATAACCTTACCAACCAGTCAACAATACAGTCACCCCCTTTTTTAATAAATTCCACTGCAATACCATCCAAACCTGCTGCCTTGCCGGCTTTCATCTGAAATTGAGTGGGAGATGTATAAAAGAAAGAGACAGGAGGTCAAGAGAAAGGTGCAAGAGGTGAAAAAAAAGGGCAAATGAGAGTTGGGGTGAGAGAGTATCATTAAATTTTAGGGAGAATAAAAAGATGTTCTGGAAGGAGGTAAATAAAGTGCGTAAGACAAGGGAGCAAATGGGAACTTCAGTGAAGGGCACAAATGGGGAGGTGATAACAAGTAGTGGTGATGTGAGAAGGAGATGGAGTGAGTATTTTGAAGGTTTGTTGAATGTGTTTGATGATAGAGTGGCAGATATAGGGTGTTTTGGTCGAGGTGGTGTGCAAAGTGAGAGGGTTAGGGAAGATGATTTGGTAAACAGAGAAGAGGTAGTAAAAGCTTTGCGGAAGATATATATATATATATATATATATATATATATATATATATATATATATATATATATATATATATATATATATATATATGTGTGTGTGTGTGTGTGTCTGTGTGTGTGTGTGTGTGTGTGCATGTGTGTGGGGGTGGGTTGAGCCATTTATTTTGTCTGTTTCCTTGCGCTACCTCGCAGGCGCAGGAGAGAGCGACAAAGCAAAATAAATAAATGAATAAATATATATATATATATATATATATATATATATATATATATATATATATATATATATATATATACATATATATATATATATATATATATATATATATATATATATATATATATATATATATTATATATCTTTCTTTTTCTTTCTTTCAAACTATTCGCCATTTCCCGCGTCAGCGTTAAGAACAGAAGACTGGGCCTTTGAGGGGACATCCTCACCTGGCCCCCTTCTCTGTTCCTTCTTTTGGAAAATAAAAAAAAAAAAAAAACCGAGAGGGGAGGGTTTCCAGCCACCCGCTCCCTCCCCTTTTAGTCGCCTTCTACGACACGCAGGGAATACGTGGGAAGTATATATATATATATATATATATATATATGTATGTATATATATATATATATATATATATATATATATATATATATATATATATATATATATATATATATTTTTTTTTTTTTTTTTTTTTCATACTATTCGCTATTTCCCGCAATAGCGAGGTAGCGTTAAGAACAGAGGACTGGGCCTTTGAGGGAATATCCTCACCTGGACCTCTCCTCTGTTCCTTCTTTTGGAAAAAAAAAAAACGAGAGGGGAGGATTTCCAGCCCCCCGCTCCCTTCCCTTTTAGTCGCCTTCTACGACACGCAGGGAATACGTGGGAAGTATTCTTTCTCCCCTATCCCCAGGGAAATATATATATATATATATATATATATATATATATATATGAGATATTTGAGGACAATGTGTGGTGTGAGGTGGTTTGATCGAGTAAGTAACGTAAGGGTAAGAGAGATGTGTGGAAATAAAAAGAGCGTGGTTGAGAGAGCAGAAGAGGGTGTTTTGAAGTGGTTTGGGCACATGGAGAGAATGAGTGAGGAAAGATTGACCAAGAGGATATATGTGTCGGAGGTGGAGGGAACGAGGAGAAGAGGGAGACCAAATTGGAGGTGGAAAGATGGAGTGAAGAAGATTTTTTGTGTGATCGGGGCCTGAACATGCAGGAGGGTGAAAGGAGGGCAAGGAATAGAGTGAATTGGAGCGATGTGGTATACCGGGGTTGACGTGCTGTCAGTGGATTGAATCAGGGCATGTGAAGCGTCTGGGGTAAACCATGGAAAGCTGTGTAGGTATGTATATTTGCGTGTGTGGACGTATGTATATACATGTGTATGGGGGTGGGTTGGGCCATTTCTTTCGTCTGTTTCCTTGCGCTACCTCGCAAACGCGGGAGACAGCAACAAAGCAAAAAGAAAAAAAAAAAAAATATTCTTACCAACCAGTCAACAACACAGTCACTTCCTTTTTTAATGAAGTCCACTGCAATACCATCCAAACCCACTGTCTTGCCAGCTTTCATCTTCCACAAAGCTTTTACTACCTCTTCTCTGCTTACCAAATCATTCTCCCTAACCCTCTCACTTTGCAAATCACCTCGACCAAAACACCCTATATCTGCAACTCTATCAACACACCTTCAAAATACTCCATCACCTTCTCACATCACCACTACTTGTTATCACCTCCCCATTAGCCCCCTTCACTGATGTTCCCACTTGTTCCCTTGTCTTACGGACTTTATTTACCTCCTTCCAAAACATCTTTTTATTCTCCCTAAAATTTAATGATACTCTCTCACCCCAACTCTCATTTGCCCTCTTTTTCACCTGTTGCACCTTTCTCTTGACCTCTTGCCAGTCATTTGCATTATTTCCCTGCAAAAATCGTCCAAATGCCTCTCTCTTCTCTTTCACTAATAATCTTACTTCTTCATCCCACCACTCACTACTCTTTCTAATCTGCCCACCTCCCAAGCTTCCCATGCCACAAGCATCTTTAGCGCAAGCCATCACTACTTTCCTGAATACATCCCAATCCTCCCCCACCCCCCTTACGTCCATTGTTCTCACCTTTTCCATTTTGTACTCAGTCTCTCCAGGTACTTCCTCTCACAAATCTCCTCCCCAAGCTTACTTACTCTCACCACTCTCTTTACCCCAACATTCTCTCTTCTTTTCTGAAAACCCTGCATAGTGCCATTGTACAAAGGCAAAGGGGACAAAGGTGAGTGCTCAAATTACAGAGGTATAAGTTTGTTGAGTATTCCTGAGAAATTATATGAGAGGGTATTGACTGAGAGGGTGAAGGCATGTACAGAGCATCAGATTGGGGAAGAGCAGTGTGGTTTCAGAAGTGGTAGAGGATGTGTGAATCAGGTTTGTTTTGAAGAATGTATGTGATAAATACTTAGAAAAGCAAATGGATTTGTATGTAGCATTTATGGATCTGCAGAAGGTATATGGTAGAGTTGATAGAAATGCTCTGTGGAAGGTATTAAGAATATATGGTGTGGGAGGTAAGTTGTTAGAAGCAGTGAAAAGTTTTTATCGAGGAAGTAAAGCATGTGTACGAGTAGGAAGAGAGGAAAATGATTGGTCCTCAGTGAATGTCAGTTTGTGGCAGGATTGCATGTTATCTCCATGGTTGTTTAATTTGTTAATGGATTGGGTTGTTAGGGAGGTGAATGCAAGAGTTTCAGAGACAGGGGCAAGTATGCAATCTGTTGTGGGTGAGAGCTTGGGAAGTTAGTCAGTTGCTGTTTGCTGATGATACAGTGCTGGTGGCTGATTCGGGCGAGAAACTGCAGAAACTGGTGACTGAGAATGGTAAAGTGTGTGAAAGAAGAAAGCTGAGAGTAAATGTGAATAAGAGCAAGGTTATTAGGTACAGTAGAGGTGAGGGACAGGTCAATTGGGAGGTATGTTTGAATGGAGAAAAACTGGTGGAAGTGAAGTGTTTTAGATATATGGGGGTGGATTTGGCAGCGGATGGAACCATGGAAGGGGAAGTGAGTCATAGGGTGGGGGAGTGGGTGAAAGTCCTGGGAGCGTTGAAAATGTGTGGAAGGTGAGAATGTTATCTCGGAAAGCAAAAATGGGTATGTTTGAAGGAATGGTGGTTCCAACAATGTTATATGGTTGCGAGGTGTGGGCTATAGATAGAGTTATGCGGAGGAGGGTGGATGTGTTGGAAATGAGATGTTTGAGGACAATATGTGGTGTGAGGTGGTTTGATCGGGTAAGTAATGAAAGTGTAAGAGAGATGTTTGGTAATAAAAAGAGTGTGGTTGAGAGAGCAGAAGAGGGCATTTTGAAATGGTTTGGTCACATGGAGAGAATGAGTGAGGAAAGATTGACAAAGAGGATTTATGTCTCAGAGATGGAGGGAACAAGAAGTGGGAGACCAAATTGGAGGTGGAAAGATGGAGTGAAAAATATTTTGACTGATCAGGGCCTGAACATATAGGAGGGTGCAAGGCGTGCAAGGAATAGAGTGAATTGAAAAGATGTGGTATACCAGGGTCGACGTGCCAGGGCATGTGAAGCGTCTGGGGTAAACCATGGAAAGTTCTGTGGGCCCTGGATGTGGAAAGGGAGCTGTGGTTTCAGTGCATTATTACATGACAGCTAGAGACTGAATGTGAACGAATGTGGCCTTTGTTGTCTTTTTCTAATGCTACCTCACACACATGCGGGGGGAGGGGGTAGTCATACTCATGTGTGGTGGGGTGGCAACAGGAATGAATAAGGGCAGACAGTATGAATTATGTACATGTGTATATAAGTATATATCTGTGTGTGTATATATATATGTATACAATGAGATGTATAGGTGTGTATATGTGCGTGTGTGGATGCGTATGTATATATAATGTGTATGTGGGTGGGTTGGGCCATCCTTTTGTCTGTTTCCTCGCGCTACCTCATTAACGCGGGATACAGCAACAAAGTGTAAAAAAAAAGAATATATATATATATATATATATATATATATATATATGTGTGTAGGTATGTATATTTGCATGTGTGGACGTATGTATATACATGTGTATGGGGGGGGGTTGGGCCATTTCTTTCGTCCGTTTCCTTGCGCTACCTCGCAAACGCGGGAGACAGCGACAAAGTATAATAAAAAAATATATATATATATATATATATATATATATATATTTTTTTTTTTTTTTTTTTTTTTCAAACTATTCGCCATTTCCCGCGTTAGCGAGGTAGCGTTAAGAACTGAGGACTGGGCCATTGAGGGAATATCCTCACCTGGCCCCCTTCTCTGTTCCTTCTTTTGGAAAATTAAAAAAAAAATTTTTCTTTTTTTTTGCTTTGTCGCTGTCTCCCGCGTTTGTGAGGTAGCGCAAGGAAACAGACGAAAGAAATGGCCCAACCCACCCCCATACACATGTATATACATACACGTCCACACACGCAAATACAAATACCTACACAGCTTTCCATGGTTTACCCCAGACGCTTCACATGCCCTGATTCAATCCACTGACAGCACGTCAACCCCGGTATACCACATCGATCCAATTCACTCTATTCCTTGCCCTCCTTTCACCCTCCTGCATGTTCAGGCCCCGATCACACAAAATCTTTTTCACTCCATCTTTCCACCTCCAATTTGGTCTCCCTCTTCTCCTCGTTCCCTCCACCTCCGACACATATATCCTCTTGGTCAATCTTTCCTCACTCATTCTCTCCATGTGCCCAAACCATTTCAAAACACCCTCTTCTGCTCTCTCAACCACGCTCTTTTTATTTCCACACATCTCTCTTACCCTTACGTTACTCACTCGCTCAAACCACCTCACACCACACATATATATATATATATATATATATATTTTTTTTTTTTTTTTTTTAAACTATTCGCCATTTCCCGCGTTAGCGAGGTAGCGCTAAGAACAGAGGACTGGGCCTTTTTTGGAATATCCTCAACTGGCTCCCTCTGTTCCTTCTTTTGGAAAATTTAAAAAAAAAAAACGAGAGGGGAGGATTTCCAGCCCCCCGCTCCCTCCCCTTTTAGTCGCCTTCTACGACACGCAGGGAATACGTGGGAAGTATTCTTAATCCCCTATCCCCAGGGATATATATATATATATATATATATATATATATATATATTATCCCTGGGGATAGGGGAGAAAGAATGCGTGTCATAGAAGGCGACTATAAGGGGAGGGAGCGGGGGGCTGGAAATCCTCCCCTCTTAATTTTTTTTTAATTTTCCAAAAGAAGGAACAGAGAAGGGGGCCAGGTGAGGATATTCCCTGTGGCCCAGTTCTCTGTTCTTAACGCTACCTCGCTAACGCGGGAAATGGCGAATAGTTTGAAAAAAAAAATATATATATATATATATATATATATATATATATATATATATATATATATATATATATATATATATATTCCTATGAGTCCACGGGGAAAATGAAACATGAAAAGTTCCCAACTGCACTTTCGTGTAATAATCACATCATCAGGGGAGACACAACAGAGAAATATAACAGTCAGTTGATATACATCGAAAAGACGAAGCTAGGACGCCATTTGGTAAACATGTGATTGTTCAAAACATACGAGCGTTCATAAACTTATTATTTTACAAATCTTATCAACAATAAAGTTATCTAATTTGTATAGACCATCACTAATATTAAGATTATAATTCTTTGTGTATTTAATAACAGAGGATTCAATGATATTTCTCTTGGTAAAATAGTTAGGAGTTAATAACTGAGATGGCATTACTCCAGTCAATACAATGATCATAGTTTTTATCATGATTAAACAAGGCATTTGATTCTTGTCCCATTCTTATACTATATTTATGCTGCTTAAGTCTAACAGAAAGATCCTTACCAGTCTGACCAACATAGAATATATCACAGTTTCCGCATGGCACTTTATAGATGCATCCGAGAGAATTTTCTGGTGAATTCCTGATTAAGATATTCTTTATAGTATTATTGTTGCTAAAGGCAACATTAACATTAAAGGATTTAAGCAACATGGGAAGCAAAGTGAAATTATCATTAAAAGGGAGAACTAAAAGATTCTTGGTGTCAATGGGAGGTTTGGGTTCAACTTTATAAAAGGATTTCTTTGCTAACTTAAGAGATTTATCAATGAAAGATCTAGGGTACTTTAACTTAGATCCAATAGAGTATATCTTCTCAAACTCATCATCAATAAACTCTGGACTGCAAATACGTAATGCCCTAAGGAACATAGATTGAAATGATGATAATTTAACTCTGTCATGTTGAGATGAGTAGTAATGGATATATAAGCATACATTGGTGGGTTTTCTGTATATGTTAAACTTAAACTTGTTTCCTTGTCTATGGATCATGCAATCTAAAAATGGTAACATACCATTATTTTCATTTTCTACAGTAAATTTGATGGAAGGTACTAAATTGTTAAGTAAGGGGAGAAATATTTGTAAATTTTCATTTGTTGGCCAAACACAAAGAACATCATCTACATACCTAAACCAAATTGCATTAGAAGGTAAAATATCCTTTAGTAATTTTCTATAAAAAATTCCATATAAAGATTACATAGTACAGGTGAAAGATGGTTACCTATTGCCATACCAAATTTTTGAGCATAATAATCTCCATTAAATTGAAATACACAGTCTTTTATACACAATTTTATCAGTTCAATGAAATTAGACTTTGAAACAGGTAAATGAATATCATCCAAGACATCAAATAAATATTCTAAAAGGTCATCAACTGGAACTTTAGTGAAAAGTGAGGAAACATCAAAGCTAACTAGTTTGAAATCAAAATTAACATTGATATTGTTTAGCTTGTTGACTAAATCTACATTGTTCATGATATTAGAATTTGATACCTTACCCACTAAAGGGCTTAATAAAGAAACTAACCATTTTGACAATTTCTATGTGATGGAGCCTACTGAACTCACTATAGGTCTTGCTGGAAAATTCTGTTTATGTGTTTTGATGAGTCCATACATGTATAGCAATGAAGGGGACAAAGATGACAAACTTTTGATAAGAGAAATGTTACCTTTCAACAACAACTTCATTTCTTTATTGAAGTGAGAATTAACTGCTTCTAAAGGATTTTTACTAAGTTTAGAATATGTTGTGTTATCATTTAGAAGATCATTCATTTTAGATAAATAGTTACTTTTGTCTAAAATCACAACAGTGTTAGCCTTATCTGCTTTAGTAATATGTATATCCTGGTCTTTTTTTAAGGTGTTAATAGCTCTTATAAATCTTTTAGGGCAATTAGCTTCCACTGGTTTTGACAAACTGGCATACACTAAACCCTTACAGATATTAATATCATCATTACATAAATTACTGTATTTTTCTAAATTACAAAAAGACTTTGTGACATCAACACAGCTGGCTTCTCTGTTAGAGCACACAAAACTTACACCATAGCCTAATGCACACAAGGAATCTTTATCTAGTTGTTTATTAGACAGGTTTATCACAAAAGATGGGTTTGTGTTCTTGGTCCAGTCGCTGTTTTCAACAAGATGGTCCAACTTACAATTTAGTGAGACTTGTAGCCTATTGCGTTCCCTTAATTCATCATAGCAATAGTCCAACATCCGGTTCTTCCAGTGTGTCGGTATTGCCATTTGAAAGGCACGTTTCTTCTCTCTTGAAATGCGAAAAGCCTCCTCCATTTCAAGTTTCTTTAATTCAATATTTTCTTTAAAATAATATTTTGAAATTGGTCAAATGGTTGACCAGATAGCTGTAGTTAATTCTCACTTCAATAAAGAAATGAAGTTGTTGTGTGAAAGGTAATAGTTCTCTTATCAAAAGTTTGTCATCTTTGTCCCCTTCATTGCTATATATGTATGGACTCATCAAAACACATAAACAGAATTTTCCAGCAAGACCTATAGTGAGTTCAGTAGGCTCCATCACATAGAAATTGTCAAAATGGTTAGTTTCTTTATTAAGCCCTTTAGTGGGTAAGGTATCAAATTCTAATATCATGAACAATGTAGATTTAGTCAACAAGCTAAACAATATCAATGTTAATTTTGATTTCAAACTAGTTAGCTTTGATGTTTCCTCACTTTTCACTAAAGTTCCAGTTGATGACCTTTTAGAATATTTATTTGATGTCTTGGATGATATTCATTTACCTGTTTCAAAGTCTAATTTCATTGAACTGATAAAATTGTGTATAAAAGACTGTGTATTTCAATTTAATGGAGATTATTATGCTCAAAAATTTGGTATGGCAATGGGGAACCCTTTTTCACCTGTACTAAGTAATCTTTATATGGAATTTTTAATAGAAAATTACTAAAGGATATTTTACCTTCTAATGCAATTTGGTCTAGGTATGTAGATGATGTTCTTTGTGTTTGGCCAACAAATGAAAATTTACAAATATTTCTCCCCTTACTTAACAATTTAGTACCTTCCATCAAATTTACTGTAGAAAATGAAAATAATGGTATGTTACCATTTTTAGATTGCATGATCCATAGACAAGGAAACAAGTTTAAGATTAACATATACAGAAAACCCACCAATGTATGCTTATATATCCATTATTACTCATCTCAACATGACAAAATTAAATTATCATCATTTCAATCTATGTTCCTTAGGACATTACATATTTGCAGTCCAGAGTTTATTGATGATGAGTTTGAGAAGATATACTCTATTGGATCTAAGTTAAAGTACCCTACATCTTTCATTGATAAATCCCTTAAGTTAGCAAAGAAATCCTTTTATAGAGTTGAGCCCAAACCTCCCATTGACACCAAGTATCTTTTAGTTCTCCCTTTTAATAATAATTTCACTTTGCTTCCCATGTTGCTTAAATCTTTTAATGTAAATGTTGCCTTTAGCAACAATAATACTATAAAGAATATCTTAATCAGGAATTCACCAGAAAATTCTCTTGGATGCATCTATAAAGTGCCTTGTGGAAACTGTGATAAATTTTATGTTGGTCAGACTGGTATGGATCTTTCTGTTAGACTTAAGCAACATATAAGAATGGGACAAGAATCAAATGCCTTGTTCAATCATGTTAAAAACTATGATCATTGTACTGACTGGAGTAACGTCATCTCAGTTATTAACTCCTAACTCTCTTACCAAGAGGAATATCATTGAATCTTCTATTATCAAATACACAAAGAATTATAATCTTAATATTAGTGATGGTCTATACAAATTAGATAACCTTATTGTTGATAAGATTTGTAAAATGATAAGTTTAGGAACGCTCATTGTATGTTTTGGACAATCACGTGTATACCAAATAGGGTCCTAGCTTAGTCTCTTCGATGTATATCAACTGACTGTTATATTTCTCTCTTGTGTCTCCCCTGATGATGTGATTATTAAACGAAAGTGCAGTTGGGAACTTTTCATGTTTCATTTATCCCGTGAACTCATAGGAATATATATATATATATATATATATATATATATATATATATATATATATATATATATATATATATATATATACATATATATATATTTCTTTTTTCTTTCATACTATTCGCCATTTCCCACGTTAGCGAGGTAGCGTTAAGACCAGAGGACTAGGCCTTTGAGGGAATATCCTCATTTGGTCCCCTTCTCTGTTCCCTGTTTGGGAAAAAAAAAAAATGGAAGTAAGGGGAGTGGGGGAGGAATGGGATGTATTTAGGGAATCAGTGATGGATTGCGCAAAAGATGCTTGTGGCATGAGAAGAGTGGGAGGTGGGTTGATTAGAGAAGGTAGTGAGTAGTGGGATGAAGAAGTAAGATTATTAGTGAAAGAGAAGAGAGAGGCATTTGGACGATTTTTGCAGGGAAAAAATGCAATTGAGTGGGAGATGTATAAAAGAAAGAGACAGGAGGTCAAGAGAAAGGTGCAAGAGGTGAAAAAGAGGGCAAATGAGAGTTGGGGTGAGAGAGAGTATCATTAAATTTT